>NC_143249.1:105193851-105802678 GCF_984573655.1 Nuphar pumila
GCTTCAATCCTGGTTCTTCCAGCATGTTCCAGCCCGAGCAAATTCTTTCAGATACAATGGTCAAGAACTTCTTCCAGTGGCGCAGTACCGATCCATGATTGACAGCATTCAAGAAGATGACATAGTCTGGGACTACTTTGATCGACAATTATCCCCTCCCAGATACACATATGCTTATGGCAAGCGGTTCAAGTTGCTGGGACCTTTCCTCTGCACTTACTACCAACCGGAGCGATGTGTTCGGCAATTCTCCCAGAGACAGCAATACGTTGAAGCTCGACTACTATTAGGGGCTATGGCAGAATTCAATCTCACTTCCGCACAATGGTCCGGGGCATATCATTCTGCCCGCTACGGTTGGGATTCCTTTGTCACTCTCAAATTCTTTCCTGGTCCTAAAGTGTCTTCTGATTATCATGAATGGTGGCAAATTGTTTGTCCTCCACCTTTTTGTCAAGATCAATAAAAGTTTAAAATTTATCATTCCAATAAAATTTTCTCTCTCTCTGTTGTGGTTTGACGACCTCGCCTAGGTAACAAGGTACATTTTTCCGTTGTTTATTTCTCTTTCAAAGAATGACAACACAATTGTCGTGATTACTGTGACGACTCAATCCCTAGTAATGAGATAACTTTTTCAAATTGTCTACCATATTTCCAGCAGAGAATGACACATGTCACCTGCTTTTTCTGAAAAGAGTAGAGGATGACACATGGCATTTGCTTTTTCTGAGGAAGTGAGAGCTTGACATGTGTCCTCTGCAGGAGACACACTCCAGATGGCGCCACCTCAGAGGAGACAAGCTTACTTTTTCTGGAGGAATCTAGGAGTGACACGTGTCTCCTACTTTTCTGAGAAAAGTAGGGAGAGACATGTGTCAGGCTACTTTTCTAGAAGGAGTAAGAGGTTGACACGTGTCCCCTGCAGGAGACACACTTCAAGTGGCGCCACCTCAGAGGAGACAAGCTCCACTTTTTTCTAGACAGGACAACCTATGACACTTGGCCTCTCCTGGTGTTCTTTGAAATGACACATGGCGCAGGATGGATAGGGTGACACATGGCAGATAAATGGGATGACATGTGGCGGCTTCTTAGGGTAGCCCCACACTGACACTTGGCATGGAAATGGGAGGAGAGAGAAAAGACAAGTGGCACCAATCCAGGGGACAAGGCTCCTATATTTTTGGGTTTTTCAAAATTCAAATTTTCAAAAGAAAAGCCTATGTGACACCACCTTAATGTGGGCCCCACATTGCTTCTTTATTGAAATAAGGACAAGACAACAACTTCTTTTTGGAATTTTCATAAAATCTGGACTAATTGGTAAAACAGGAATTTTTGGAAAGAGTTGGCCCCTGTAGGGCAATTTTGTAAAAGGAAGATATTTGAAATTGTCAAAAGGGCAAAATCTGAGTTGAAATTTATTGAAAATTATCCAGATTGTTTTCCTGGGGAAATATTTTGAAATTCAGAGCCCTGGGGGTAAAATGGGAACAATTGATAACTTTGAAGACCCAGGGTTTTGAAATCAATTTTGAAAAGAGTTAAAATTCTAATCTGGATTGAAAATTTTGAAATCAAGAGTTCTGGACCTCGAAATGACATGCTGTGCAGTGCAGTGATATGAGATGCTCATGCAATGATATGCAATGCCATGTCTTATGAAATGCAATCTTGAACCAAGACTTGGAGATGTCTGTCTCCTGTCAGGAGTAAAATTTTGAACATCTGAGCTGAAAATAGAGAAATTTTGAGAGTTGCGGATGAAATTTTGACTTTTGTAAGGTCCGGGCTCAGAAAATGACCATTTTGCCCTCCAGCGATTTCAGAGGCTGGATGATGATGCTTGGTGGAAATTTCGGGGAGGTGAATGAAAATTTGGGGTGTTTACAGGTTCGCTTACCCACTTCACCCCAATGGATTGGTGATCGACAGGGTCGCCCGTACAAGGCTTCATACGGTGCCATCCCAATGCTAGCGTGGTGGCTATTATTATAAGCAAATTCAGCCAACGCTAGATGGGAATCCCAATCACCTTTCCATTCCAGCATACAGGCTCTTAGCATATCCTCGAGAGTCTGTATGGTTCATTCTGATTGCCCATCTGTTTGGGGATGGAATGCTGTACTGAACTTGAGTTTCGTCCCCAGGGCTCTCTGAAGCTGCTCCCAAAAGTGAGAGGTGAACTTCGAGTCACGATCAGATATGATTGAAATCGACACTCCATGGAGTCTAACGATTTCCCGAATGTAGATTTCTACCAATCGTTCGGTTGAATATCTGGTGTTGATTGGTAGGAAGTGAGCGACTTGGTGAGTCTGTCCACGATCACGCATATTGAATCGTGTTGTCTCTTGGATCGAGGCAATCCAACGATGAAATCCATCGTAATGCCTTCCCATTTCCATTCCGGAATCTCGATCCGTTGCATTTTTTCCACCAGGTCGTTGATGTTCGATCTTTACTTGCTGGCAGATCAAACACTTCGAGACAAATGTAGCCACATCACGCTTCATACCCCTCCACCAGTACTTTCTCTGTAAGTCCCAAAACATTTTTGTACCTCCAGGGTGGATAGTGTACTTGCTACTATGGGCCTCCTGGAGTACTTCCTGTCTTAGCTCAGGGTTATTTGGAACCCAAATCCTTTCTTCCATCCATATTCCTCCATCTTCTTTTAAATGGAAGAAAGTGTCATCCTTTTCAGCACGAGCTCTCAATTCCAAGTACTGGGGATCCTTGAACTGTTCGGCTACGATGCGATCGAGGATCTCGATATGGATCGTCAGGCATGTCAATCGAATCTTTCCTGGATCAGCTAGGAATGACTTCCAACTGACAAAATCCTCCATCAGCTTCCACTGTCCGGTTAGGCTGGCCAGAGTGCCAACAGTCTTGCGACTAAGGGCATCTGCTACGACATTCGCCTTTCCAGGGTGATAGGAAAGCGTGAATTCATAGTCTTTGAGGAATTCCAGCCATCGTCGTTGCCGCATATTAAGTTCTTTTTGAGAAAAGAGGTATTTTAGGCTTTTATGGTCCGACATGACCTCAAATTTCTCTCCATATAGGTAGTGTCGCCAGATTTTAAGCGCGAACACTACCGCGGCAAGCTCCAAGTCGTGGGTTGGATAGTTTTTCTCATGGACTCTCAACTGTCGTGATGCATAGGCGATTACTTTGCCATGCTGCATCAACACACAACCCAGACCTGTTCCCGAGGCATCGGTATAAGCAACGAAGCCTCTCTGACCAGAAGGTAAGGTAAGGACAGGGGCAGTGGTAAGCCTCTGTTTGAGAACCTCAAAGCACCCCTTACACTGGTCAGTCCATTCGAACTTGACTCCCTTTTTCAACAGTTTCGTCATCGGTACGGCGATTCGGGAGAAGTCTTGTATGAACTTCCGATAATATCCGGCAAGTCCAAGGAAGCTACGGACCTCAGTAATATTTTCTGGCTGCTTCTAGTCCATCACAGCTTCCACCTTCGCAGGATCTACTGCGATTCCATCTTTCGAGATCACATGTCCAAGGAACATCACTTTGTCTAGCCAGAATTCACATTTTGAAAACTTAGCATAGAGTTGGTTATCTTGAAGGGTTTTCAAGACGATTCTCAAGTGCTCCATGTGTTGTTCCTTGTTCTCTGAATATACGAGAATGTCATCGATGAAGACAATAACAAAGCTATCCAAATATGGTCTGAATATCCGGTTCATTAGATCCATAAAGGCAGCAGGCGCATTAGTGAGTCTGAAGGGCATTACTACGAACTCATAATGGCCATATCTCGTTCTGAAGGCAGTCTTAGGTATATCTTCTTCTTTCACTCTGATCTGATGATACCCAGACCTGAGGTCGATCTTGGAGAACACCCTCGCTGTTCTGAGCTGATCAAACAAGTCCTCAATTCGAGGCAACGGGTACTTATTTTTAACAGTTGCCTGGTTAAGCATCCGATAATCGATGCATAACCGAAGGGATCCATCCTTCTTCTTTACAAATAACACCGGGGCTCCCCACGGTGATACACTTGGACGGATGAACCCTTGTTCCATCAGTTCTTCCAACTGACACTTCAACTCACTGAGTTCAGCTGGAGCCATTCGATACGGGGCCTTTGATATCGGCGCTGTTCCAGGTAAGGATTGAATTCCAAATTCAACCTCACGAAGTGGCGGAAGTCCTGGCAATTCCTCAGGAAACACATCGAGAAACTCCCGCACTACTTCCAAACTCTCAAGGGGTTGGTCGTTGGATTTTTCTACCGAGAGACTCAACAGGAAGGCCACACAACCCTTCCTAAGGTATTTTTGTACCTTAAGTGCTGATATGAGCCTTTTCTGTGGAACTGGTTTGGATAACCGGTATTCCATCTTAGGCAATCCGGGTCGAGATAGAATCACTTTGCCCTCACGGCACAAAATCTTGGCATTATTCTGAGCCAACCAATTCATTCCCAGAATGACATCGTACTGTATCATATCGATCAGGATGGCGTCAGTAGGCAAGTGTTGCCCAGCTATCTCAATATCCAAGTTCTTCACACACCAGATACATTTGGTGCGTGAACCCAACGGGTTATACACTTCGATCATTTTATCAACCGGTTGCACCGAGGCGTAGAGTTGTTCGGTGAAATCGTCGGAGATAAACGTATGAGTAGCACCACAATCAAAGACGTAAGCTGCATGTCCATTAACAGGTACGGTGCCTTCAATCAGGTCACCATTTTCGACTTGTTCAGTCGTTACAGCATATACACGACCTGCAGCAGGCCTTTGTTCGATCCTAGGGGGCGGTCGTTGGAACTGCGAACGCTGTGGTGCTGGTCGAGAGGGTCCGGCAGATCCGGCATTACTCCTCTGTTCATCTGCAGCCTTCTTGGCGCAATCCCTTATAAAGTGGCCCATCTTGCCACAATACAAGCAACCACCCATGTCACGAGGACATGGCTTTCCGGGGTGGTTCACACGACACCTTGTGCAGCTGAAGTTGGACTGCTGACCATTCTGAGTTGTGTTCTGTCTTGGCCTCACGACTTGTTGAGTGTTGTTCCCTCCTTGGAACTTCTTCTTTTGAATGGGTTGTCGTGAACCCTGGCCACTTGGGAACGTCCTTTTACGATTCCCACCATTCACTATGGGCTTCTTTGCTACGATCACTTTAGATCGTGCCCAATCCTCTTGGATCTTTGAAGCTGCTGCTACTGCAGCCTAAAAAGTTGAAGGCATGCTTGTTACTACTCGAGATCGCAGCCCTTCGCGCAGACCATTCACATATTTGTCGGCCCTTTCTTGGTCTGTTTTGAATAGTCGAGAGCAGTAGCGCTCCAGATTCTGAAATTTGGTGGTATAGTCCATCAGACTCATACCGCCCTGTTCCAACTCCAGAAACTCCATCTTTTTCTTGTTTCTGGAATGCAACGGGAAGTAGTTATCCATGAAAGTTCTCCGAAAGTCAGTCCAAGGAATGACTTCGACTTGTGAGAACTGGATAAGTTTAGTGGTATCCCACCACTTCCGTGCATTATCTTTTAACCGGTACGTGCCAAAGTTGGTCTTCTTCTCTTCTGGTACTCCCAGTACTGAGAAGGCACGTTCCGTCTCTTCGATCCAACTCTCCGCGAGCTTCGGATCGGCTCTGCCAATGAAAACTGGCGAATCAAGCTTGAGGAACTTCTCATAAGTCACTCCTCCCAGGTGCTCATTTCGTGGTGCGATTGGTTCTGGCCTCATTTCACGGATGGCTATAACCAGGTTGTTGAGTGTTTCCAACATGAATCCTTGCGTATGGGACTCCTCGCTCGGCATGGTTTTCCTCGTCGTAGGAGCCATTTATCTAATCATACACAAGCACTTGTTTTTTGTTTCTCGATGTATATGAGAAAGTAAAAGCTTTATTTACTTAATATACATCACATTTACACAAGCCGCGCCTTACACAAAACGTCATGCCGCACTGGCAGACTTTAGGCGTTGAGAAACTATATACACGAGTCTATTGACTCCAACACACTACCAGTCTCTTCTAGGAACTGAATTTCTTTCTTGACCCAAACAACCCGAAGTATCATTTGCTTCCACATTGCCTTGGTGCAGGCACAACCAGTTTCGGCTTGGGCGGCACTTCCGCGCTCTCAAGCGAATCTTGTGGGTAGATCAGTGATGTTGGTCCACTTGCCCACTCAGTGGCATCATGGCTCGGGGAATCCGAGACCATAACGGGATAATAAGAGTTGTATCCCTCTCCTTGGTTATTCAGACTCGGCGTTTGTGAAGCCGCTCCGTTCCCCCATATAATGGTACTATGATCCGAGGAATTCGAAATCATAATGGGATTATAGAAGGAGTTGTTGCATCCCTCATCCTGACTGTGCAAGCTAGGCGTACGTGATGCCTGTTGATAGCCTTGCGATTGACCAAATCCCTCAAGGAAGTTCATGTCAAACCCTACCAGAGACGGTAGTTCATCTGAAGTTGCTGGGGTACGGCTACTCCCTCTACGGGAGTAATGTGGCCCACTAACACGCGAGGTCTCATCCCTAAGACCAAGCGATCCCCGCCGACCCATATCGGCGGTATGTTTCATTTGGCATTTGTTGGCGGAATGCCCTTCTTCGCCACAGTATTGGCAGTCTTGGACTTCATACGGGCATATCCACTCATCGTGCATGACCTTGCAACGATAGCAGTATCCACGCGAGTCATGAGTTGCCATCTATACAAAGATGCACCCAGATCTAAACAAAAAGTATAAAAACATATACTTACAGTGCGATATTGTGACATGACGGATCTTGAACCAGGTTTCTCAGACACAGGCTCTGATACCAATTCTGTAACGCCCCGGATTTTCAAAACAAAGCTAAGTTAAAATTTTCATGAATTTCTTTTTTTTTTCTTTGCAGCGGAACTTAGAAAAGCTTTTAGCAGCGGAATAAGACGATAATGAGTCGTCGGTTTTAGAAAACTCCGAGCACGTTGCAGGTATGTGGCCAAGCAACTCATTGACCACCAACGTGTTCCATTTTATCAAAAACCACATGTTTATTACAACATCACTGCTTAGAAAAGCAGTATAGGTTCAATAAAAGGAAGCAGTACAACTCTGTCTAGAGAAACCCTGGAACTCGATGCCGCCATGCTCCGCATATCGCCACGCAGGTCCAACACCTGAAATCCCCATAAAACGGGGTCAGAACCACTGAGGGGCTGGTAAGAATGCAGTCATACACCCATTCAACTCAAGTACAATAATGACCACTCAGGGTCGCAATGCGCAATAACGACGCTCAAGTCTCCAAGACTTAGCGTATATCGCAAGAGCCTCCGCAGGGCTATGAGTTGAATATCCGCTCAAGTCCTCATGACTTAGAGCAAGCCTTTTCAGGGCTGTGATTTGGATAACCGCTTAAGTCTCCAGGACTTAGCCATGACCTCTTCCGGGTCTTAAAGTGATGTCTAACTCAAGTCTTCATACTTGGCACATCCGTATCCCACGCATCGAAGGACAGCTCCTCGAGCTTCGCTTAGTCGTGCGGATACAACACGGGTCTTTGCTCAGTCGGTCCAGTCGTATACCGAACATGACACCTTCACAAAGGTTATGCAGGACTGACTCAACACGTCATCCACTCATACATTCAAAGCATCGCTGTACCTAGAACTAATGCATTGTTTGATAATTAACCGCTCCCGCCTTTGGTACGCAGGTAGAGCTATTGTCCGGGCATCAACGCGACGTTCTGGGGGTTGATTATTCTATGTATTTTAGATACCCCAGAGGCCTGTTGACCCTATCCATAGTAGGGCAGTGTGTTCCAACTGGGAGAACCCTACTAGGCCCATATTCGGATGCATCCTCTACTTGCAGTAGTTGGGTTCAATCCTTAGATCTTAAGGATAACCACGACCCTAAAACCCATGAGTGACTGAGGCCATCGTGGACTCTATCAGGTCCAAAGTAAAACACGTGTCACTCAAGGTTGTACCATCACTGTCATTCCACAATGAGCATAATTCCTGAAGGGGTCTGCTAGTCTTATAATTACTTGGACAGAATCTGCATGCCATTTAGGCAGCCCGTGCTTTTAGCACTACGGGAGTATGTACCCGACCCCATTGAGTCCGCCCCAACACAGTCATTACTGAGGGGGTACCCCTAACACGATTTTCAACCGCGGGGTATGTGCGACCTTAAGTCTTATTCATATCCATGCAGAACACCGCTCTTTGGCACTTCGGCCACCACGAGCATCACACCTCTTTGGGTGGAACAACACACTCTGGCTCTTCGGCCCTTACGAGTCTGGTTGCGTAACCGTTCTCAATGAGCATGCATATGACTCGATCTAAATAGATCGGCTACTCGGCGTATTTTTACGCAACGAGTCCAAACCTAGCCAAGGCGCAACCTCTACTCCGGCTGAGCGGCCCTTACGAGCAAGGTGCCCTTGCAGGCACAAGGATACGAGCCGATCTGGCATCGTTCCATCAACGGACATCATTATGCCGTTCCATTGGTTCTGGCAGCTCTTCTGCCAACCATTTCGTCAGCACCTCCCCTGCTCTATCGGCAGCGGTGCGACGAACCCTTCCACGTTGTAGAAGGCATTCCATGAACTGGGTATCACTCTGTTATATGTCAGAGTATCCTGCTACATTCTTTCTGAGCTATTCTTAGCTTCTTCAGAATTTTCAGCAGCACTTCCTCTCTTTTACGGAGAAAGCGTGCGTTTCTTTTATCCATTTCAGCGGCATCTCCCCTCTTTGGTGGGAAATCGCTACGCTTAACTCAGGAAATGGACGTGCACCGTTGTGCGTACTTTGCATCCATCAAGGTTGCAGGAACCCTGGGCCATAGCCAGGCCATACGTATTTGACTTAGTCTTTACGTAAAGAGCATTTTGCCAAAAAACCGAAGCCTTTCCAATAGGGGCTTCATTCGTCAAGCAGAATCTTGAACGAGGAGCGGTCAGGGAATCGCATTGGCGATTTGGAGTTTGATCTCCATTTGAACGCTCATTTATGCGCTATATATGTAGTATAAGCAGAAGCCTGTGCTTTATACAGCGGCGGCGTAAAGAAATGCATATACTATTGTTCAGGGTGTATAACTGAATGAAATATTCTACATATATAACAAAACAGAAGCCTTGGCATTGTTCGACGTGACAGCGTAAGTAAATACATTGTATAATCGGAAGTGCAATAATCGGAAATACATAAAACAGGGAGCCTTGGCATCATACGATGCGACGGCAAAGGTAAATTACATAGCCTGTGCGATATAGGACGCGTCGGCAGAATCAACAGATATACACCTAGATCCGCATCCAACGATAGTTACGAGGCGAGCGCGTGAACACCGAAATGTCCTAGAGGGCTCAACCAAGAACTAGGGCGAGATACCATTTTTGAAGAACGCATATACTGCGCATTCGAACATATATATCCAACGATAGTTACGAGGCGAGCGCGTGAACACCGAAGTATCCTAGAGGGCTCAACCAAGAACTAAAGCAAGATACTACTTCAGAAAGTATATGTTATATACAAACAATCAAATACTTGAGAGAGATGGTTTAATGAAGCGAACTTACTTCAATTTGAGGAAGAAATGACTCCGATTGCTTCAAACGCTTCAAACGAGGCTCGACTTCGAAAAAGGATCAACTTCGAACTTCGGACAAAAAAAGACTTGGACTTTGACTTTGAACCAAACCAGGTTCAAGTCAAGTCAACTGGGTTCAGACTTAGGTCAAGTAGGTTCAGACCTAGGTCAGGTGGGTTAGGACCAGGTCAGGCAGGCTCAGACCAGGTCAAGCAGGCTCAGGCTAAGTCAGGCAGGCTCAGACCAGGTCAGGCAGGCTCAGACCAGGTCAAGTGGGCTCAGGTGGGCTAGGCTAGGTAGGGAAGGTTTGGGAAAAGGAGGAGAGAGAGAGGGGTTGGCAATTTTTAGAGAGAGGGGGGCTCCTCTATTTATAGGAAGTGAAACTTGGGCCCCAAGTTTCACTTTTACCCTTATACCCCTTGGCTTTTCAGAAATCCCTTCCATGGAAGGTGCTGGAAGGAGCTGGAAGGTCCTGGAAGATGCTGGAAGGTGCTAGAATATTCTAGAATATTCTAGAACATTTTCTGAGAAATATTTTTGTGGGTCCCACCAATATTTCCGTGGGTCCCGCAAGAATTTCGGGTTTTCGGCGATTTTTTTCCGAAAAATTCTGAGTACGCCATTCCCTTCGTATTGACGTAACTAAGAAAGTTCGCTCTCAGGAATCCTTTGATTTCGTTCAAGTAGGAAGTTATGGCTTCCAGAGTGTTTGAGCATATATTCGTGATTTGACGAAAATCCTAAGTATAACTGACTCGCAGGAATTGATTCGTTTCGCATTTTGAGAGAAAATGCTATTTTTACCGGTAATTGCCTCATGAATTTATTCAGATATTTTCTGAAAAATTGCGGGTCTTACAGACATCTTTACCAGAAGATGCTCTTGATGGAACAACAGGAATTATAGGTGCTTTTTTTAGAAAACTGAGAATATCAGCAAATGCTTATACCCAACTTTATCCTCGTACAAGCAGCTATTACAGGAATAGCTCTTGTCCTTCAACTGAAAGACAACCCCCTTTAGGGTTGATTATCACTCAGATTCAACCTATTCTATTGATGTAAGATAATATCAAACATAACAGATATACCTATTCCATCTAGAAATCAGAGACCAACATTTCAGAAGGAATGATGGGGA
Source organism: Nuphar pumila (assembly GCF_984573655.1). Lineage (NCBI taxonomy): Eukaryota > Viridiplantae > Streptophyta > Magnoliopsida > Nymphaeales > Nymphaeaceae > Nuphar > Nuphar pumila. The sequence goes on from NC_143249.1 coordinate 105,204,611, forward strand.
TATAGGGAACTAGCTAATGAAGGCTAGTGCTGCTGCTACTTCCAGTCTTGAGCAATGGTTCACACAACCCCAGGATCATTCCTATTGAGGAAGTCACCGACAACACAGATAAACGTGAATATGGTGGGTTATGCTAAAAAAGGAAATATAGCAGGGAAAATTAGTTGAAAGCAGAAGGAAATGACGAAATCCATCACTCCATGGATCCGAGAAGTGGCCCAAAACAGGGCAACCGACATATATGAGGTGAAGAGGATAGTATATTGTGAAACACGGCCAGCACATGGTGCCATACGAACAAAGTCTGCATAGATTATAAATATCTTTATAACTCTTAATCAAAATGAACGAAGAATCAGGCAGAATAAAAAAAATGAAAAGATTACATTGAAACAGTGGAGAAAGCATAAATAATCAAAATATCACCGATGATCCCTAATTAATAGAAAATAATCTGGAAACAACATACGTTAAAGCGATCAGAAAAAAAAATAGCTATATAAACCAGAAATCAATGACGGGAATAACACAGACCAAAGCAAAATTAAGGTGAAAAATGAAAATCGAAAGAGAAGGAACAACATAAAACAGGAATTTGAATACATTGAAACAGGGATAAGCAATGTACTGTATTAATGAACGAGACGTTTCAAATGATGATTATAGGCCAACAACAGAATTTCGAAGCATGAAAGGCATTAAAACATAAAGGAAGGATAATATACTATTGTAAACATAGATAAAAAAAAAAAATGTCGAATATCAACAAATGATAGCCTATCAACCAGAGAAATTTGATAAATATAAAAGAGAATGTAGGATCAATTGATCCATTGCTATTGCACAGAGGTGGTTTGACGTTGCAAGGCAACTCAAGCACTACCCAGGGTGCGTTAGTGAAGCAAAATAAATGGAAAGGAAAATTTTAGTGGGATTTATGTAAAAGAAATCAGAAGAAAGGGAGGTTAACTAAGAAGAAATGAAAAAGGAGAAGAGTATTGGCCTTACCAGAAATGCTGAGGATTAACTTTCTTACAGGCAACTGCAGGGAAGACGCCTTGCAGAGATGTTCTTCTTCTTATTCTTACAGGGATTTTGATGATGGATATCAAAGAATAAAAGCCGATGATGGATTAGCCGAGAACTTGATTAAGTGGGATGCCAAAAGGGGTGTCGATAATGGATTAGAAGGAGAAGAACCCTCGACCAGCAGAGATATTGATGGAAAAACCCGGATGCCGATAATGGTTTAGCCGGAAAAACACTCGATGTCTTGGAATGAAAAGATGTTGATCCTTGATGATATTGATGGATATTAGCCAGAGAAAAAAAATGGATCCCCCCCAAAGAAGATCGGGGTCTCTTCTTAAGGAGGGCGTGGAAAGCTCGAGAGAGGGGGTTCGTTGAAGATGTGGGGTGAAGAACAGAGGAGTCGGTTTTGAGATCGACGATGGAGAGAGGAGAAGAGGGAAGCGCGGGAAAGGGTCGTTGGAATTCTCCACTTTTTCATAAAGAGGTTCCCTTTTTAGGATTTTTTTTGAAAAAAATGGTTAAGAAATGAGGTTTTCGGCAAAATGGCTCCAAAAAGCTCAAAAATCCTTCGTCTTTCTTGTAGTTTTTCCCAATTTTTTTGGTTTTTGGTTTATTTTTCTATTTTTTTTTGCTATTTTTAGAAGAAAATCCTAAAGTTTGTGAGAAAACAAAGATTAAAACTATTTTTTTTTTGTTTTTGCAAAAATATTTACAAAAGGGAATTTTTCTGAGAATTTAAAAGTTATTTTGAGAAAATTTCTTCAGAAATGGGTTTGGACCCAAGTTTTTAAAAAAAATATTGGGGTTTTAAACCCCGAATTGATAAATACCATTTGACGGATCCAAACGGATACCGGACGAACTGTCTGAGCTTTTTAAAAGGTTATTTTGGAAATTTCGAGAATTTGATTTTAAATATTGGACAACGAAGCTCAGATTTAGATCTTTTATCTGGATCCGGATCTGAAATTGAGTCAGATATATAAAATGAATTTAATTTCAATAAAACTTGAGAAATAAAATGGAATTTAGATTTTAAAACTGACTCAATTACCCAAAAAAAATAAAGATAAAGTGCAAAAAAAGGAAATATTTAAAAGATTTTGAAAAATTTGGGGTGTTTACAGATGCCCCTCTTTGCTACTAAGCCGGTCGAAAGCCGAACTTAGTGGCAAAGATAACACTCCAAATTTTGAAAATGCCCCAGTCAGCAGATCTGAACTGGGTGTGAAGAATTTATTTGAAAGACATGGTTTTTCTGGCTTAGAACCTTATCCTGAATGGCTTGAGGGGGACGAAATCCTCGAAAATGATATGACTGAATAGATAGAAATGAGGAAATCGTGATGGGACTTTGAGTGAAGGTCCCGAAAATGGTGAAGGATTTTGATCAAGTCACATGAATGAGGCGAGATCAATCTTTTGGAATGAGTCAGGTTTAGCCCTTAACCTGGATGGGACGAAGATATATCGAGATAATTTGGGATGGGGAAAGGAATATAAGTGAACCTCGATGGGACATTTCTGAGAGAAATGCCTCGTGAGATGAAACTCTAGCATGATCCCTTCCTGGATGGATATACAGAGCATGGATTCCTCGATGGGAAGAACCACGATGGGACTGGAGGAAAACGCCTTGTCGAAACAAGACTCAGGTTTAACCCAAACCTGAAAAAGGAAAAATACCTCGAGGCACGAGGTTCAGGCTTAACCCTTATCCTGAAAGGGACGACCATACAGAATCCTCAAACGAGGAAGCCGTGATGGGACAACAAATGCATCGCAAAAGCGAGATTCAGGTTTAACCCTTGACCTGAGTGGGGGGGGGGGGGAATCGCACGAAGTTCTCAAATGAAGAAACCGTGGAAGGACTAGAAAGGATATCTAGTCGAAAATGAGACTCAGGTTTAACCCTAACCTGAACGGAAAGATACCTCGTGGAACGAGGCTCAGGCTTAACCCTTAACCTGAAAGGGGCAACCATACGAAATCCTTGGATGAAGAAACCATGATGGGACCTTCGGAATTTGGACGAACAAATCCAAAAGGGGTTTGCGAGAAGAGAAAAATAAGAGATTCCCTAAAGCTTGAAAAGGGGATGATCTCGGGCGTCTCATTGCTGAGACTAAATCAGCTTTCTAAAAACAGACGACCTCTCGCAGAAGGTTTGGGTGATACCTCGAGGAGCGAGGTAACAGGTTTAATCCTTAGCCTGAATGGATACAGGATCCTCGAAGAGCGGGGAAACTGTGATGGGACCTCTAGACTTTGCACAACAAGTCCGAGAGGGATTTTGCAAAAGAATGAAAATGGGGGTCCCTAAAGCTTGAAAAGGGGTTGTTCTTGGGCGCCTCATTGCTGAGACTCAAAATAGCTTTTGACAATAACAGACCTTTTGCAAAAAGTTCAGGTTTAACCCTTATCCTGAGCGAGAACTGTCTATGGTGGGACAGTGGGGAACGCAGGGAAGTGTGCAAATCTAAGAGCGCTCAGATTAGACGGAAGGAAAGGACTTTTCAGTCCTAAGGAGGGATGACGTCAGGATACGTCAAAACGAATATCAAGTTCACACTTCATTTTGGGATAATGAGAAAGTATTGCCAATAAGATGCCAAAAATTGTAGTTGATCTAAAAATGATTGAATTGTGCATGAAAATATCACCTCTTTCTACCCAGAGTATTAGCTCCAATTGGGCTAACTCTGTAGAATCAAGAATCAAATTCAAATTTGTTGCTGTTGAGCTTCTTTAAGGAAGATATCAATTTTCTTGATATGAGAAGAGAGGAAAATATTCTTAGTTTCATAAAAGCGATTGGGTGAAAAGATATTGATAAAAGAATTTCACATAGATAATTCCTGACAATTTCGGGCAGTTTGTTATCCTGGGCATTTCCCACGATGAACTTTTTGCACTCTTTTGAATCATGGAGCTTTCTTGGGCTTTTTTACATCATCCTTTATTTTGGAGATGTCCTGACTTTTCTCTCTTTTTCATGGGAAGGGTACGTCACAAACTCCTTCATCTTGGAGATGTTCCGATCCTTCTTTTTCTTTCTCAGTGATTAGGTTGATGATATAGGTTCATTGGTCAAAATTCTCTAGGTGATAGTGGAAATCGAATATCTTTTAGGGTTTGTCGGTAGGCTCATCACATCCGCCTTCATCTCGACGGTGATCTGAACTTTCCCTAGAAGGATCCGTCACAAACTCCGTCATCTTGGAGATGTTTCCAATCTTCTTTGGCCCCGGGGGTTTACTTGCTTAATTCGTCTTCACCTTGATGAAAATTGAGAGATCCCTTTTGCGGATATTTGATTGCAGCTCAAATGACTGAGCGGATATGGATTGGGTAGGTTCTTTTTACTGCCCAGGATATTTCCACTGTCTTACTGCCAAAAGAATGATCTTTAAGAATGTGCCATAGCTATGATCAATATCGATTCACTTATGGCTTTTCAACATCATTGAATTTTTCCTTTGCCGGTCATATCGAAGATTTTTTTTCATCCTCTTGGTTGACCAACAGAAAAAGCCTGAATTCAGTTCTTTATTTCGTAAAAGTCTTGCTCTTTGGGAAATAATACTAAAGGTAGTTTGAGGTAATTCTTTATGTGATGAAAATTTTGAGATCAATAATGACTTGATAACAAATTGGCAAAATATTCTTAAAATCATTGATGAAAGAGATCGCTTGATATCGAATCGACACGTCCGTGACAAAATTCTCCTCTCTTTTTCCCCAAAAAGAGAGACTCAGGCTTAGTCCTTACCTTAATGGAAAGTTGGAAATACTCCTCTCTTCCCAGAAAGAGGAGGTGTTTGCAAAACAGAACTTTCGAAGAGAAATTAAGTTTTCATCAAAACTCCCTATCTCTAGGCTTCTCTTATGGAAAGGCGGCCGAAAAACAAAGTTGAGAAAGTATCACAGAGGGATCGAGTCCATCACACTCTCCCTAGAAGAGGGTCCTCTGTGAAGGGGTTGGCCAAAGATGCGAAAAATGGGGGCCACAAAAAGAAACGAGCTTCCGTCGAAGCTCTCCCTAGAAAAAGGGTTCTTTTGTGTAAAGTTGGTTGTTGTTTTGCAAACTGTTCGCGAAGAAAAACGAGTTCCTTCAAACTCTCCCTGGAAAAGGGTTCTTGCGAACGAAAGACGGTTGCATGCGCAAGGAACGAGCTCCCTCGAACTCTCCCTGAAGAGGGTCCTTTGCAAGAGAAAATGATTGATTTTTTGATAAAATGATGACCCGAAGGTCAAAATTGAGAATTTAGAGCTTGAGTAATAATGATTGGTTAGTACAAAGACTGAACCTGGAGGGCTAACTGATCAGTCAGCCAAACAACTAGCACGAGCGCTAGGTGTACCAGCACTGGATTTCAAAGAAATGCCCCAGTACGAGTGCTGGGTTTTAAAAAATGCACACCAGTACGAGCACTGGGTTTTTGAAATGCACACCAGCACGAGCACTGGGTTTTTCAAAAGGAGAATTGAAAAATGAGACCGACATTCAAAGATACTCGAGAATTAAGCGAGAATGATTGCCGGTGTTTCAGGATTATCTTTTACCCTGAAGGGGAAGTTCAAGGAGAACTCCGGTCCAAATACGAGTATTAGATCGACAAGGGAAATTCAAGAGAAAATAAGGACATACAAAAGTGAAAAATCCAAGTCGGGACTCGGTTTTTTCAAACACAAGAAATGAGTGAGAATCGAGTTTGAAAACTCGAATTTTCAAAAGAACGATTTATCCAACACGAGCATTGGATTCAAAAGGAAGTTCAAGTCGGAACTTGAGACTTCAAAAATAAGAATATACAAAAAGGAAAATCCGAGTCGAAACCCGGTTTTTAAATATAAGAAAATGAATGAGAATTGAGTTTGAAAACTCGAATTCTCAAAACAACGATTTGTCCAACACGAGCATGGGATTCAAAAGGAAGTTCAAGTCGGAACTTGAGACTTCAAAAATAAGAATATACAAAAAGGAAAATTCGAGTCGGAACCCGGTTTTTAAATATAAGAAAATGAATGAGAATTGAGTTTGAAAACTCAAATTCTCAAAACAATGATTTGTCCAACACGAGCATTGGATTCAAAAGGAAGTTCAAGTCATAACTTGAGACTTCAAAAATAAGAATATACAAAAAGGAAAATCCGAGTCGAAACTCGGTTTTTAAATATAAGAAAATGAATGAGAATTGAGTTTGAAAACTCGAATTCTCAAAACAACGATTTGTCCAACACGAGCATTGGATTCAAAAGGAAGTTCAAGTCGGAGCTTGAGACTTCAAAAATAAGAATATACAAAAAGGAAAATCCGAGTCGGAACCCGGTTTTTAAATATAAGAAAATGAATGAGAATTGAGTTTGAAAACTCGAATTCTCAAAACAACGATTTGTCCAACACGAGCATTGGATTCAAAAGGAAGTTCAAGTCGGAACTTGAGACTTCAAAAATAAGAATATACAAAAAGGAAAATCCGAGTCGGAACCCGGTTTTTAAATATAAGAAATGAATGAGAATTGAGTTTGAAAACTCGAATTCTCAAAACAACGATTTGTCCAACACGAGCATTGGATTCAAAAGGAAGTTCAAGTCGGAGCTTGAGACTTCAAAAATAAGAATATACAAAAAGGAAAATCCGAGTCGGAACCCGGTTTTTAAATATAAGAAAATGAATGAGAATTGAGTTTGAAAACTCGAATTCTCAAAACAACGATTTGTCCAACACGAGCATTGGATTTAAAAGAAAGTTCAAGTCGGAACTTGAGACTTCAAAAATAAGAATATACAAAAAGGAAAATCCGAGTCGCAACCCGGTTTTTAAATATAAGAAAATGAATGAGAATTGAGTTTGAAAACTCAAATTCTCAAAACAACGATTTGTCCAACACGAGCATTGGATTCAAAAGGAAGTTCAAGTTGGAACTTGAGACTTCAAAAATAAGAATATACAAAAAGGAAAATCTGAGTCGGAACCCAGTTTTTAAATATAAGAAATTGAATGAGAATTGAGTTTGAAAACTCGAATTCTCAAAACAACGATTTGTCCAACACGAGCATTGGATTCAAAAGGAAGTTCAAGTCGGAACTTGAGACTTCAAAAATAAGAATATACAAAAAGGAAAATCCGAGTCGGAACCCGGTTTTTGAGAAAAATATTGATAAGATGGAAAAACGAAATTCTCAGTCAGAACTCAGATGGGAAGGAAATAACTCTTATCGAAAGGTCGGCTTTTTAGAAGGATTGACAAAATGCATGAATAGTTTTCGATGATGAAGAAGATGGGAGATTCATTCGAGATCCTTGACCCAAGGTGGCCTAAGATCCGAATTTATTTATGATGGCTTCAGGATCTTCCCCTATCCTGATGGAACATAGAACAAAAATTTGAGGTGAATTGAAGAATTTATGGGAAATAATTCAGGTTTATCCCTTAACCTGAAGAAGAATAAAATTTATAAAATGGAGAAGAATTTAAAGAGATTTATTGAAAATTTATTTTGAAAAAGAATTCTCACGGGTAGCAGCGATGCTCCTATGAGAGGTATCAGGATTATCCCTTATTCTGAATGGGAACACCTTGGACAATGAGGGTCAGGTTTTTCCCTTAACCTTAGGGGAAAAAATAAATAAAAGAATACCTCATGGGAAAAGAGGCATCAGGATTATCCCTTAACCTTAAGGGGTTTTTAAAGATAAAGGAATAAAATTTTGTAAGATTGATAAAACTTAATGAAACTTGACAAATTGATAAAATTGACAATAAATTGATAAAATTTGATTAGATAAAAAGAAAAATGAAATGAACGCAATTTAATAAAGATAACCAACTTAACGAAGAATTGGTAAGATTTTTATAAAAGGATCCGTTTGATCCTGCCTGCATATGATGAAGGAAGACAAGTATAGATTAAAATAAAATGCCCTAGTATCAGGGGGAAGGATGTGAGAATTTAACAGAAGATTCTTGCTTTATTGAAAGACTTTTGAAGAGTACAAAAGGCTATGATGAACAATTCAAGTGTAAAATCTTTTCAAATATAAAGCGTTAATAGGATCGGGCAGTTCCACCCCATCTGCGTTGATCAGACGATAGGAATTGCGAGGCAGCGCTTCTTTAACCACATAAGGGCCTTCCCAATTGGATGACCACTTGCCCTTCGGCCGATGCTTGAGATGAGCTGTCGATCTGAGCACAAGATCATTGACTCAGAATCTTCTCTCAATAACTGATTTGGCGTAGTGCCGAGCTATCCTCTGACGATAAGCCTGAGCGTGTTCTGCTGCCTTGAGCCTTTTCTCATCTAGTACATCAAGTTGTACCAACCTCTGCTGTTGATACTGATCAAGCGGAAGTTCGATGAGCGATGCAAATTTGAGTGCGGGCTTCTGAACGTGGAGAGGTAATACTACCTCGGTCCCGTAGACGAGCTCTGAAGGAGTAGCATTGGTTGGAGTCCGAATGGTGGTTCGGTATGCCCAAAGTGCGTCATGCATCTTTTCGTGCCAATCGCGGCCTGTTTCCACTGTTCTTTCCAGAATGCGGATCAAAATTTTATTGGTGGCTTCTGCCTGGCCATTTCCTTGAGGATAATAAGGAGCTGAGAAGTGGTGATGAATCCTGAACTTCGAGCAGAAAGTCTTCATCTTCTCATTCTTGAAATGGCTGCCATTGTCTGACACAATATCATGTGGGATGCCGAAACGGCAAAGGAGATTCTTATGGATAAACGAAATCACATGTCGGCCTTCTACTGTTCACAGAGTTACAACTTCGACCCATTTGGTGAAGTATTCTGTAGCTGCGAGGAAATATCGGTGACCATTAGAAGTCGAAGGAGTGATTGGACCAACTACGTCGAAGGCCCACATCGAAAAGGGCCAAGGAGAGACCACAGATTGCAAGTAAGCGACTGGCGCATGAATGGAAGGTGCGTGCATCTGACATTTGACGCACTTCCTTACAAATTGATGGCAATCATGCTGCATGGTTTTCCAATAATATCCCGCCCAGATAATCTGCTTGACGAGTGTTTGGTAGCCGACGTGACCACCATAAATCCCTTCGTGTGCCTCTCGGACAATTTCCATGGCTTCATCTTTATTTAAGCATCTGGCGTACTCAGAATTGAATCCACGACGATAAAGAGTATCGGCAAGGATAAAATATCGGGCTGACATGCGCTGAATCGCATGTTGCTCCTTTCTTGGCATTTTCGATGGAAATTTACCAGTTTCAATGAAATTTTTGATGTCTTGGTACCAAGGCTTCTCTTTCTGAGTGGCTTGGTTCGCTTGCTCAGTTGGAACGTAGGCAGGTTGATCAAGTCTGCCGATCTCGAAAGAACGACAGGATTCACTGTCTTTAAAAGACAAAATGGAACCCAGACAGGCTAGGTCATCTGCTATATGATTGTACTCCCTCTTGACATGGTTGAGCTGAAACTCTTCAAAGTTGCCTATGAGAGCTAAGGCAATCTTTTGATAAGGGATTAACTTTGAATCCTTGACTTGCCATTCAGCATTAACTTGACTGACAACAAGTAATGAGTCGTCGAAGGCATGTACTCTCTTGACATCAAAGTCTTGCAAAATTTTGAGGCCTTGTATTAGAGTTTCATACTCGGCCATATTATGAGTACATTAGAAGTCGAGCTTGAGGGAATAAGGGAGCATCTCCTTTTCAGGGGTGATTAGCAAGATCCCAATCCCTATACCGGACATATTTCTAGCTCCATCAAAGAATAGAGTCCAAACTGGGGACCCCTGAACATTGCAGATGCGATCGTCAGGGAAATCATCTTCTGCTTTGATCTTTTCTGTCAACGGGAAATCTGCCAACTGATCTGCGATGAACTGACCTTTGACTGACTTCTGAGAAACATATTCCAGATCGTACTGCATTAGGAGGACTTGCCATTTTGCAATCCGTCCAGCAAGGAAAGGCTGCTCAAGGATGTACTTGAGAGGGTTAAGTCTTGACAAAATTTTGATTTCTGATGCCAACAGATAATGTCTTAACTTCTGACACATCCATACTAAGGCTAGACATGTCTTCTCCATCTGAGAGTATCTTTTCTCATAATCGATGAAGGTCTTGCTGATGTAGTAGATGGCATGCTCTATCCGACTGCCTTCCTCGTACTGTGCAAGAAATCCTCCGCAAGCATTATGGTTGACGGAAATATATAAAAGGAGTGGTTTCTCGAGTTCTGGTGGCTTCAGAACAGGCGGATTGAGGAGATACTGCTTGATGTTCTTGAATGAGAGCTGACATTCTGGTCCCCACTCAAATTTCACTTCTTTTCTTAACAAGTGATTGAAGGGTTCGCACCTCATGGCCAAATTGGAGATAAAACGCCGAATTGACTGAATGCGACCTTGAAGGCTTCGCAGCTCTTTAAGATTAGTGGGAGGCGGCATATCAATGATCGCCTTTGCCTTGGCAGGATCTACCTCTATGCCTTTCTTGCTAATCATATAGCCAAGCAGCTTGCCTGACTCCACTCCGAAGACGCATTTCTATGGATTGAGTCTCAATTTGTAGAGGATAAGTCTTTCAAAGACTTGGCCGAGAGCATCAAGATGATCCTCTCCTTCTTTGTACTTGACCAGGATGTCATCCACATAGGCATCCATGTTCTTGTGCATCTGGTCATGAAAGATAACTGCCATTGCTCTCTGATAGGTTGCCTCAACATTCTTGAGCCCAAATGGCATGACTCTATAGCAAAATGTACCCCAAGGCGTGGTGAAGGAAGTTTTGGATTGGTCACGAGCGGCCAATTTGATCTGATTATAGCCTGAGTATCCATCCATAAAGGAAAACATGGCATGGCCTGCCGTGCTGTCAATCAAAAGATCGATGTTGGGGAGTGGATAATCATCCTTAGAGGTTGCTTTGTTGAGATTTCTGAAATCAATACAGATCCGGACTTTGCCATTCTTTTTGGGAACCGCCACGATGTTTGCCAACCAGTCTGGGTATTCGATAGTTCGAATGAATCCTGCCTTTAACAACTCTTCAAGTCCTTCTTTAACTTGCGGTGCTACTTGGGGATCCATTTTTCTGAGTTTCTGCTTGATGGATTTGCAATCTGGCTTCAGCACAAGGCGGTGCTCAACCAACTTGGGATCTAGGTCTGGCATATCCTCATAAGTCCAAGCGAAGACTTCCTGGTGCTGTTTGAGGAAGTAGACAAGACTTTCCTTCTCATCCGAATTCAAGCTGGAACCGATCTTGAGGATTTTTGGATCATCTTCCGAACCGATGTTGACATCCTCTGTTGGGTCTTGAACCAATGGTGATGGTTCATCCTACTTCTGAATACTGGCAAATCTTGAATCGTTGAGTCAAATTCTGCCAACTCTTTGATCTGCTCTGTCACTCTGCTAACTTCTGCCCCTGCCTTTGCCTTGCAGATTCTGGCCGGTTTGGATTTATTTTGATAAAAATTGGTATTGATGATGAGCTTTTTGAGCGATTTAGGAGCCATGATTCTGGCAATCTGAAAGTGCAAAGAAAGTTTTTGAGAAAAAGGGTAAAAGGTTTTGAAAAATAGCCTTTTGTACAAAGAAGAATGACAATCATGGAAAATGATGTAAGCAAAGAATTTGTGTACACCAAGATGAGAAATAGGAATCAAAATTTCATTGATTTAAGTAACTTTGGTATTTACAGATGATTGAAGAAAATAAAGAGACTGGGACGGATCTTTTGCCCCTTACAGGATGACTTTAAAAGGAAACAGAAAAACACTGACATTGTCTTTTTTACTGAGCTCCTTTGACGAAAGTGGTCTTCTTACCGGACGATTGACCCGTAAAACCCAAGCCTGTACCTTCAATATGCCAAGCGGGGACGATCGGCTCCAGAATGCCGTCTTCATTTCTGCCTAGGCCCTGAAGGGCTGATAACCGTGCTTCATCAGAAGATCAAACCCTTTCTTATTTTTTGAGAACTGAGGGAAAAGAGGGTGATCTTTGAGTGTAGTGCAATCAAGGCGCCCACCTAGCTTGAAGAAGCGAGGTCCCTGCCACTGAACCACTGCTGCAACATTTTCTATTGGCTGGACTTCTTTTAGCTTCATCATGTCCAAGCTTTCACTTAAATTGATTTCATCGACTTCCCGGATGCTCGGGATGTCGGCAGTGAAAGTAGGACGGGGAATCATCGGCTGCGGGAGTCGCTCTTACGGGTCCTCTCCTAGGACCGTAGTGATCATGCCTCCCTTCGACCATTTGATACATTGGTGGAGGGTTGAAGGAACAGCATTGGCGGTGTGGATCCAAGTGCGTCCCAGGAGAAGGTTGTATGTGGGCGGCACATTGACCACATGGAAGAGGACCGTATGCACCGAGTAATTGATGAAGATTTTGAGAAATATCTTCCCCTTGGATGGCTGTCCATGGTTGTCAAAACCGTAGATCGTGATCGGATTCGGGGTATATTCTTCCTCTTTTAGGCCCAATGCCTTAGCCGTCATTTCAGGGCAGATATTGAGGCTGCTGACTCCATCGACGAGCACATGAGGGACTGTCATGCCCCTGGTTCGCACCACTATGTAGAGAGCGTTATTGTGGAATGAATGAGGTTTTGGCAAATCCTCATCCAAAAATGTGATTGGTGCATTCGTCATTGCTTGATTGACGATTTGAGCCATATCTTGTGGAGTGGTGCTAGGCTTGACTTTGATTTTTCTGAGAAGCTCTTCTAGCACTTGTTGATGTTCGGGCGAAGCGTGGGTCAGATCCAGGATAGAAATGTTGGATAAAGCGGTGATTGGCTTCTGAAAAGACCCTGAAGCCTCTTCTTCCTTCGAAGCCGCCTTGATAAAGCGCTTCAGGATCCTGGGAACCATCTTGGCAATTTTTGCCGCTGCTTTCGCTGGTTTCTTGTTGCTGGAGAATGCAGTAATATCCACCCTCTTGGCAGAAGACTGCGCTTGGCGAAGGACCAGGACCTGATGTTGATTCTGAATGTCCTGACTAGAATATGGCTGGATGCTGTCTTGAAGAGAGAACGTTTGTTCCGTGATGACTGAAGCTGAATGCTTGGGAAATTTCTTGGATAAAATTTCCGGCTGCTCTTCTTCATCTTCAATTAGCAAGTTTTTGTCAATACAGTCCTGGATGATGTTTTTAAGGACAAAACTGTGCTCTGTGTCATGTCCAACAGTCTGGTGAAACTTGCAGAATTTATCCGTCCATTTTCCCATAGTGATCGGAGGATCTGCCACTTTGGGGAGTTTAATCATTCCCTTTGACATCATATACTCCAAGATGTCTTCGCGGGACTGTTCCCGAGCTGTGAACTCTCGGTCATAACTCCAACCCTCGTGCTTCGGCTTTTCTGACTGTTTCGCTTCTGGCTGAGGTGCTGACTGAATAGGCTGTGGCTTGACAAACTTCCCCTTCTAAGCTGCAGAGTTTGTCCTTTCGGCCCTGGAGTGCCCTGAGTTCTTGTTACGATTTTTCTTGCCCTTCTTGTTGTTGGAGCTGCCACTGCCCTGATTCAAAAATTCTGCTGAGTAGGTGACGTGCGCCTTCTTCTTCTGATCAGGATTCCCTCTGACAAAAGGATATCCTTCGTAAAGACCATAGTCCAGGCCGGTCTCGAGCCATTCAGCTCTTTCGATTAGTTTGATGAATGATTTGGCCGGCGAGATAGAAATGAGGTTCCTCAGGGGTTGGGCAAAGTTGTTCAAAATGATTTGTAGGGCGTGCTCCTCTGGGATGGGAACCTTCATTCTATTACAGGTGCTTCTCCACCTGTGAATGAATTCGCTGGCTTTCTCATTCTCATTCTGTTTCAGATTGTACAGATGGTTGAGGGTTGGTGAGGCTTCAATATTGAACATGAAACGCTCAATGAACAGGTTAACGACTTTGTCGAACTCTCGTAGTTCGATAGGATTCATGTGGTCCGCATACCACCTGGCCGCTACCCCCTCTAGGCTGCGAGGAAAGCAAATGAACAACGCCCGGTTGTCCTTCCTGAAACGGCCGCATTCAGCATAGAAAGTGGCCAAATGAGCCTTAGGGTTGCTCGTTCCGTCAAATTTAAGGAACTTGCGAGGGAGATTTTTCAGATTGTCATCCCCGTCTAGGCCATGGTAAAAATCTTCGCCAGAGAAGGTCTGCTTGCCCTTGCTTTTGGCCTGGATATCCTTGATGGCCCGATTCATTTCTTTCATTTGTTCTTGCATCGGATCATTAGCAGGAATGGGCTTGTTGATTGATTCGGGCTCTGCAGCGGTCTTTACAAACTGCGTCGGAGGATTCTGATGATAAACAAACTGTTCTTCTTCGTCTGATTCCTCTTCAACTGATTCTATTTCTTCAGAAGTGGTGGCAGGCTGTACTTTTTTTCTAACGATCCTGACTGGTTTCTTTACAGCCTTCTTCTTTGGCTTGCTTTTCGGAGCAACCTCCTTCTGACTGGCCTCAGCCTGTTCTGACATCATTCTGGTCATCATTCTTTTGAACAGGTTGTATATAGCGGGGTCTATATCATCGGTCTGATTTTGATTTTGCCCCCTGACTGACTTAGGAGAGCTGACTGCCTCGACTTCGCTGTCGCTGTGCTGAGGGGCGGTTTCCTTTCCTGCTCTGGTTTGTACCATTTTGACAATGCCAGATGATTTCTGCAGAAGTAGAAGAATGGTTAGAGCCTGGAGGAATTTTTGAAAATGCGACCTTTTGAGAAAAGACATAAAAGAAGGAATTGATAGACGATTTAAACAAGTTATCCCATTACCAGGGATTGGGTCATCACAAATTTTGCAATAATTGTGTCACCATTTTGCGGCAACAAAAATGCACCTTATGACCTAGGCGAGGTCATCCATCATGATGAGAGATAATCGAAGAAAGAATATAGAAAAGAGGTCTCATCACCGGGGATGAATTTTGTCACGAGAATCGTGACTATATACAACAAAATAAAACTTTGGCCATAAAAAGCTTTTTTATCAGAACAAAAGTTGCATTTTTATTGATAACAAAATCTAAATACAAAGAGAAGGCAGGTAGACAGTTTGCCACCATTCTCGATATTCCGAAGATACATTAGGACCAGGAAACATAGACAAAGGAATGAAAGAGTCCCAAGTGTATTTGGTGACGTGGTATGCCCCAGACCACTGATCCGACCGTAGATCAAACTCTGGCATGCGGCCCGTCGGGAAGCGGGTGTTGACACGAATCTGCCGCTGCGAGAACTGTCGGAGACACCTCTCTGGCTGATAGTCGACGCAGAAGAAAGGGTCGAGCAATCTGTAATGCTTGCTACGAGCATAAGTGTAGCGAGGGACTGATTCTCGTCTGTCAAAATAGTCCCAAAGGATCTCTTCTTGGTGCAATCTCTCGATCAACGTTCGATATTGATCAATAGATTTCGGCTTCTTGCTGTTTGAACCTGAAGGAACCTGGCTTTAGATGGAACATGTCGCAAGAACCACGACTGCAAGGCATACGTGCATCCTTCCACCAGAATGGTCTCTCCGAGGGCGAAACAGGCTAAGCCTCTGTAGAGGAAGGCTAAAGCTGCCATGGACACCGAAAGCTGGCGGGTCTGCCTGCTTCCCCATCTTCGAAAGAGTTGGGCGACTCTGACATCGATGAAATTCTGACCATCCTGAAAGAATGCTAGTCCCACTGTGCATAGGACCATGGCATGCTGAATTCTTTCTTTCGCTGCTCGAGACAAGGTATCGACTTCTTCATAGGCCCCATACTTGTGATAGAGTCCGAACAGATCGATGTACTGACTTCCGTTGATCTCCGTGAGAGGCCAAGATCTGCTCCCTGTAGCTCTGGCCAATGCTTCTCGAACATCTATCCCTTTGACATTGATCAGGAACTGCTGCTCGACCGGATCGTCTGGCTGACCAGCTGGCTCTGGCAATCCCACGATGTCACTGAACTCATCCATTAGCAAAGTCATCTCTCCCCATGGAAACCAAAATGTGCAGGTACGCGGATTCCATCGTTCTGCCATAGCTTGAATTAGACTGTCGTTGATGGTTCGCTTGCCAACTGTCGATGCCATCTCCAATCCACAATCATCCAAGTGGTCCGGGAACATACGCGAGAAGGTGGTGAACCAGGAATAATACCACCGAGGGAAGAAGGAACGAGACTGGATAACCCGATGATTTGGGGTTCCATCCCTTATTTGACAGAAGATATGATCCCTGAGAAAGATAGCATTGGGAAATTCGGACGCCATCGAAATGATACTGAGGCAAGAGAGGAAGAGAATTAGATAGACTGCAGGACTTACGGACAAACTTTTGATGAAAGAAGAGGATAGACATAAATCCTGGAAATTTTTTGAAAGATCAAGGGACTTGGAAAAAGACTTTCCAGGGTTTTTAAGAAAATTTTCGACACACAAAAGAAAAAAGAATGTTGGTAAAGGGAAAATATGCACCTGGGGTTTTTGAAAATATAGGGAAATTTTGAATAGTACGCCCAGGGTTTTAAAGAAGGTTTTGATATATACAGGAGAATACAAGAAAATATTACGCAATCATAACTGCACAAACAAGGATGCGCACATAGCACTCCCTAAAGGCTGACTCTAAATGCAATATTTGAAATAGCTTGTAGGACCCTAATCCTAACTCTATGGTTCAGATCATCTGATTCCAATCAAGGTATGCCGATATACTCAAGCCGAAGCTCGAAGTACGTGGCATATAAGATATTTCTCCGGTTCTAAGGTAAAGGCTTCCCAACATCCTTGAGCACCTACCGATATACCTTGGACTATGGCCCTTAGGTACGTGGTAGGGCGGCGCGAACCCAAATAAGTGGTCCAGTTGTGAGGCTCTCTCCCGAACTATGGTTCAGTGAGACAGCCCAGCAACGTGAAGACCAAGACAATATAGGTAGGGATGTTTTCAAAAACATGTTCAATATGCAATAAATCCAGAAGGCTCTAATGCAAGTCCTAAAGAGATAGATTTAAATGAAAAGAAGCATACACTTGCATACATTGTTTGCATTCAATCCCTAAAATTGAGGAGAGTTGTATTTAAAACCTAAGTCTAATGTGAACATGGAATAATTTCCTCAATATGGTCCTACCAAACCATACTTAGATCCTATATGCAAAATAATGTCAGCTTAAGACAGAGTCTAGGCTCCTAAGGTTTGCATGAAAAAAAAATGTAGCTGACATATGTTAGAATAAAGACTTAGATTATATAAAAGCAAAGCAAAGGCATAGATTCAACCGGACGAAGACGGGTCCCATCTCGGTCGCTAAAACTGTGATCATCGCAAAAATTTTCCTCTCTTGTGGTTTCTCTCTCTTCCTTCTCTTTTCCTTTTCTAACCTCTATTCTCCTCCTTTTTGAAGGGAGAAAAATAAAAGATAGAAAAGAAAGAGAGAAGAGAAAAGAAAGAAAGAGAGAAGAGGAACTCTTTTGCGGGATTTCACTTGACCTTAATTTGAAAATATTTAGAAATTTAACTCGCCTCCGTTTTGAAAATATTTGCGGGAAAATGGAAAGACGGGATTCGCTCGTCGGTACGAGGTTCGACCGTTCCTGGCGCCTTTACCAAAGGTAATCGAACCAAGGATCAAATTTATGCCTTTTTGCTTTGCCTAAATATTATCTAAGAATTTATTCTAACTCTAAATGCACAAAAAATCATGCTTGTGCAATGCAAGGATGTATGCTCTTTTTGAAAGATGTTTTGAAAATTTCCAAGTATTCTGAGATGAACTTGATAATGGAGTGAAGAAATGGTTGAATCTGATTTAGAACTTGAGATAGGTCAGAGAAGTTCTAAGTTTTTGAAGTAAATCAGAGTTGGAAGAATAAATTTTTGATTTTAAGAAAGAATGATTTGAAGCTTTGAAATAAAAGGAAATGAAGTTTCAAAGTCGGAAATGGACTTTGAATTTAATCATGGATTTAGGAGAAGAAGATGAAATTTTGAAGTGATATTGAATTCGAATCTTAAAATGGATCTGAGAAAATCAAAATGGTATTAAAAATAGAAAATGGATTTCGGGAGTTCAAATGAAATCTGAAAATAGACTTGGATTTGAAATCTAGATTTTGAAATGGAATTGGATCTTAAGAATGGATTTAAGATCTGAGATCCAATGTAGAATTGGGTTCCGGATCCTAAAATGGATTTGGATTTGAAGTTTGAGATCCAAAGTGAAATTGGATTCTGGATCCTAAAATGGATTTTGGATCTGGAGTCTAAGATCCAATGTAGAGTTGGACTCTGGACCCTAAGATGGATTTTGGATCTGAGGTCTGAGATCCAAAGGTAGAATTGTTTTCAGAAAACTGGATTCAAGTTGTGATTGGGATCTATTTTTGGATTTGGATTCTGAAAGTCCAAATGGGACTTCTGAAGATGGATCTGGGTTTTGAAAAACCCAGATTGAATTTAAAATTTAGAAGAGGCCAAGCTTTTGAGATTCAGAATCAATCTCAAACTTTGGATTTTGAATTTGAAGATAAACTTGGTTTTGAGTTTGAAGATAAATCAGAATTTTCAAAGTTAATTTAAACTTTGAAATTTCATTTAGATTTTGAATTTTGGATATACAAATGGATTTCAAAGTCAAATTGGACTTTGAATTTGAAGTTAGAATTTGAATTTTGGATATACAAACGGATTTCAAAGTCAAATTTGGACTTTTGAATTTTTGAAGTTAGAATTTGGGATCAGAAGATGAATCAGAATCTCAAAGTTAAATCGAACTTTGAATTTGATCGGAGTTTTTGAATATAAAATGAATTTGAAATCTCAAAGTTAAATTGAACTTTGAGATTTGGAAATGAAATAGAATTGAAAATGAAAAAGATGAATTGAATTTTACAAGAATTGAAGATTGATTGAAGAAGATATTTATATCACTTGGAGTTTTGAAAAAGGAATTTTGAAAATATGATGTAGTTTTATCCTAAATGATGAATGAATTTGAAGAATTTGAAATTGGATTTTTGAAAAGCTATTTCATTCTTTAGATGAATTAAAATAAGATTGAAGATATAATACATCCTTGACTATGGTCATTGAATGTATTATATAATAATCTGTATTTAGATTCAAGAGAAGAATGAAATACATTTGGTGCTTTTATAGAATTTAAAATGAAATAAACTCTCAATATACCCTTACTATGGCCATTGGTATATATTTTGAGTTAATTTTAAGTTAAATTCTGATAAAAGAAGAAAGTATTTAAGGAAAATATGATGAATTTTGAAAACGGATCCAGTGTTATTTCGTAAAAGATAAAAATCCTAAGTTTTGTTTACATCCTGACTATGGCCATTAATGTAAATCATCAACTTAAGACTAATTACCTCTTACGAAATGGTGCATGTGCCATTCGTGTTCCCATTTGTGGGAAATTGAGAAATAAAGGCGAAATGCATGAAAAACAAGTAATTCCTGATATTTATGATGCTCATTCATTCTATCTAAAAGCTAAAATGTAAATTCTCATTATATCTAGCTATTACAAATTTTAACTTAAATTTTACAAGAGTCTCTAATTCTAGAAAATAGCATCTTCCATGTATTTCCTGCAAAACACTTAAATAAAATATTAGAGGAGGATTGCAAATATTACTTTGATATTAGAGTTACAAGTGGTGAGAAACTCATGTATCTAACTTAGGCTTTAAATGAAATGATGTTTACGATCTTAGGTGTGGGAGGATGGAGAATGAGGAGAAACAGGGGTTGTGCTAGGCAAATGGCATTGCCAGTATAGTGAATGAAAATGCTATGATACTGTTACATCATACAATGAATATATATAGAACCAACAATAAAGGTCGACTAAAAGTATCATTGTGAAAGCAGTGATGATGTATTGGAGGTGAAGAAGTGGGTAAATAGTGATCGTGGCTGGTAAGGGGAGTACTGGCGGGAAAGTAACTATTGGCACAAATGGAAAAACATGTGGGATGTATACTACTACAGACCGCATGCTGGGTGATCTCAGACATCACGAAGGCAAAGGCAACTGCTTGTTGTCTCGCTTAAGTCACAACCTGGTATTGACTGCAGCCTCCATGGCTGCATAACATTTGCCAACCAGTTGACCCAGGCTGGAAGCTTGTGCACATCAATTTTTTTTTTTTATGGGATTTGTTGCAGAAGTGTCTGCAATTTCTGACAGAGAGATAACTGAATATCATGGCCATTCTTGGTTTGATTCCCTCAGAATCTGATTTACCTGGGGGTTATGATGGGGCTGGTGGAGATGATGACAAAAATTATTAACATATAATAATGTAGTGAAGATGTTAGGAATGAAGATGATGTAAGAAGTTACAGGTATACAGTGGGTAGTGACGCTACAGTGAATATGTATAACAAGCAGTTTCCACTTGCAGCAAGTTAGCTAACCACAGACCCTAAACAGATCTATTGCACAATGTATCGACATTTGCAATTCTGAATACTATAATGCTTCTGATTTTATATTCAAGGTTGGATAAAAAAAAATTTAGCAGGAAATGAGGATTTACAGTAAGGGAGAAAGGAGCTTACAGTTGACCATATAAGAATGATGGTCTCTTATGACAATCCAAAAAGAAAGCACAATGTTATCACAATTGCATCAGATAAAACCTGGTTCCTGTGAACACCCTTGTGCACGAAATCCGAGACCTGAAGGAGCCAAGAAAACCGCTCCTGCTACAGCCCTATTGCTTTATCGATATCCTTTCCAACCTTACTCAAAAGACACACATCACTCAGAGCTTCAATGATATCAATTATACATTCTGATTTTGAAGATCTTTTACCCTTGATCCCTCACAATAGACACTTTACAGAATGCTGTTTATGACATGCTCTGATGCTATGGTCTGGTTACCCTTTATCTGATTTTAAGTCTTTGATCATGAAATCTGACTTAGTTGCCAAAAGGTTAAACAACTAAATACCGATAAATGACATTTAAACATTAGACACATTATGGAAATGCCAGACCATGAATTGGACAGTAGATTTATAAATACCTTGTCCGACCATTATCCAAATATACAGAGGCTTGTCCAAATTATTTTATCAGTTTTTCTTGACAAACTATATACACTCAGTATGATTTTCTAAATTCACTTATCATATTAGATTGATTTCTTGAACTCCATGGGCTTCACCAAAGTGATCCCAGCTATTGGGTCAGTTTTTGGCAACTGACCCTTACGGAAGGAGGCAGTGCAGAACCAATCTCAAGGTGTATGGCACACCATTTTACAAGAAATCTACCAGAATTATGAAAGAAACATAGGCTTGCAGGAACTGAACCAGGCATTTTACAAAACGAAATAATAAAAGAAAAAAAAATAAATAAAAAAAATAAAAAAAATAAAGACTAAACATGATACGGATGTAACATGCTGATCAGAATAACTCAAATATGACTATTAATTGACTCATATATCAAAATAGGCACATGATTTAACAACAAGTAGACTGAAGCACGGTGGTTGCCACTGTCTAATCCACAGAGAGTTACCCAAATGATCAAGAGACATCTTTACCAGAAGATGCTCTTGATGGAACAACAGGAATTATAGGTGCTTTTTTTAGAAAACCGAGAATATCAGCAAATGCCTATACCCAACTTTATCCTCGTACAAGCAGCTATTACAGGAATAGCTCTTGTCCTTCAACTGAAAGACAACCCCCTTTAGGGTTGATTATCACTCAGATTCAACCTATTCTATTGATGTAAGATAATATCAAACATAACAGATATACCTATTCTATCTAGAAATCAGAGACCAACATTTCAGAAGGAATGATGGGGATATAGGGAACTAGCTAATGAAGGCTAGTACTGCTGCTACTTCCAGTCTTGAGCAATGGTTCACACAACCCCAGGATCATTCCTATTGAGGAAGTCAGCGACAACACAGGTAAACGTGAATATGGTGGGTTATGCTCAAAAAGGAAATATAGCAGGGAAAATTAGTTGAAAGCAGAAGGAAATGACGAAATCCATCACTCCATGGATCCGAGAAGTGGCCCAGAACAGGGCAACCAACAGATATGAGGTGAAGAGGATAGTATATTGTGAAACACGGCCAGCACATGGTGCCATACGAACAAAGTCTGCATAGATTATAAATATCTTTATAACTCTTAATCAAAATGAACAAACAATCAGGCGGAATAAAAAAAATGAAAAGATTACATCGAAACAAGGGAGAAAGCATAAATAATCAAAATATCACCGATGATCCCTAATTAATAGAAAATAATCTGGAAACAACATACGTTAAAGCAATCAGGAAAAAAATAGCTATATAAACCAGAAATCAATGACGGGAATAACACAGACCAAAGCAAAATTAAGGTGAAAAATGACAATCGAAAGAGAAGGAACAACATAAAACAGGAATTTGAATACATTGAAACAGGGATAAGCAATGTACTGTATTAATGAACGAGACGTTTCAAATGATGATTATAGGCCAACAACAGAATTTCGAAGCATGAAAGGCATTAAAACATAAAGGAAGGATAATATACTATTGTAAACATAGATAAAAAAAAAATGTCGAATATCAACAAATGATAGCCTATCAACCAAAGAAATTTGATAAATATAAAAGAGAATGTAGGATCAATTGATCCATTGCTATTGCACAGAGGTGGTTTTGACATTGCAAGGCAACTCAAGCACTACCCAGGGTGCGTTAGTGAAGCAAAATAAATGGAAAGGAAAATTTTAGTGGGATTTATGTAAAAGAAATCAGAAGAAAGGGAGGTTAACTAAGAAGAAATGAAAAAGGAGAAGAGTATTGGCCTTACCAGAAATGCTGAGGATTAACTTTCTTACAGGCAACTGCAGGGAAGACGCCTTGCAGAGATGTTCTTCTTCTTATTCTTGCAGGGATTTTGATGATGGATATCAAAGAATAAAAGCCGATGATGGATTAGCCGAGAACTTGATTAAGTGGGATGCCAAAAGGGGTGTCGATAATGGATTAGAAGGAGAAGAACCCTCGACCAGCAGAGATATTGATGGAAAAACCCGGATGCCGATAATGGTTTAGCCGGAAAAACACTCGATGTCTTGGAATGAAAAGATGTTGATCCTTGATGATATTGATGGATATTAGCCAGAGAAAAAAAATGGATCCCCCCCAAAGAAGATCGGGGTCTCTTCTTAAGGAGGGCGTGGAAAGCTCGAGAGAGGGAGTTCGTTGAAGATGTGGGGTGAAGAACAGAGGAGTCGGTTTTGAGATCGACGATAGAGAGAGGAGAAGAGGGAAGCGCGGGAAAGGGTCGTTGGAATTCTCCACTTTTTCATAAAGAGGTTCCCTTTTTAGGATTTTTTTTGAAAAAAATGGTTAAGAAATGAGGTTTTTGGCAAAATGGCTCCAAAAAGCTCAAAAATCCTTTGTTTTTCTTGTAGTTTTTCCCAATTTTTTTGGTTTTTGGTTTATTTTTCTATTTTTTTTTGCTATTTTTAGAAGAAAATCCTAAAGTTTGTGAGAAAACAAAGATTAAAACTATTTTTTTTTTTGTTTTTGCAAAAATATTTACAAAAGGGAATTTTTCTGAGAATTTAAAAGTTATTTTGAGAAAATTTCTTCAGAAATGGGTTTGGACCCAAGTTTTTTAAAAAAATATTGGGGTTTTGAACCCCGAATTGAGAAATACCATTTGACGGATCCAAACGGATACCGGACGAACTGTCTGAGCTTTTTAAAAGGTTATTTTGGAAATTTCGAGAATTTGATTTTAAATATTGGACAACGAAGCTCAGATTTAGATCTTTTATCTGGATCCGGATCTGAAATTGAGTTAGATATATAAAATGAATTTAATTTCAATAAAACTTGAGAAATAAAATGGAATTTAGATTTTAAAACTGACTCAATTACCCAAAAAAAAATGAAGATAAAGGGCAAAAAAAGGAAATATTTAAAAGATTTTGAAAAATTTGGGGTGTTTACATAAGGGGATCGCATTGGCGATTTAAAGTGGATCTCCATTTGAACGCTCATTTACGTGCCATATATTTAGTATAAGCAGAAGCCTGTGCTTTATACAGTGGCGGCGTAAAGAAATGCATATACTATTGTTCAGGGTGTGTAACTGAACGAAATATTCTACATATATATTTATAGAAAGCAGGAGCCTTGGTGTCATTCAACACGACGGCGTAAGTAAATGCATAATCGGAAGTGCAGTAATTGGAAATTGCAGAAAGCAGGGAGCCTTGGCATCATACGATGCGACGGCAAAGGTAAATTACATGGCCTGTGCGATATAGGACGCATCGGCAGAATCAACAGATATACACCTAGATTCGTGTCCAATGATAGTTATGAGGCGAGCGGGTGAACACGAAAGTGATCTAAAGGACTCAACCAAGAACTAAAGCGAGATACCATTTTGAAGAACGCATATACCGCGTATTTAAACATATATATCCGACGATAGTTACGAGACGAGCGGGTGAACACCGAAGTGTCCAAAAAGGGCACAATCAAGAACTAAAGCAAGATACTACTTTAGAAAGTATATGCTATATACAAACAATCAAATACTTGAGAGAGATGGATTAATGAAGCGAACTTACTTCAAATCGTGGAAGAAACGTCTCCGGGTTGCTCCTTTGGCTTCGAGTCTTCCTTCGAGAGGTCAGACTAAGTCAGATGAAGCTGACTTAGTTGAGAAAGAGGTAGAGTAGGTCAAGCTACTCAACTTAAGTGGTTTGAACCAAAAAGGGTTCGGTCCAAGTCAACTGGGTTCAGCAGGTTTGAACTCAGCTCAAGTAGGCTAAGCCTGGGTTCAGAAATCAAAACCGAAATCTGGACAAAAAAGGACTTTGACTTTGACTTTAAACCCAGCTAGGTTCAAGTCAAGTCAACTAGGTTTGGACCAGGTCAAGTGGGTTCAGACCCAAGTCAGGTGAGCTAGGACCAGGTCAGGCAAGCTCAGACCAGGTCAGGTGGGTTCAGGCCAGGTCAGGTGGGCTCAGACTCACTTGGGCTCACTAGGGGAGGTTTAGGAGAGAGAGAGAAGGCAAGAGAGAGAGGGGGGGCCGAAATTATGAGAAGAGAGAGAGTGGGGAGGGCTATTTATAGCCCAAGCCCACCTCCTTTAAGGATTTTTCCATTCTCGTTTTGCCCTTAGCTTTATTTTAAATTTTAAGAGGTTCCTTTTGAGGTGGGGCCCACTAGATATTTCCATAGGATATTTTGTGGGTCCCAAAAGATATTTTCTGAGGAATATTTTTGTGGGTCCCACCAACATTTCCATGGGTCCCGCAAAAATTTCGGGTTTTCAGCAATTTTTTTCGAAAAATTTTTAGTACGCTATTCTCTTCGTATTAACGTAACTAAGAAAGTTGGTTCGTAGAAATCTCTTGATTTCGTTTAGGTAGGAAGTTATGGTTTCCAGAGTGTTTGAGCATATATTCGTGAAGATACGAATATCCTAAGTATATTTGGGTCGCAGGAATCGGTTCGATTCGCTTTACGGAAAAAATGCTATTTTTCACTGGAGAATGCCTTAAGAATTTCTTCAGATATTTTCTGAAAAATTGCGGGTCTTACATCATTACCCCCTTAAAGGAATTTCGTCCGCGAAATTCAGTTAAGAGTACAAAGTGCGTAACTCAGGATATTTCCCCCATATGTTAGATTCATAATTGTATTCACTTAGTTGAACATCGTATTTATTCCAATCATAACCTCGTATCATAATTCATGATCGATGAGGTATGCTTCTCATATCTGCATTTAAATTACACTACAACCACGATAGTTTTATTGAATCAATGTTCTTCCAACCGGCTATCAACTTAGCCATCTTGTGTAACTATTTCATACACATAGATCATTCTTATTAGAATTTAACCATTTTGGAACAAGTCCCATGTCAGACTACCTGGTATTGGAAACGTACCTCCTCACAGGTTCGCCCTCGTCAGACTTACCTGATATTGGATCAGTACACCCTCACAGAATCAAACTAGTCAAGCTACTGATTTTGGAACATATACACTCGCACGGAGCTGTATACCCTCATAGGCTCACTCTAGCTAGACGATCTGATCTTGAATATGTAAAACCTCACAGGACTCTCTTATTGGGAACAATTCCTCGATGGTTTATTTTATTATGTGACTTTTAGCGTTCTAATTACGCAGACTTAATTTCTCAATCATGAGGTCTATAGCCATAACTTTTGGGCATAAGCACTTAAGATTTAATTTAACAAATCCAACATTACTTTTGAGAACAAGGATACACAACGATCCAGATGACCGTACACAAGGTCATACGCCTCTTGTCTCAAGCATTCATTGGATCTTGTCTTTCGATAGCTTTTTACCCATTACAACTCTATCTATCAAGGTATTAAGATTCCTTGATACGATCATTATCCATGACTTGTTCGGCTGTCACCGCATAGATACGACCTGCCACAGGTTTCTGCTCTACCCTGGGTAGTGGCAGTCGTTGTTGTTGAGAGGGTTCTCCAGATCCCATATTTCTCCGTTGAAGATTTGAGGCCTTCTTGCGACATTCTCTTACACGATGCTCTGGTTTGCCGCAATATAGGCAACCTCCTGTATCGCGAGGGCAAACCCCTCCGGGATGATCTGAGCTACACCTCGGGCATCGAAAATTAGATGGTTGGTAGGGCTGATTGGCTTCTACCATCTGCAATGGCCGCTCGGCCGGTGGAGTAAAATGGTTCTCCCGAAAATCCCTCTTATAAAAAGGTTGTTGTGATTCCTGGCCACCGGAGAACGTCTTCCTATTGTTCCCATTACTTGTTACTGGTCTCTTTACCACGATCCCTTTGCATCGCTCCCAGTCTGTGCTAATCTTCGAAGTTGCTGCCACAGCGGCTTGAAAAATCTGGGGTATGCTGGTTATAACTCGAGATCGTAACCCTTCCAAAAATCCGTTGATATATTTATCGGCTCTTTCCTGGTCTGTGTCAAATAACCGAGAGCAGTACCGCTCAAGGTATTGAAACTTGGTAGTATAGTCGATGAGACTCATACTACCCTGCTCTAGTTCCAGGAACTCCATCTTTTTCTTATTTCTGGAGTGCAACGGGAAGTAGTTATTCAAGAAAGTTCTCCGAAAATCATCCCAAGGGATGACTTCAAGCTGAGAGAACTGGATGATCTTAGTGGTATCCCACCACTTTCGTGCATTATCCTTCAGCCTATATGTGCTGAAGTTTGTCTTTTTCTCTTTCGGTACTCCAAGTACCAGGAATGCGTGCTCTGTCTCCTCGATCCAACTTTCTGCAAGCTCTGGATCGGCACTGCCAATGAAAACCGGTGGGTCAAGCTTGAGGAACTTCTCATAAGTTATTTCTCCCAGATTCTCGTTGTGAGGCGGGGCTGGTGCTTTGTTATCGTCGCGAAATTTTTTCCCGTCTTCCCTTCCTTGCGGAAGAGAGAGAGGGAAATGCTTTCGCGCTTCAAACTTGACCGGATTTTGGAAATTATTTTGAAATACTCGCCTCCGTTTTGAAAATTGCGGGAAAATCCATGGGATGGGGCTCGACCTGTCGGTACGAGGTTCGACCGTTCCTGCCGCCTTTAACAGGGGTAATCGAACCAAGGACCAAAATTGTCCTTGACTTAGTTAAATCATCAAAATCGTGTTCTATCCTATATGCACAAAGAATTCAGGCATGTGCTATGAAATTTTGGAAAATGCAGCTTGGGAAAACATGATGTATGCTTGGAAAATATTTGGAGTTGAAAAGATTCTCTCAGGAAAAAGCTGAAAGTCAATTTCTCAGGAAACTCAGATGAAAAAGATTTGAAATCTCGGGAAAGTTCATAAAGTTGTGGGAAAATCATGAATGGTTGAAAATCCTGGGAAAATAGAAGTGATTCTTGAGAAAAAGGTGAACATTTGAAAAGGGAAACACTTCTCAGGAAAAAAAACTTGAACTTTGGGAATTTTCTTAGGAAAATGGTGGAAAATTTACAGGAAAACTCATTGGAGAAGGAAATTCAAAACTTGGGAAATTGAAATCCTGGGAATCTTAGCCTTAAAACACTTGGAAATTGAGTTTGATCTTTGAGGAAAATTGGAAACTTTTTTTGGAAATCTTAAGAAAATAACATTTTCCAGGGAAAATCGAGGGAAAGCTTTGATTTTGGAAATCCAACTTAGAAGTTTCTTGAGAAACTGGTTTCCATGGAAAACTGTGAAAACTTGACTTTGGGAAAACCGATTTTGGAAAATACTCAAAGTTTCTTGAGAAATCGATTTCTGGAGAATGAAGTTTTCTTGAGAAAATGATTTCATGATGCAAATGACATGAGTGAATGAATGCCCTTTGAAAAGATTTTCTGAGGAATTGGTTGAAAAATGTGCATTAAGTCCAAATAAATCCTTCACATATTCTGACTGTGGTCATGAATATGTTCAGAACTTAGTTGATTTGATGCACATGACTTTGAAAACTTTAGAAATATGATGTGCATTTTAAGATAGCCTAAGAGTGTAGGCTCTATGTGACTAGTAGAAAGATGATGGATCTGGGTCTCGTCCATATTCCGACTAGGGCCGTAAATATGGATCCCACCGAGTCCATCAACTCCCTAAGAGTTGGTGCACGTGCCATTCGTGAACATCCATAGTGCTTTTGAAATAAAATGCATGAATCATATAATCAGGATATTGCATAAATTTAAACTATATGATATGCATCCTAGTCTAAGCAGGAAATTAACTCTCTTATTCCAAAATTTACATTATTACATCACTAAATAAAGGAAATAAAAGAAATTTGCAGACTTCAGCTCCTTCTTTTGATTGTTCCTGCCAAACTTGAAATAGGGTTAGCTCAACTGTGTGGGTTTTTCCAAGATTTTCCAATAATATTATGAAATTATTGGATTTAATTGGATATAAACCCTATTCTCATGCTTCCTTGATATTTTGAAATGATGAAAATGCAGGAAATTCAGTAGAAAATAGTTTGAAATTCGGAATGGTGGTCAAAATGACCAAAATACCCCTAATTATAAAGTTATACCTTTAAAATCAGGGTTTTTTGAAGGAAAACTTGGTAAAATTGAGATTTTGAAGTTCAAATTGAATCAAATGATGATGAAATGCAGTATGACATGCTGATAAACACATTAGGACTGTAAAATCAGAATTTGGTATTTTGCAATTTATCAAAAATAACGATTTTTGCTTGTTTTTCTCTTGGATCCGGGTCCTGCGGGACCCTGTTTTGGTATTACGGATAATCCGAACCTCAAATCGATTCCAAATTACACCAAATTCGGTATGAAGCCTCTACTTACTCTGATAAACAGCCTAGAATGCTAAAAATCACGAAATGATATGATTTAAATGCTAAAATTCAAAGAAAGTCCTAAAATGGTGGATTTTGCCTATGGATCTGAACCAAATGCAATGCCTAATATGATAATGCAAGATCTACATCATGGAAACTTATGATATTTTGCAGACTGCTAAAAGACCCGAAATGGAACATTTTTGGTTTTTATAGCCTCGGTATTTGAGCCATGGTGAGTTCGTAAACAGGGATTTAGTTCTGACAGAGGTAAAAATCACCCTAATCTGATGTAAAATGCTAAAAAAATATAAACATGCCATGGAAATTTATGAAATTAATCAGAGCTATGCACGACACCTACATGAACAACTTTCATGTTTATGACTTTGGCATTTGATCAACGTAAACACATATAAAAATATAACTATTCCTGCCTAAACTAACAGAATAGACAAATGTAGCAAAACAGGGGACTGACAAAACAAATCTGAGGCAGGTATCAACGCTATTCTAAAAATCACAGGCTTTCAGATGCAAACAGAGGACACCTCAGACATAACTTTCACTTTTTACAGTTTTGGATTTGGAGCAACACACAAAGATAACCCATCGACCAAGTCGATCCAAAATCTCAGAGGCCCAAATTAGGCTCTGACACGTGTCCCAAACTCTCGGATTTTTGTCAGACATTAACAAAAATCATAAAAATCTGAAAAAATCATATTCAAAACTAGACATTCTCCCGAGTTCAGAACAACTTTCGGATTGAAAATCAGATCTCCCATGAGGGATATCTCGATTTTACAAGTCGGCAAATGATTTTCAAAACGCATCCTGGGTAACAAAACCCGACTTGCCATTTTGAATGTTTACCACAGTAAACAAATTCAAATGCCTTCGAATTTTTGGCAAAATTTCAGGGACACCTAAGGGCGCATTTCGTGATTTTTTGGAGATTTTTAATAAAAAATAAATGCATGCAATGACGTGTAGACTAACTGACAAAAATAGATAATTACTGAAAATGAGCAGAATTGAAATAAATGCTAAATTAATCCTAATTAATTCATGAAACATGCTAAATTAACAAAATAAAATGAAAATTAAATCTAGCTAAATGCATGAATGCTAAAAATCATCAAGGAAGCATAATCATGTATTTTTATATATGCGGTTTCATGAGAATAGCTCAATCCATCTCTCGGATGAGCTCTTTCTTCAAACGACTCCCGAATCGAATTATGAAATCAAATCAAGAGGAAAAGAGGTGCACCTTACGCAGCTTTGAAACTCTTGAAAGGGACTGCTACCAAGGGCTTTGTTCATCCTTCGCTCCGGGCTTTGGATGATTCACCAAAATCGACCCACTGCACCTTCTCTACTGAGCCCAAGGGAGGCGTGAATTCCAAAGTGCAAAATCGGGTTCTCAAGAAGGCTAGGTCGAATTTTCAAGTCCAACAGGAGTTCTCAAAAGATGGTCTCCCTAGGCTGGGCATGGAGCCTTGTTTTTATAGATTTTTTTGAAAAATTTGAATTTCAAACAGGCTCAATCTGAGCCCTCCATGTGGCGCCATCTCAGGGGGTGCCATCTAGGGGTTTTGAAATTCGAATTTGGCTTTTGCAGGGAGCCCTCAGGTGGCCCCACCTCATGTGGCTACTTTTATTAAAAATAAAATAAAAATAAAATTTTGAAGCCAAGTGGGACTGTGGATTGGTGCCACCTCAAAAGGAGATTTGAGGTGTAAAGCTAGAAACAATAGGAGCATGCCATGTGGCGCCACATCTGGAGGCTCTTGACATGTGTCAGAAGGACAGGAGTGGAGGAAGCAGGCTGTGCCACCTTAGAGGAATTCAAATTTTACTTTTCTACAGGAAAGGAGAGGCTGACATGTGGCATTTCCTCAGAGTGGCTCCTACGATGCCATGTGGCAGGAGAACATGAATGGAGGAAGCAAAATGCACCACCTCAGAGGGGGGTTTTTCTACTTTTTCTGATGCAGGGAGGTTTGGACATGTGGCAGACAAGTGTCAGCTGTCTGGAGAGGCCTTCTCAAATGGCGCCACCTCAGAAGGTGAATTTGAATTTCAAATGGAGGTTGGCTTTGGAGGAATGAAGGATGGACATGTGGCGCCACCTCAGGGTGGCTCCTACAATGCCATGTGGCAAGAGGGATAGGCAAGGGACATGTGGCGTCCTTAGAGGCCATCTGGAAAAATCAGAGCTCTGGATTTGCGCCACCTAGGAGGAGATTTGAATATTTGAATGGTTTGCTTTTTCTGAAGAAAGCCAGGAGTGACATGTGTCTCCCACTTTTCTGAAAAGAGTAGGGAGAAGACATGTGTCCTCTACTTTTTCTGAAGGAGGTAGAAGGAGACATGTGTCACCTGCTTTTTCTGAAAGAAGCAGAGAATGACACGTGGCAGAGGGGAGAGAAGGAGGGCCAAGCCATGTGGCGCCATCTCAGACAACATGGAAAAGGTAGGAGTTCAAGATCTGCGCCACCTATGAGGAGATTTGAATATTTGAATTCTAGCTTTTCTGAAGAGAGCAGGAAGTGACACGTGGCATTTACTTTTTCTGAGAAGAGCAGAGAATGACACATGGCATTTGCTTTTTCTGAGGAAATGAGAGATTGACATGTGTCCTTTGCAGGAGACACTCCAAATGGCGCCACCTGAGAGGGGACAAGCCTACTTTTTCTGAAGGAAGCTAGGAGTGACACGTGTCTCCTACTTTTCTGAGAAAAGTAGGGAGAGACATGTGTCAGGCTACTTTTCTGAAAGAGGGAGAGGTTGACACGTGTCCTCTGCAGGAGACACTCTTCAAATGGCGCCACCTCAGAGGAGACAAGCTCCACTTTTTTTCTAGACAGGACAACCTATGACACTTGGCATCGCCTGGTAATCTTGGAATGACACATGGCGCAGGATGGATAGGGTGACACGTGGCAGATAAATGGGATGACATGTGGCGGCTTCTTAGGGTAGCCCCACACTGACACTTGGCATGGAAATGGGAGGAGAGAGAAAAGACAAGTGGCACCAATCCAGAGGACAAGGCTCCTATATTTTTGGGTTTTTCAAAATTCAAATTTTCAAAAGAAAAGCCTATGTGACACCACCTTAATGTGGGTCCCACATTGCTTCTTTATTGAAATAGGGATAAAACAACAACTTCTTTTTGGAATTTTCATAAAATCTGGACTAATTGGTAAAACAGGAATTTTTGGAAAGAGTTGGCCCCTGTAGGGCAATTTTGTAAAAGGAAGATATTTGAAATTGTCAAAAGGGAAAAATCTGAGTTGAAATTTATTGAAAATTATCCAGATTGTTTTCCTGAGGAAATATTTTGAAATTCAGAGCCCTGGGGGTAAAATGGGAACAATTGATAACTTTGAAGACCCAGGGTTTTGAAATCAATTTTGAAAAGAGTTAAAATTCTAATCTGGATTGAAAATTTTGAAATCAAGAGTTCTGGACCTCGAAATGACATGCTGTGCAGTGCAGTGATATGAGATGCTCATGCAATGATATGCAATGCCATGTCTTATGAAATGCAATCTTCAACCAAGACTTGGAGATGTCTGTCTCCTGTCAGGAGTAAAATTTTGAACATCTGAGCTGAAAATAGAGAAATTTTGAGAGTT
Source organism: Nuphar pumila (assembly GCF_984573655.1). Taxonomy (NCBI): domain Eukaryota; kingdom Viridiplantae; phylum Streptophyta; class Magnoliopsida; order Nymphaeales; family Nymphaeaceae; genus Nuphar; species Nuphar pumila. The sequence continues at coordinate 105,237,612 of NC_143249.1, forward strand.
GCAGATGAAATTTTGACTTTTGTAAGGTTCAGGCTCAGAAAATGACCATTTTGCCCTCCAGCGATTTTAGAGACTGGATGATGATGCTTGGTGGAAATTTCGGGGAGGTGAATGAAAATTTGGGGTGTTTACAGATGCCCCTCTTTGCTACTAAGCCGGCTCATTGCCGAGCTTTGTGGCAAAGAAAAACACACCAAATTTGGGCTATACATAAAAAAATGCCCCAGTTAGAAGGATCTGACTGGGTGTGAAGAAATTAGCCTGAGGAAGATGGTAGATATGAAGCGAAGAGTGGAGAGAAAAGACTCACTCTGTGAGAGTGAAATTCAGGTTTTATGCCCTTAACCTGGATGGGACAGAAATACCTCATATGGAACGAAGCTCAGGTTTGGCCCTTAACCTGATTGGGGATAAAATATCTCCTAACATGAGACTCAGGTTTGTACCCTTAACCTGATCGGGCGGAAAATGAAATGCCTCTTTGTTTGAGGCTCAGGTTTGTACCCTTATCCTGATCGGGCGGAAAATGAAATACCTTTTTGGATGAGGCTCAGGTTTGTACCCTTATCCTGATTGGGCGGAAAATGAAATACCTCTTTGGTTGAGGTTCAGGTTTATACCCTTAACCTGATTGGGCGGAAAATGAAATACCTCTTTGGATGAGGCTCAGGTTTGTACCCTTATCCTGATTGGGCGGAAAATGAAATACCTCTTTGGTTGATGCTCTGGTTTATACCCTTAACCTGATTGGGCGGAAAATGAAATACCTCTTTAGATGAGGCTCAGGTTTGTACCCTTGACCTGATTGGGCGGAAAATGAAATACCTCTTTGATTGAGGCTCAGGTTTGTACGCTTATCCTGATCGGGCAGAAGATGAAATACCTCTTTGATTGAGGCTCAGGTTTGTACCCTTATCCTGATCAGGCAGAAAATGGATGGAATCCTCGAAAGAAGAGACCATGATGGAACCTTTGGATTCAGCACAATAAATCCAATAGGGTTTTTGCAAAAGGAAGGCAAATGGGGTCCCTAAAGCTTTGAAAAGGGATTGATTTTGGGCGTCTCATTGCTGAGACTAAAATCAGCTTTTGAAATTGCCTTTCGCGAGAAAATGATTGGTGGTTCGACCTCGAACCGAAATGGGACTGTCTATAGTGGGACAGTGGGGACACAGGGAAGTGTGCGAATCTGAGAGCTCGCGCTCTCAAAGAAGGGAAGGAATCAAGTCCTTAAGAGAGATTTAAATTGGTGTCTGGATGTATCAAAGACGGATATCAAGCTCTCACTTCATGTCAGGATAACTAGAAAATATTGTCAAAATGTTGGAAATTTTGTTGTTGATTCAAAAATTTTGAAAATGTTGCACATGGTTGCAAAGATATTCTTTCTTTTCTACCCAAAGCATTACCTCTAAATAATGTTCACTTTGTAGAATCGAGACTTGAAATCCAAATTGCTCGCAATTGACCTTCTCCAAGGAAGTTATCAATTTCCTTGATATGAGCAGGAAAGAGAATTTGATATTGTAAAAGCAGTTGATGAAAGAGTATTGATAATAGAATTTCACAAATTTAAAGAGGATTCTTGATAGATCTGGCAGTTTGATATCCTGAGGGCTTCTCTCATGATAATCTTTCTGCACTCTTTTGGCTCTCTGGTGTTTTGCTACATTCTCCTTCATTTTGGAGATGTTCTAACTTTTTTTCTCTCTTTCTTTTTCCTCTCTTGCTCTCTTTTGGAGAAGGGTACGTCACAAACTCCTTCAACTTGGAGATGTTTCGATCCTTCTTTGATGATATTGGCTCATGGGTTATGTTGATGATATTGGCTGGAAGATCTTTAGCTGAAATTAAATACCTTTTAGGGATTGTCGAGGGGTTCATCGCATCTGCCTTCATCTTGACAGTGCTTTGGACCTTCCCTGGAAGGATCCGTCACAAACTCCGTCATCTTGGAGATGTTTTGAATCTTCTTTGGCCCCGGGGGTCTACTCGCCTAATTCGCCTTCATCTTGACGACAGGTGAGAGATCCCTTTTGCGGATATTTAATTGCAGCTTAGGTGATTCTGAGGAGACAGGGTTTTGATGAATGCTCTCTTTTTCTAGCACTCAGGATATTTTCACTGCCTCGTCCTTACAAGAATAGCCTTTAAAGATGCGCCATTGACTGCGATCAATATCGATCATCTGCGGCTTTTCAATAACATTGAATCTTCTTTTCTGGCCATATTGAGGATTTATCCTTCATCCTTTTGGTTGGCCAATAGAAAGAATTTGAGTTTTGAATCTCTTTTCGCAAAAGCTTCACTCTTTTGAAAGTGATGCTGAAGGTAAATTGAGATAGAGATTAGTGCAATAAAGATTCTGAAATCAACAAATAATTTGATTGACAACTTTGACAAATTTTCTTGAAATCCCTAGTGAAAATGAGTATTTGAAATCCGGCTCAACACATCCGTGACGAAAATTCTCCTCTCTTTTTCCCCAAAAAGAGAGACTCAGGCTTAGCCCTTACCTGAATGGGAAATGGGAAATACTCCTCTCTTTCCTGAAGAGGAGGTGTTTGCAAAACGAACTTTCGAAGAGAAATTGAGCTTTCGTCAAAGCTCCCTAATATTAGGCTTCTCTTATGGAAAGGGGGCCGATAATAGTGAGGTCTGAAAATTGGGTCATGAAAAGAACGAGTCCATCACACTCTCCCTGCAAAGAGGGTCTTTCATGACGAAAATGGCCTAGTATGAAATTGGGGGGTCATAAGAAAAGCGAGTCTCCGTCGAGCCTCTCCCTTAAAAAGGGTTCCTCGTGTGAAATTGGAAATTGTTTTGCAAACGGTTCACAAAGACGCGAGTCCCTTCCAACTCTCCCTAAAAAGGGGCTAAGTGAACAAATTGGATAGCATGCGAAAAGAACGAGCTCCCTCGAACTCTCCCTAAAAAGGGTCTTTCGCAAGAGGAAATGATTGAAATTGGATATTGAGATTGATTGACTCGAAGGTCGAAATTGGAAATTGGAAAATTGGTTGCTGGAAATTGAATGACCCGAAGGTCACAAATTTGGATGACCTGGCGGTCGAAATTGAGAATTGATTTGACCAAAAAGGTCGAAATTGAGAATTGGTTGACCGAAAGGTCGAAATTGTGTGACCCGAAGGTCGAAATTGAGAGTTGAGTGACCTAAAGGTCGAAATTGGGAAATGAAGGTCAAAGATTGGAAATTGATTGACCCGAAGGTCAAAATTTGGAAATTGATTGACCCGAAGGTCGAAAATTGGAAATTGGTTGACCCGAAGGTCGAAATTGAGATTGAGAATTGAAAATTGGGTGACCCAGAGGTCGAAATTGGAGAATTGCCTGATTTGAAGATTTAAATTGGAATTTGGAGGGCAAAATATCAAATTCGAGCAATTGACATACCCTGATGATTGAAATGACTTGGATCAATAAAGGAGAATAATGAGTTCGAGTCAGAGCTCGAATAAAATACAGAGATCGCGAGTCGGAACCCGGATCAACACAAGAAAATGAAAAGCTTGAATCAGAACTCGAATGATGTAGAGAGATCACGAGTCGGAACCCGGATCAACAAAGGAAAATGAAAGGCTCGAGTCAGAGCTTGAATAGATAATGAGATCACGAGTCGGAACTCGGATCAACAGAGAAAAAAATGAAGAGCTCGAGTTAGAGCTCGAATAAAGTAATGAGATCACGAGTCGGAACTCGGATCAACAAAATGAAGAGCTCAAATCAGAGCTCGAATGAGGTAATGAGATCACGAGTCAGAACCCGGATCAACAAAGGAAAATGAAGTGCTTGAATTAGAGCTTGGATAAGATAAAGAGATCACGAGTCGGAACTCGGATCAACAAAGGAAAATGAAGTGCTTGAATTAGAGCTCAAATGGATAAAGCGATCTCGAGTCGGAACCCGAATCAACAAATGAAGATAAAGAGCTCGAATCTAAGCTCGAATAAATAGAGAGATCTCGAGTCGGAACCCGGATCAACAAAAGAAAATGAGGAGCTCGAATCTGAGCTCGAATAAAGTAAAGAGATCTCGAGTCGGAACCCGGATCAACAAAAGAAAATGAGGAGCTCGAATCTGAGCTCGAATAAAGTAAAGAGATCTCGAGTCGGAACCCGGATCAACAAAAGAAAATGAGGAGCTCGAATCTGAGCTCAAATAAATAGAGAGATCTCGAGTCGGAACCTTGATCAACAAATGAAAATGAAGAGCTCGAATAAAGTAAAGAGATCTCGAGTCGGAACCCGGATCAACAAAAGAAAATGAGGAGCTCGAATCTGAGCTCGAATAAATAGAGAGATCTCGAGTCGGAACCTGGATTAACAAAAGAAAAATGAAGAGCTCGCATCTGAGCTCAAATGGATAGAGAGATCACGAGTCGGAACCCGGATCAACAAAAGAGAATGATTTGAATAAAAACCCGAGTCGGAACTCGGTTTTGGGATTTTGAAAATGTACCAGTTTGAATACTGGATTTTGAAATAATACCAGTTCGAGCGCTGGGTTTTGGTTCAGTATGGGTGATGACCTTTCAATTTTGAATCATTAGGAATTGTGATGGGACTGTTTGTTGAAATCTCAATACTGACCAGATTGTTGTTAATGCAGTTGAATGCAAATGAATATGAATTGATGCATATGAATGCATAAGTGCGTGAAATGAGGAATTTGTTTATCCTGCCTGCATACAGAACAAAATTTTAAAAATGCCCCAGTGTAACTGGGAAAGAAAGTTGGATCATTATTTGAAGGAAACAGGAAGGATTACAAGAGGAGAATAAACGTTTCAAGTATAAAACTTTTTCAAGTGTCGAGCATTAATAGGATCTGGCAATTCTACCCCATCGGCATTGATGAGCCGATATGAGTTTCGGGGTAATGCTTCTTTGACAACATAGGGGCCTTCCCAATTTGGCGACCATTTGCCGCTGGGATGATGCTTGAGATAAGTTGTGGATCGAAGTACTAAATCATTGACTTTGAATATTCTTTCGATGATAGACTTCGCGTATTGCCTGGCTACTCTCTAGCGATAAGATTGAGCATGCTCTGCTGCTTTTAGCCTTCTCTCGTCGAGTAAGTCTAGCTGCACTAGTCGCTGCTGCTGGTATTGATCAAGAGGTAATTGCAGAAGTGAAGCAAATTTCAAAGCGGGCTTCTGAACATGTAGCGGCAATACTACTTCTGTTCCGTAGACCAATTTTGATGGAGTAGCATTCGTTGGTGTACGAATGGTGGTCCGATAGGCCCATAGGGCATCGTGGATCTTCTCATGCCAGTCACGGCCTGTTTCCACAGTTCGCTCCAAGATACGAATTAAAATCTTATTGGTGGCCTCTGCCTGACCATTCCCTTGAGGATAATATGGAGCGGAAAAATGATGATAGATTTTGAATTTTGAGCAGAATGTCTTCATCTTTTCATTCTTGAAATGACTGCCATTGTCTGACACAATGTCATGTGGGATGCCGAAACGGCAAAGGATGTTCTTGTGAATGAAAGAGACCATGTGTCGTCCTTCTACGGTGCGAAGAGTGATAGCTTCTACCCACTTGGTGAAGTATTCTGTTGCGGCAAGGAAGTATTTGTGGCCATTTGAAGCTGAAGGAGTGATGGGACCTACGACGTCGAAGGCCCACATAGAAAATGGCCATGGAGAAACAACGGACTGCAAATAAGTTGCCGGAGCATGAATAGAAGGTGCGTGTATCTGGCATTGCACACACTTCTTCACATAATGATAACAGTCTTGTTGCATAGTCTTCCAGTAGTAACCTGCTCTGACGATCTGTTTGACAAGGGTTTGGTAGCCGACGTGGCCACCACAAATGGCTTCGTGTGCTTCTCGCACGACTTCTTTGGCTTCGTCTTCATCTAAACATCTGGAATACTCTGAACTGAATCCACGACGATAGAGGACATATAAGACCCGCAATTTTTCAGAAAAATCTGAATAAAATTCATGAGGCATTCACCGGTAAAAATAGCATTTCTTCTCAGAATGCGAAACGAATCAATTCCTGCGAGCCAGTTATACTTAGGATATTCGTCGAATCACGAATATATCCTCAAACACTCTGGAAGCCATAACTTCCTAACTAAACGAAATCAATAGATTCGTACGAGCCAACTTTCTTAGTTACGTCAATACGAAGAAAATGACGTACTCAGAATTTTTCGGAAAAAAATCGCTGGAAACCCGAAATTCTTGCGGGACCCACAGAAATATTGGTGGGACCCACAGAAATATTCCTCAGAAAATATCTTGTGGGACCCACAAAATATCCTATGGAAATATCTTGTGGGCCCCACCTCAAAAGGAACCTCTAGGAATTTAAAAGAAGCCAAGGGGTAAAAGGGGCATGGAAAAACCCAAGAGGAGGTGGGCTTGGGCTATAAATAGCCCTCCCCACTCTCTCTCTTCTCATAATTTTGACCCCCCCTCTCTCTCTTGCCTTCTCTCTCTCTCCTAAACCTCCCCTACCTAGCCTAGCCCACCTGAGCCCACCTGACCTGGTCTGAGCCTGCCTGACTTAGCCTGAGCCTGCCTGACCTGGTCCTAACCCACCTGACCTGGGTCTGAACCCACTTGACCTGGTCCAAACCCAGTTGACTTGACTTGAACCTAGTTGGGTTTAAAGTCAAAGTCAAAGTCCTTTTTGGTCCAGATTCCGGTTTGGATTTCTGAACCTAGACCTAGCCTACTTGAGCTGAGCTCGAACCTGCTGAACCCAGTTGACTTGGACCGAACCTTGTTTGGTTCAAACCACTTAGGTTGAGTAGCTTGACCTACTCTACCTCTTTCTCAACTAAGTCAGCTTCATCTGACTTAGTCTGACCTCTCGAAGGAAGGCTCGAAGCCAAAGAAGCAACCCGGAGCCGTTTCTTCCACGATTTGAAGTAAGTTCGCTTCATTAAACCATCTCTCTCAAGTATTTGATTGTTTGTATAAAGCATATACTTTCTGAAGTAGTATCTTGCTTTAGTTCTTGGTTGAGCCCTCTAGGACGCTTCGGTGTTCACGCGCTCGCCTCGTAACTATCGTCGAATATATATGTTCGAATGCGCAGTATATGCGTTCTTCAAAAATAGTATCTCGCCCTAGTTCTTGGTTGAGCCCTCTAGGACACTTCGGTGTTCACTCGCTCGCCTCGTAACTATCGTTGGATACAGATCTAGGTGTATATCTGCTGATTCTGCCGACGCGTCTTATATCGCACAGGCTATGTAATTTACCTTTGTCGTCGTGTCGTATGATGCCAAGGCTCCCTATTTTCTGCACTTCCGATTATGCATTTACTTACGCCGTCGCGTCGAACGATGCCAAGGCTCCTGCTTTCTGCAATGTATTTACTTACGCCGTCGCGTCGAACGATGCCAAGGCTTCTGCTTTGTTATATATGTAGAATATTTCGTTCAGTTACACACCCTGAACAATAGTATATGCATTTCTTTACGCCGCCGCTGTATAAAGCACAGGCTTCTGCTTATACTACATATATAGCGCATAAATGAGCGTTCAAATGGAGATCAACTCCAAATTGCCCATGCGATTCCTTGACCGCTCATCGTTCAAGATTCTGCTTGACGAATGAAGCCCCTATTGGAAAGCCTTCGCTTTTTGGCAAAATGCTCTTTACGTAAAGACTAAGTCAATTACGTACGGCCTGGCTATGGCCAAGGGTTCCTGCAACCTTGATGGATGCAAAGTACGCACAACGGTGCGCATCCATTTCCCCGAATTAAGCGTGGCGATTTCCTACCAAAGAGGGGAGATGCCGCTGAAATGGATAAAAGAAACGCACGCTTTCTCCGTAAAAGAGAGGAAGTGCTGCTGAAATTTCTAAAGAAGCTAAGAATAGCTCAGAAAGAACGTAGCAGGATACTCTGACATATAGCAGAGTGCTACCCAGTTCATGGTTTGCCCTCTACAACGTAGAAGGGTTCGTCGCACCACTGCCGGTAGAGCAGAGGAGGTGCTGACGAAATGGTCGGCAGAAGAGCTGCCGGAACCAATGGAACGGCATAATGATGTCCGTTGATGGAACGAGGCCAGATCGGCTCGTATCCTTGTGCCTACAAGGGCACCTTGCTCGTAAGGGCCGCTGAGCCGGAGTAGAGGTTGCGCCTTGGCTAGGTTGGACTCGTTGCGTAAAAATACGCCGAGTAGCCGATCTATTTAGATCGAGTCATATGCATGCTCATTGAGAACGGTTACACAACCAGACTCGTAAGGGCCGAAGAGCCAGAGTGTGTTGTTTCCACCCAAAGAGGTGTGATGCTCGTGGTGGCCGAAGTGTCAAAGAGCGGTGTTCTGCATGCATATGAATAAGACTTAAGGTCGCACATACCCCGCGGTTGAAGATCGTGTTAGGGGTACCCCCTCAGTAATGACTGTGTTGGGGAAAACTGAATGGGGTCGGGTACATACTCCCGTAGTGCTGAAAGCATGGGCTGCCTAAATGGCATGCAGATTCTGTCCAAGTAATTGTAAGACTAGCAGACCCCTTCAGGAATTATGCTCACTGTGGAATGACAGTGATGGTACAGCCTTGAGTGACATGTATTTTACTTTGGACCTGATAGAGTCCACGATGGCCTCAGTCACTCATGGGTTTTGGGGTCGTGGTTATCCTTAAGATCTAAGGATTGAACCCAACTACTGCAAGTAGAGGATGCATCCGAATATGGGCCTAGTAGGGTTCTCCCAGTTGAAACACACTGTCCTACTATGGATAGGGTCAACAGGCCTCTGGGGTATCTAAAATACATAGAATAATCAACCCCCAGAACGTCGCGTTGATGCCCGGACAATAGCTCTACCTGCGTACCAAAGGCGGGAGCGGTTAATTATCAAACAATGCATTAGTTCTAGGTACAACGATGCTTTGAATGTATGAGTGGATGACGTGTTGAGTCAGTCCTGCATAACCTTTGTGAAGGTGTCATGTTCGGTATACTACTGGACCGACTGGGCAAAGACCCGTGTTGTATCCGCACGACTAAGCGAAGCTCGAGGAATTGTCCTTAGATGCGTGGGATACGGATGTGCCAAGTATGAAGACTTGAGCTAGACATCACTTGAGACCGGGAAGAGGTCATGGCTAAGTCGTGGAGACTTAAGCAACTATTCAAATCACAGCCCTGAAAAGGCTTGCTCTAAGTCATGAGGACTCGAGCGGATGTTCAACTCATAGCCCTACGGAGGCTCTTGCGATATACGCTAAGTCTTGGAGGCTTGAGCGTCGTTATTGCGCATTGTGACCCTGAGTGGTCATTATCGTACTTGAGTTGAATGGATGTATGACTGCATGCTTACCAGACCATCAGTGGTTCTGACCCCGTTTTATGGGGATTTCAGGTGTTGAACCTGCGTGGCGATATGCGGAGCAAGGCGGCATCGAGTTCCAGGGTTTCTCTAGACAGAGTTGTACTGCTTCCTTTTTATTGAACCTACACTGCTTTTCTAAGCAGTAGTGTTGTAATAAACATGTGGTTTTCGATAAATGGAACACTTTGGTGGTCAATGTGTTGCTTGGCCACATACCTGCAACGTGCTCGGAGTTTTCTAAAACTGACGACTCATTATCGTCTGATTCCGCTGCTAAAAGCTTTTCTAAATTCCGCTGCAAAGAAAAAAAAAAGAAATTCATGAAAATTTTAACTTAGCTTCGTTTTGGAAATCCGGGGCGTTACAGAATTGGTATCAAAGCATGAGTCTGAGAAACCTTGTTCAAGATCCGTCATGTTCACGATATCGCAATGTAAGTATATTTTATACTTCTTGTTCTGATCTGGGTGCATCTTTGTATAGATGGCAACTCACGATTCACAAGGCTACTGCTATCGTTGCGGGATTATGCACGATGAGTGGGTGTGCCCACATGAGGTACAAGACTGCCAGTTTTGTGGCGAAGAGGGGCATTCCGCCAACGAATGCCAAATGAAACATACCGCCGATATGGGTCGGCGGGGATCGCTTGGTCTTAGGGACGAGACCTCGCGTGTTAGTGGGCCACATTAGTTCAGTAGAGGGAGTAGCCGTACTCCAGCAACTTCTGATGAACTACCGTCTCTGGTAGGATTTGACTTGAACTTCCTTGAGGGATTCGGTCAATCGCAAGGCTATCAACAGGCATCACGTACGCCTAGCTTGCACAGTCGGGATGAGGGATGCAACAACTCCTTCTATAATCCCATTATGATTTCAGATTCCTCGAATCAAAGTACTATTATATGGGGGAACAGAGCGGCTTCACCAACGCCGAGTCTGAATGGCCAGGAAGAGGGATACAACCCCTATCATCCCGTTATGGTATCGGATTCCCCGAGCCATGATGCCACTGAATGGGCAAGTGGACCGGCATCACTGATCTACCCACAAGATTCGCTTGAGAGTGCGGAAGTGCCGCCCAAGCCAAAACTAGTAGTGCCTGCACCAAGGCAATGTGGAAGCAAACGATACTTCGGGTTGTTTGGGTCAAGAAAGAAATCCAGTTCCTAGAAGAGACTGGTAGTGTGTTAGAGTCAATAGACTCATGTACATAGTTTCTCAACGCCTAAAGTCTGCCAGTGCGGCATGACGTTTTGTTTAAGGCGATGCTTGTGTAAATGTGATGTATATTAAGTAAATAAAGCCTTTACTTCAATATATACATTGAGAAACTAAAAACAAGTGCTTGTGTGTGCATAGATAAATGGCTCCTACGACGAGGAGGACCATGCCGAGCGAGGAGGACCATACTCAAGGATTCCTGCTAGAAACGCTCAACAACCTGGTTACAGCCATCCGTGAAACGAGGCCAGAACCAGTCGCACCACGAAACGAGCACCTGAGAGGAGTGACTTATGAGAAGTTCCTCAAGCTTGATCCGCCAGTTTTCATTGGCAGAGCCGATCCTGAGCTCGCAGAGAGTTGGATCGAAGAGACAGAACGTGCCTTCTCGGTACTGGGAGTACCAGAAGAGAAAAAGACCAACTTTGGCACGTATCGGTTGAAAGACAATGCACGGAAGTGGTGGGATACCACTAAACTTATCCAGTTCTCACAAGTCGAAGTCATTCCTTGGACTGACTTTTGGAGGACTTTTATGGATAACTACTTCCCGTTGCATTCCAGAAACAAGAAAAAGATGGAGTTTCTGGAGTTGGAACAGGGCGGTATGAGTCTAATGGACTATACCACCAAATTTCAGAATCTAGAGCGCTACTACTCTCGATTGTTCGAAACAGACCAAGAAAGGGCCGACAAATATGTGAATGGTCTGCGCGAAGGGCTGCGATCCCGAGTGATAACAAGCATGCCTTCGACTTTTCAGGCTGCGGTAGCAGCAGCTTCAAAAATCCAAGAGGACTGGGCACGATCTAAAGTGATCGTAGCAAAGAAGCTCATAGTGAATGGTGGGAATCATAAAAGGACGTTCCCAAGTGGCCAGGGTTCACGACAACCCTTTCAAAAGAAGAAGTTCCAAGGAGGGAACAACACTCAACAAGTCGTGAGGCCAAGGCAGAACACAACTCCGAATGGTCAGCAGTCCAACTTCGGCTGCCCAAGGTGTTGTGTGAACCACCCCGGAAAGCTCGTGACATGGGTGGTTGCTTGTATTGTGGCAAGATGGGCCACTTTATAAGAGATTGTGCCAAGAAGGCTGCAGATGAACAGATGAGTAATGCCGGATCTGCCGGATCCTCTCGACCAGCACCACAGCGTTCGCAGTTCCAACGACCGCCCCCTAGGATCGAACAAAGGCCTGCTACAGGTCGTGTATATGCTGTAACGACTGAACAAGTCGAAAATGGTGACCTGATTGAAGGCACCATACCTGTTAATGGACATGCAGCTTACGTCTTGTTTGATTGTGGTGCTACTCATACGTTTATCTCTGACGATTTCACCGAACAACTCCACGCCTCGGTGCAACCGATTGATAAAATGATCGAAGTATATAACCCGTTGGGTTCACGCACCAAATGTATCCGGTGTGTGAAAAATTTGGATATTGAGATAGCAGGGCAACACTTGCCTACTGATGCCATCCTGATCGATATGATACAGTACGATGTCATTTTGGGAATGAATTGGTTGGCTCAGAATAATGCCAAGATTCTGTGCCGCGAGGGCAGAGTGATTCTATCTCGACCCGGATTGCCTAAGATGGAGTACCGGTTATCCAAACCAGTTTCACAGAAAAGGCTCATATCAACACTTAAGGTACAAAAATACCTTAGGAAGGGTTGTGTGGCCTTCCTGTTGAGTCTCTCGGTGGAAAAATCCAACGACCAACCCCTTGAGAGTTTGGAAGTGGTGCGGGAGTTTCCCGATGTGTTTCCTGAGGAATTGCCAGGACTTCCGCCACTTCGTGAGGTTGAATTTGGAATTCAATCCTTACCTGGAACAGCGCCGATATCCAAAGCCCCGTATCGAATGGCGCCTGCTGAACTTAGTGAGTTAAAGTGTCAGTTGGAAGAACTGATGGAACAAGGGTTCATCCGACCGAGTGTATCACCGTGGGGAGCCCCGGTACTGTTTGTAAAGAAGAAGGATGGATCCCTTCGGTTATGCATCGATTATCGGATGCTTAACCAGGCAACTGTTAAAAATAAGTACCCGTTGCCTCGGATTGAGGACTTATTCGATCAACTCAGAACAGCGAGGGTGTTCTCTAAGATCGACCTCAGGTCTGGGTATCATCAGCTCAGAGTGAAAGAAGAAGATATACCTAAGACTGCCTTCAGAACGAGATATGGCCATTATGAGTTCGTAGTAATGCCCTTCGGACTCACTAATGCGCCTGCTGCCTTTATGGATCTAATGAACCGGATATTTAGACCATATTTGGATAGCTTTGTCATTGTCTTCATCGATGACATTCTCGTATATTCAGAGAACAAGGAACAGCACGTAGAGCACTTAAGAATTGTCTTGAAAACCCTTCAAGATAACCAACTCTATGCTAAGTTTTCAAAATGTGAATTCTGGCTAGATAAAGTGATGTTCCTTGGTCATGTGATCTTAAAAGATGGAATCGCAGTGGATCCTGCGAAGGTGGAAGCTGTGATGGACTGGAAGCAGCCAGAAAATATCACTGAGGTCCGTAGCTTCCTTGGACTTGCTGGATATTATCGGAAGTTCATACAAGACTTCTCCCGAATCGCCGTACCGATGACGAAATTACTTAAAAAGGGAGTCAAGTTTGAATGGACTGACCAGTGTAAGGAGTGCTTTGAGGTTCTCAAACAGAGGCTTACCACTGCCCCTGTCCTTACCTTACCTTCTGGTCAGGGAGGCTTCGTGGCGTATACCGATGCCTCAGGAACGGGTCTGGGTTGTGTGTTGATGCAGCATGGCAAAGTAATCGCCTATGCATCACAACAGTTGAGAGTCCATGAGAAAAACTATCCAAACCACGACTTGGAGCTTGCCGCGGTAGTGTTCGCGCTTAAAATCTGGCGACACTACCTGTATGGAGAGAAATTTGAGGTCATGTCGGACCATAAAAGCCTAAAATACCTCTTTTCTCAAAAAGAACTCAATATGCGGCAACGGCGATGGCTGGAATTCCTTAAAGACTATGAATTCACGCTTTCCTATCACCCTGGAAAGGCGAATGTTGTAGCAGATGCCCTTAGTCGCAAGACTGTTGGCACTCTGGCCAGCCTAACTGGACAATGGAAGTTGATGGAGGATTTCGTCAAGTGGAAGCCATTTTTGGCTGATTCTGGTAGAATCCAAATGTCATGTTTGATGATCCACATTGAGTTCCTCGATCGCATCATAGCCGAACAATTCAAGGATGCCCAGTACTTGGAATTGAAAGCTCGCACTGAAAAGGATGATACTTTCTTCCATTTGAAAGAAGATGGAGGAATATGGATGGAAGAAAGGATTTGGGTTCCAAATAACCCTGAGCTAAGACAGGAAGTACTCCAGGAAGCTCATAGTACCAAATACACTATCCACCCTGGAGGTACAAAAATGTTCCGGGACTTGCAGAGAAAGTACTGGTGGAGGGGTATGAAGCGTGATGTGGCTACGTTTGTCTCGAAGTGTTTGATCTGCCAGCAAGTTAAGATCGAACATCAGCGACCTGGTGGAAAGATGCAACGGATCGAGATTCCAGAATGGAAATGGGAAGGCATTACGATGGATTTCATCGTTGGATTGCCTCGATCCAAGAGACAACATAACTCAATATGGGTGATCGTGGACAGACTCACCAAGTCTGCTCACTTCCTGCCAATCAACACTCGATACTCAACTGAACGATTGGCAGAGATCTACATTCGGGAAATCGTTAGACTCCATGGAGTGCCGATTTCGATCATATCTGATCGTGACCCGAAGTTTACCTCTCACTTCTGGGAGCAGCTTCAGAGAGCCCTGGGGACGAAACTCAAGTTCAGTACAGCATTCCATCCCCAAACAGATGGGCAATCTGAACGAACCATACAAACTCTTGAAGATATGTTAAGAGCCTGTATGCTGGAATGGAAAGGTGATTGGGATTCCCATCTAGCGTTGGCTGAATTTGCTTATAATAATAGCCACCACGCTAGCATTGGGATGGCACCGTATGAAGCCTTGTACGGGCGACCCTGTCGATCACCAATCCATTGGGGTGAAGTGGGTGAGCGAACCTTGGACTCGCCCATTGTGTTGCAGCATTACACTGAGCAGGTCCACATGATCAGAAAGAAGCTACTGACTGCTCAGAGTCGACAGAAGAGCTACGCCGATCAGCGGCGTAGGGAACTCACTTTTGCGGTTGGAGATAAGGTTTTTATCAAGGTCTCTCCAACCAAGAGTGTGTTTCGCTTTGGAAAGAAGGGGAAACTCAGCCCCAGATTCGTTGGTCCCTTCGAAGTTTTGAGCCGAATCGGAGAGACTGCCTACCGTGTAGCATTGCCACCGCAATACGCGCAAATACATGATATATTTCACATGTCAATGCTTAGAAAGTACGTTCATGATCCTTCTCACGTCATTCAACATGAAGATATTGACATTCGAGAAGATATGACGGTGGAAGAAAGGCCAGTAGAGATCATGGACCGCCGGGAGCAAGTGCTAAGGACGAAGGTCATTCCACTTGTTAAAGTGAGGTGGCAGCATCATGGAATCGATGATTGCACTTGGGAGCCGAATCGGATATGCGGGATAAATATCCTCAACTCTTCACTTTCTACTCTTAGCTGAATTTCGCGGACGAAATTCCTTTAAGGGGGTAATGATGTAAGACCCGCAATTTTTCAAAAAAATCTGAATAAAATTCATGAGGCATTCACCGGTAAAAATAGCATTTCTTCTCAGAATGCGAAACGAATCAATTCCTGCGAGCCAGTTATACTTAGGATATTCGTCGAATCACGAATATATCCTCAAACACTCTGGAAGCCATAACTTCCTAACTAAACGAAATCAATAGATTCGTACGAGCCAACTTTCTTAGTTACGTCAATACGAAGAAAATGACGTACTCAGAATTTTTCGGAAAAAAATCGCCGGAAACCCGAAATTCTTGCGGGACCCACAGAAATATTGGTGGGACCCACAGAAATATTCCTCAGAAAATATCTCGTGGGACCCACAAAATATCCTATAGAAATATCTTGTGGGCCCCACCTCAAAAGTAACCTCCAGGAATTTAAAAGAAGCCAAGGGGTAAAAGCGGCATGGAAAAACCCAAGAGGAGGTGGGCTTGGGCTATAAATAGCCCTCCCCACTCTCTCTCTTCTCATAATTTCGACCCCCCCTCTCTCTCTTGCCTTCTCTCTCTCTCCTAAACCTCCCCTACCTAGCCTAGCCCACCTGAGCCCACCTGACCTGGTCTGAGCCTGCCTGACTTAGCCTGAGCCTGCCTGACCTGGTCCTAACCCACCTGACCTGGGTCTGAACCCACTTGACCTGGTCCAAACCCAGTTGACTTGACTTGAACCTAGTTGGGTTTAAAGTCAAAGTCAAAGTCCTTTTTGGTCCAGATTCCGGTTTGGATTTCTGAACCCAGACCTAGCCTACTTGAGCTGAGCTCGAACCTGCTGAACCCAGTTGACTTGGACCGAACCCTGTTTGGTTCAAACCACTTAGGTTGAGTAGCTTGACCTACTCTACCTCTTTCTCAACTAAGTCAGCTTCATCTGACTTAGTCTGACCTCTCGAAGGAAGGCTCGAAGCCAAAGAAGCAACCCGGAGCCGTTTCTTCCACGATTTGAAGTAAGTTCGCTTCATTAAACCATCTCTCTCAAGTATTTGATTGTTTGTATATAGCATATACTTTCTGAAGTAGTATCTTGCTTTAGTTCTTGGTTGAGCCCTCTAGGACGCTTCGGTGTTCACGCACTCGCCTCGTAACTATCGTCGGATATATATGTTCGAATGCGCAGTATATGCGTTCTTCAAAAATAGTATCTCGCCCTAGTTCTTGGTTGAGCCCTCTAGGACACTTCGGTGTTCACTCGCTCGCCTCGTAACTATCGTTGGATACAGATCTAGGTGTATATCTGCTGATTCTGCCGACGCGTCTTATATCGCACAGGCTATATAATTTACCTTTGCCGTCGCGTCGTATGATGCCAAGGCTCCCTGTTTTCTGCACTTCCGATTACTGCACTTCCGATTATGCATTTACTTACGCCGTCGCGTCGAACGATGCCAAGGCTCCTGGTTTCTGCAATGTATTTACTTACGCCGTCGCGTAGAATGATGCCAAGTCTTCTGCTTTGTTATATATGTAGAATATTTCGTTCAGTTACACACCCTGAACAATAGTATATGCATTTCTTTACGCCGCCGCTGTATAAAGCACAGGCTTCTACTTATACTACATATATAGCGCATAAATGAGCGTTCAAATGGAGATCAACTCCAAATCGCCCATGCGATTCCTTGACCGCTCCTCGTTCAAGATTCTGCTTGACGAATGAAGCCCCTATTGGAAAGCCTTCGCTTTTTGGCAAAATGCTCTTTACGTAAAGACTAAGTCAATTACGTACGGCCTGGCTATGGCCAAGGGTTCCTGCAACCTTGATGGATGCAAAGTACGCACAACGGTGCGCATCCATTTCCCCGAATTAAGCGTGGCGATTTCCTACCAAAGAGGGGAGATGCCGCTGAAATGGATAAAAGAAACGCACGCTTTCTCCGTAAAAGAGAGGAAGTGCTGCTGAAATTTCTAAAGAAGCTAAGAATAGCTCAGAAAGAACGTAGCAGGATACTCTGACATATAGCAGAGTGCTACCCAGTTCATGGTTTGCCCTCTACAACGTAGAAGGGTTCGTCGCACCACTGCCGGTAGAGCAGAGGAGGTGCTGACGAAATGGTCGGCAGAAGAGCTGCCGGAACCAATGGAACGGCATAATGATGTCCGTTGATGGAACGAGGCCAGATCGGCTCGTATCCTTGTGCCTACAAGGGCACCTTGCTCGTAAGGGCCGCTGAGCCGGAGTAGAGGTTGCACCTTGGCTAGGTTGGACTCGTTGCGTAAAAATACGCCGAGTAGCCGATCTATTTAGATCGAGTCATATGCATGCTCATTGAGAACGGTTACACAACCAGACTCGTAAGGGCCGAAGAGCCAGATTGTGTTGTTTCCACCCAAAGAGGTGTGATGCTCGTGGTGGCCGAAGTGTCAAAGAGCGGTGTTCTGCATGCATATGAATAAGACTTAAGGTCGCACATACCCCGCGGTTGAAGATCGTGTTAGGGGTACCCCCTCAGTAATGACTGTGTTGGGGAAAACTGAATGGGGTCGGGTACATACTCCCGTAGTGCTGAAAGCATGGGCTGCCTAAATGGCATGCAGATTCTGTCCAAGTAATTGTAAGACTAGCAGACCCCTTCAGGAATTATGCTCACTGTGGAATGACAGTGATGGTACAGCCTTGAGTGACATGTATTTTACTTTGGACCTGATAGAGTCCACGATGGCCTCAGTCACTCATGGGTTTTGGGGTCGTGGTTATCCTTAAGATCTAAGGATTGAACCCAACTACTGCAAGTAGATGATGCATCCGAATATGGGCCTAGTAGGGTTCTCCCAGTTGAAACACACTGCCCTACTATGGATAGGGTCCACAGGCCTCTGGGGTATCTAAAATACATAGAATAATCAACCCCCAGAACATCGCGTTGATGCCCGGACAATAGCTCTACCTGCGTACCAATGGCGAGAGCGGTTAATTATCAAACAATGCATTAGTTCTAGGTACAACGATGCTTTGAATGTATGAGTAGATGACGTGTTGAGTCAGTCCTGCATAACCTTTGTGAAGGTGTCATGTTCGGTATACTACTGGACCGACTGGGCAAAGACCCGTGTTGTATCCGCACGACTAAGCGAAGCTCGAGGAGTTGTCCTTAGATGCGTGGGATACGGATGTGCCAAGTATGAAGACTTGAGCTAGACATCACTTGAGACCCGGAAGAGGTCATGGCTAAGTCGTGGAGACTTAAGCGGCTATTCAAATCACAGCCCTGAAAAGGCTTGCTCTAAGTCATGAGGACTCGAGCGGATGTTCAACTCATAGCCCTACGGAGGCTCTTGCGATATACGCTAAGTCTTGGAGGCTTGAGCGTCGTTATTGCGCATTGCGACCCTGAGTGGTCATTATCGTACTTGAGTTGAATGGATGTATGACTGCATGCTTACCAGACCATCAGTGGTTCTGACCCCGTTTTATGGGGATTTCAGGTGTTGAACCGGCGTGGCGATATGCGGAGCAAGGCGGCATCGAGTTCCAAGGTTTCTCTAGACAGAGTTGTACTGCTTCCTTTTTATTGAACCTACACTGCTTTTCTAAGCAGTAGTGTTGTAATAAACATGTGGTTTTCGATAAATGGAACACTTTGGTGGTCAATGAGTTGCTTGGCCACATACCTGCAACGTGCTCGGAGTTTTCTAAAACTGACGACTCATTATCGTCTGATTCCGCTGCTAAAAGCTTTTCTAAATTCCGCTGCAAAGAAAAAAAAAAAGAAATTCATGAAAATTTTAACTTAGCTTCGTTTTGGAAATCCGGGGCGTTACAGGACATTTGCCAGAATGAAGTATCGAGTAGACATACGCTGGATTGCTCGTTGCTCTTTCTTTGAAAGTTCTGGAGGAAATTTACCTGTTTCTACCAAAGTTTTGATATTGTAATACCAAGGCTTTTTCTTTTGCTCAGCCTGGTTTACTTGCTCCGCTGGAAGGAAGGCAGGTTGGTCAAGTCTGCCAATATCAAAAGAGCGACAAGATTCTCCATTCTTGAATGCCATAATAGAGCCTAAACTGGCTAGGCTATCGGCCACTTGATTAAAATCTCTCTTGATGTGAAATAACTGAAATTCTTCGAACTTGCTGACAAGAGCTGAAACAATTTTCTGATAGGGAAATAGCTTCTGATCTTTGACTTGCCATTCGGCTCGAACTTGATTGACAACAAGTAATGAGTCGCCATATGCATGCACTCTCTTAACATTGAAGTCTAGTAGAATCTTTAGACCTTGAATCAGGGCTTCATATTCAGCCATATTGTGTGTACATTGAAAATTTAACTTGAGAGAAAATGGAATCATCTCCTTCTCAGGAGTGATTAATAAGATCCCAATGCCTATTCCAGCCATATTCTTGGAACCATCGAAAAATAAATTCCAGACTGGAAATTGCTGGATATTGCAAATCTGCTCATCAGGGAAGTCATCTTCGGCTTTCACCTCTTCTGCCAGAGGAAAATCCGCCAATTGATCTGCAATTGCTTGGCCTTTGATTGATTGCTGCGAGACATATTCTAAGTCATACTGCATCAGTAAGACTTGCCATTTTGCTACTCGTCCGCTGAGGAAAGGTTGTTCTAAGATATACTTGAGGGGATTGAGTTTAGACAAAATTTTGACTTCTGACGCTAGCAGGTAGTGTCTTAGCTTCTGGCACATCCATACCAGAGCTAGGCAGGTCTTCTCTATTTGAGAGTATCTCTTTTCATAATCTATGAAAGTCTTACTCACGTAATAAATGGCGTGTTCTATCAGGCTGCCTTCTTTGTATTGCGCCAAGAATCCACCGCATGCGACTTGATTAACTGAGATGTATAACAGAAGAGGTTTTCCCAATTCTGGCGGCTTCAGGATGGGAGGATTGAGAAGATACTTCTTGATTCGATCGAACGATTGCTGACACTCTGGTCCCCATTCGAACTTAACTCCTTTTCTGAGTAAGTGGTTGAAGGGCTCACATCTCATCGCCAAATTGGAAATGAATCGCCGGATTGATTGCATACGTCCTTGAAGGCTACATAGTTCTTTGAGATTCTTCGGGGGTGGCATATCAATGATAGCCTTTGCTTTGGCCGGGTCAACTTCAATTCCCTTTTTGCTGACCAGAAAACCCAACAGTTTGCCTGATTCGACTCCAAAGACACACTTTTGCGGGTTAAGCCTTAACTTGTAAAGAATAAGTCTTTTAAAGACTTGATCAAGTGCTTCGAGGTGATCTTCTCCCTCTTTAGATTTCACGAGGATATCGTCAACATACGCATCCATGATTTTGCGCATCTGATCGTGAAATATAACGGCCATTGCCCGTTGATATGTTGCTCCAGCATTCTTGAGCCCAAAAGGCATGACTGTATAGCAAAAAGTGCCCCAAGGCGTGGTGAAAGAAGTTTTGGATTGGTCGCAGGCGACCAACTTAATCTGATTGCAGCCGGAATATCTATCCATGAAAGAGAACATAGCATGTCCTGCCGTGCTATCGACTAGAAGATCGATGCTTGGAAGTGGATAATCATCCTTCGGAGTTGCCTTATTGAGGTCTCTGAAGTCTATGCAAATCCTTACTTTGCCGCTTTTCTTTGGGACAACGACGATATTGGCTAACCAATCTGGGTAGTCAATAGCTCGAATAAATCCTGCTTTGAGCAGATCTTCGAGTCCTTCCTTGACTTGCTGTTCTATTCTGAGATCCATTTTTCTCAGCTTCTGCTTGACTGGCTTAGCATCCGGCTTTAAGACAAGACGGTGTTCGACTAATTTGGGGTCTAAGCTCGGCATGTCTTCATACGTCTATGCGAACACTTCTTCATGCCGCTTGAGAAAATCTGTAAGCCTTTTCTTTTCTTCTGAACTCAGACTGGTTCCGATCTGGGGAATTTTTGGATCTTCCTCTGAACCGATATTGACACCTTCAGTTGGATCTTGTACTAGAGGAGATGGTTCGTCCTGCTTCTGAACTGCGGCGAACTCCAGTAATTCCTGAAGAGACTGATCATATTCTGCACAATCATCCGACTGCTTTGCACTCTTGTCATTTCCGGTGCTTGCTTTGACTCAGTGAATTGCTGCCGTCTTCTGCAAGGCCTTGGGATTGAGAACGAGCTTCTTGATTGTCCGAGAAGTCATTCTGAAATTTTGGAGAAGAAATCTGGTTCAGACAAATCGGCCTATAGTAAGACAAGCAATCATTTGAAGAGAACTATGCATAAAATGGCATTGAATTATAAAACGATGAGATAGACGGAAAGGGAGTAGATGGCATCTGGATAGACAAAGAAACTTGGAATTTTATTGATTGAATTGATCAGTGACATTGGTAAAATGAGACATTTATTTGGAAAAGAATAGAAAGAAAATAACAAATGGTCTTCATTGTGCTCCTTTGACAAAAACAGTCTTCCTTGATGAGCTTCCTCTGGAGAACCCTAGTCCTGCTCTGTGGGGACGATGTTTCTGGATCATTGGCTCGATGCGGCCATCTTCGTTCTTGCCGAGTCCCTTGAAGGGTTGATAGCCATGCTTCAGGAGTAAATCGAATCCCTTTCTTGACTTCATGAATTGAGGAATAGCAAGTGACACATGTCACCCTCTGCTCTTCTCAGAAAAAGCAAGGGACACGTGTCTCTCTCTGCTTTCTTCAGAAAAAGCAAGTGACACATGTCACTTTCTGCCTCCTTCAGAGAAAGCTGGAGATGATGGGATTAGAAGGACATGACAAAAATTTTGGATAAAATTTGGAAGATATACTGGAAGATAGGGAAAAGTTTTTGAAGATATAAGCAAAATTTGAAATTTCAAAAATTTGCAGGCAGGATTGGAATAAGGCTGGAAGTTCGAGATCCAGTAGAACGAGAGAATAGAAAATCACCTGGAGTTTTGGAAGAAATTAGATATTTGGAGAAATCATCCAGGGTTTGAGAAAATAAAGGGAAAAGATGAGAATTTGAAAATATTTTGGGGAAAATATGAGGGAAATAAAAGTAGCATACAATCACATCCTGCACAAACATTTATGCACATACAGCACTCCCTAAAAGGCTGACTCTAGATGCATCACTTTGAAAACAGTTGTAGGACCTTAATCCTAACTCTAGACTCAGATCATCTTTGTCCAATCCAGTTATGCCGATATACTCGAATCGAAATCCGAGGTACGTGGCATATAATTTCAACTCCGGTTCTAAGGTAAGGTTTTCCAACATCCTTGAGCGCCTACCGATATACTTCGGACTGTGGCCCGCGGTACGTGGTAGGGGGGTGTTAACCCAAATAGTTGGCCCAGTAGTGAGGCTCTGTCCCGAACTATGGTTTTGGAAGAGAGCCTAGCAACGTGAAGACCGGGTAATGATAGGTAATGGATATTTTGAAAAATGATCACATGCAAGAAATAGAGGGCTCTAAATCCTAGAGAGATAGATTTTGAAAACTTTGAAGAAGCATACATTGTTTGCATTCAGATCCTAAATTGAGGAGAGTTGTATTTAGACCTAAGTCTATGTGAACATGAAAATATCTCCTCAATCTGGTCCTACCAAACCATGCCTAAGCTATATGCAGTCAATGTCAGCTAGATCATAATCTAGGCTCCTAGGTTCGCATGATAGCAAAAGTAAAAAGCTGACATGTTGTGAACATAATTTCGATGATTGAACTAAGTCAAGCATAATTTAGGTCAGACAAGGATAGGTCCCATCACGGTCGCCAAACCTGTTATCGTCGCGAAGTTTTTCCCCGTCTTCCCTTCCTTGCGGAAGAGAGAGAGGGAAACGCTTTCGCGCTTCAAACTTGACCGGATTTTGGAAATTATTTTGAAATACTCGCCTCCATTTTGAAAATTGCGGGAAAATCCATGGGATGGGGCTCGACCTGTCGGTACGAGGTTCGACCGTTCCTGCCGCCTTTAACAGGGGTAATCGAACCAAGGATCAAAATTGTGCTTGACTTAGTTAAATCATCAAAATCGTGTTCTATCCTATATGCACAAAGAATTCAGGCATGTGCTATGAAATTTTGGAAAATGCAGCTTGGGTAAACATGATGTATGCTTGGAAAATATTTGGAGTTGAAAAGATTCTCTCAGGAAAAAGCTGAAAGTCAATTTCTCAGGAAACTCAGATGAAAAGGATTTGAAATCTCGGGAAAGTTCATAAAGTTGTGGGAAAATCATGAATGGTTGAAAATTCTGGGAAAATAGAAGTGATTCTTGAGAAAAAGGTGAACATTTGAAAAGGGAAACACTTCTCAGGAAAAAAAACTTGAACTTTGGGAATTTTCTTAGGAAAATGGTGGAAAATTTATAGGAAAACTCATTGGAGAAGGAAATTCAAAACTTGGGAAATTGAAATCCTGGGAATCTTAGCCTTAAAACACTTGGAAATTGAGTTTGATCTTTGAGGAAAATTGGAAACTTTTTTTGGAAATCTTAAGAAAATAACATTTTCCAGGGAAAATCGAGGGAAAGCTTTGATTTTGGAAATCCAACTTAGAAGTTTCTTGAGAAACTGGTTTCCATGGAAAACTGTGAAAACTTGACTTTGGGAAAACCGATTTTGGAAAATACTCAGAGTTTCTTGAGAAATCGATTTCTTGAGAATGAAGTTTTCTTGAGAAAATGATTTCATGATGCAAATGACATGAGTGAATGAATGCCCTTTGAAAAGATTTTCTGAGGAATTGGTTGGAAAATGTGCATTAAGTCCAAATAAATCCTTCACATATTCTGACTGTGGTCATGAATATGTTCAGAACTTAGTTGATTTGATGCACATGACTTTGAAAACTTTGGAAATATGATGTGCATTTTAAGATAGCCTAAGAGTGTAGGCTCTATGTGACTAGTAGAAAGATGATGGATCTGGGTCTCGTTCATATTCCGACTAGGGCCGTAAATATGGATCCCACCGAGTCCATCAACTCCCTAAGAGTTGGTGCACGTGCCATTCGTGAACATCCATAGTGCTTTTGAAATAAAATGCATGAATCATATAATCAGGATATTGCATAAATTTAAACTATATGATATGCATCCTAGTCTAAGCAGGAAATTAACTCTCTTATTCCAAAATTTACATTATTACATCACTAAATAAAGGAAATAAAAGAAATTTGCAGACTTCAGCTCCTTCTTTTGATTGTTCCTGCCAAACTTGAAATAGGGTTAGCTCAACTGTGTGGGTTTTTCCAAGATTTTCCAATAATATTATGAAATTATTGGATTTAATTGGATATAAACCCTATTCTCATGCTTCCTTGATATTTTGAAATGATGAAAATGCAGGAAATTCAGTAGAAAATAGTTTGAAATTCGGAATGGTGGTCAAAATGACCAAAATACCCCTAATTATAAAGTTATACCTTTAAAATCAGGGTTTTTTGAAGGAAAACTTGGTAAAATTGAGATTTTGAAGTTCAAATTGAATCAAATGATGATGAAATGCAGTATGACATGCTGATAAACACATTAGGACTGTAAAATCAGAATTTGGTATTTTGCAATTTATCAAAAATAACGATTTTTGCTTGTTTTTCTCTTGGATCCGGGTCCTGCGGGACCCTGTTTTGGTATTACGGATAATCCGAACCTCAAATCGATTCCAAATTGCACCAAATTCAGTATGAAGCCTCTACTTACTCTGATAAACAGCCTAGAATGCTAAAAATCACGAAATGATATGATTTAAATGCTAAAATTCAAAGAAAGTCCTAAAATGGTGGATTTTGCCTATGGATCCGAACCAAATGCAATGCCTAATATGATAATGCAAGATCTACACCATGGAAACTTATGATATTTTGCAGACTGCTAAAAGACCCGAAATGGAACATTTTTGGTTTTTACAGCCTCGGGATTTGAGCCATGGTGA
Source organism: Nuphar pumila (assembly GCF_984573655.1). Taxonomy (NCBI): domain Eukaryota; kingdom Viridiplantae; phylum Streptophyta; class Magnoliopsida; order Nymphaeales; family Nymphaeaceae; genus Nuphar; species Nuphar pumila. Next base: position 105,262,743 of record NC_143249.1, read on the forward strand.
GTTCGGAAACAGGGATTTAGTTCTGACAAAGGTAAAAATCACCCTAATCTGATGTAAAATGCTAAAAAAATATAAACAAGCCATGAAAATTTATGAAATTAATCAGAGCTATGCACGACACCTACAAGAACAACTTTCATGTTTATGACTTCGGCATTTGATCAACGAAAACACATATAAAAATATAACTATTCCTGCCTAAACTAACAGAACAGACAAATGTAGCAAAACAGGGGACTGACAAAATAAATCTGAGGCAGGTATCAACGCTGTTCTAAAAATCACAGGCTTTCAGATGCAAACAGAGGACACCTCGGACATAACTTTCACTTTTTACAGTTTTGGATTTGGAGCAACACACAAAGATAACCCATCGACCAAGTCGATCCAAAATCTCAAAGGCCCAAATTAGGCTCTGACACGTGTCCCGAACTCTCGGATTTTTGTCAGACATTAAAAAAAATCTTAAAAATCTAAAAAACTCATATTCAAAACTAGACATTCTCCCGAGTTCATAACAACTTTCGGATCGAAAATCGGATCTCCCATGAGGGATATCTCGATTTTACAAGTCGGCAAATGATTTTCAAAACGCATCATGGGTAACAAAACCCGACTTTCCATTTTGAATGTTTACCATAGTAAACAAATTCAAATGCCTCCGAATTTTTTGCAAAATTTCAGGGACACCTAAGATCGCATTTCGTGATTTTTTTGGGATTTTTAATAAAAAATAAATGCATGAAATGACGTGTGGACTGACTGACACAAATAGATAATTACTGAAAATGAGCAGAATTGAAATAAATGCTAAATTAATCCTAATTAATTCATGAAACATGCTAAATTAACAAAATAAAATAAAAATTAAATCTAGCTAAATGCATGAATGCTAAAAATCATCAAGGAAGCATAATCATGTATTTTTATATATGCCGTTTCATGAGAATAGCTCAATCCATCTCTCGGATGAGCTCTTTCTTCAAACGACTCCCGAATCGAATTATGAAATCAAATCAAGAGGAAAAGAGGTGCACCTTGCTTCGTTACACAGCTTTGAAACTCTTGAAAGGGACTGCTACCAAGGGCTTTGTTCGTCCTTCGCTCCGGGCTTCGGATGATTCACCAAAATCGACCCACTGCACCTTCTCTACTGAGCCCAAGGGAGGCGTGAATTCCAAAGTGCAAAATCGGGTTCTCAAGAAGGCTAGGTCGAATTTTCAAGTCCAACAGGAGTTCTCAAAAGATGGTCTCCCTAGGCTGGGCATGAAGCCTTGTTTTCATAGATTTTTTCTGAAAAATTTGAATTTCAAACAGGCTCAATCTGAGCCCTCCATGTGGCGCCATCTCAGGGGGTGCCATCTGGGGGTTTTGAAATTCGAATTTGGCTTTTGCAGGGAGCCCTCAGGTGGCGCCACCTCATGTGGCTACTTTTATTAAAAATAAAATAAAAATAAAATTTTGAAGCCAAGTGGGACTGTGGATTGGTGCCACCTCAAAAGGAGATTTGAGGTGTAAAGCTGGAAACAATAGGAGCATGCCATGTGGCGCCACATCTGGAGGCTCTTGACATGTGTCAGAAGGACAGGAGTGGAGGAAGCAGGCTGTGCCACCTCAGAGGAATTCAAATTTTACTTTTCTGCAGGAAAGGAGAGGCTGACATGTGGCATTTCCTCAGAGTGGCTCCTGCGATGCCATGTGGCAGGAGAACATGAATGGAGGAAGCAAAATGCACCACCTCAGAGGGGGGTTTTTCTACTTTTTCTGATGCAGGGAGGTCTGGACATGTGGCAGACAAGTGTCAGCTGTCTGGAGAGGCCTTCTCAAATGGCGCCACCTCAGAAGGTGAATTTGAATTTCAAATGGAGGTTGGCTTTGGAGGAATGAAGGATGGACATGTGGCGCCACCTCAGGGTGGCTCCTACAATGCCATGTGGCAAGAGGGATAGGCAAGAGACATGTGGCGTCCTTAGAGGCCATCTGGAAAAATCAGAGCTCTAGATTTGCGCCACCTAGGAGGAGATTTGAATATTTGAATGGTTTGCTTTTACTGAAGAAAGCCAGGAGTGACATGTGTCTCCCACTTTTCTGAAAAGAGTAGGGAGAAGACATGTGTCCTCTACTTTTTCTGAAGGAGGTAGAAGGAGACATGTGTCACCTGCTTTTTCTGAAAGAAGCAGAGAATGACACGTGGCAGAGGGGAGAGAAGGAGGGCCAAGCCATGTGGCGCCATCTCAGACAACATGGAAAAGGTAGGAGTTCAAGATCTGCGCCACCTATGAGGAGATTTGAATATTTGAATTCTAGCTTTTCTGAAGAGAGCAGGAAGTGACACGTGGCATTTACTTTTTCTGAGAAGAGCAGAGAATGACACATGGCATTTGCTTTTTCTGAGGAAATGAGAGATTGACATGTGTCCTCTGCAGGAGACACACTCCAAATGGCGCCACCTCAGAGGGGACAAGCCTACTTTTTCTGAAGGAAGCTAGGAGTGACACGTGTCTCCTACTTTTCTGAGAAAAGTAGGGAGAGACACTTGTCAGGCTACTTTTCTGAAAGAGGGAGAGGTTGACACGTGTCCTCTGCAGGAGACACTCTTCAAATGGCGCCACCTCAGAGGAGACAAGCTCCACTTTTTTTCTAGACAGGACAACCTATGACACTTGGCATCTCCTGGTAATCTTGGAATGACACATGGCGCAGGATGGATAGGGTGACACGTGGCAGATAAATGGGATGACATGTGGCGGCTTCTTAGGGTAGCCCCACACTGACACTTGGCATGGAAATGGGAGGAGAGAGAAAAGACAAGTGGCACCAATCCAGGGGACAAGGCTCCTATATTTTTGGGTTTTTCAAAATTCAAATTTTCAAAAGAAAAGCCTATGTGACACCACCTTAATGTGGGTCCCACATTGCTTCTTTATTGAAATAGGGATAAAACAATAACTTCTTTTTGGAATTTTCATAAAATCTGGACTAATTGGTAAAACAGGAATTTTTGGAAAGAGTTGGCCCCTGTAGGGCAATTTTGTAAAAGGAAGATATTTGAAATTGTCAAAAGGGCAAAATCTGAGTTGAAATTTATTGAAAATTATCCAGATTGTTTTCCTGAGGAAATATTTTGAAATTCAGAGCCCTGGGGGTAAAATGGGAACAATTGATAACTTTGAAGACCCAGGGTTTTGAAATCAATTTTGAAAAGAGTTAAAATTCTAATCTGGATTGAAAATTTTGAAACCAAGAGTTCTGGACCTCGAAATGACATGCCGTGCAGTGCAGTGATATGAGATGCTCATGCAATGATATGCAATGCCATGTCTTATGAAATGCAATCTTGAACCAAGACTTGGAGATGTCTGTCTCCTGTCAGGAGTAAAATTTTGAACATCTGAGCTGAAAATAGAGAAATTTTGAGAGTTGCAGATGAAATTTTGACTTTTGTAAGGTCCGGGCTCAGAAAATGACCATTTTGCCCTCCAGCGATTTCAGAGGCTGGATGATGATGCTTGGTGGAAATTTCGGGGAGGTGAATGAAAATTTCGGGTGTTTACATGCTTGCCTCGTTTCATGGATAGCTATTACCAGATTATTAAGTGTCTCTAGCAGGAAGCCTTGTGTATGAGACACCTCGCTTGGCATGATCCTCCTCGTCCTAGGAGCCATTTATCTATTCACGTAAATACGCCCAAATCAGCAAAAGTATAAAACTTATACTTACAGTGCGATACCGCAAACACGACGGATCTTGAACCAGGTTTCTCAGACACATGCTCTGATACCAATTCTGTAATGCCCTGGATTTCCCAAACAAAGCTAAGTTAAAAAAATTCATGAATTCCTTTTTTTTTTCTTTGCAGCGGAACTTAGAAAAGCTTTTAGCAGCGGAATTAGACGATAATGAGTCGTCGGTTTTAAAAAACTCCGAGCACGTTGCAGGTATGTGGCCAAGCAACTCATTGACCATCAAAATGTTCATTTTATTGAAAACCACATGTTTATTACAACATCACTGCTCGAATAAGCAGTATGGCTCAATAAAAGGAAACAATACAACTCTGTCTAGAGAAACCTTGGAACTTGATGCCGCCTTGCTCCGCATATCGCCATGCAGGTACAACACCTGAAATCCCCATTAAACGGGGTCAGAACCACTGATGGTCTGGTAATCATGCAATCATACGTTCATTCAACTCAAGTATATACGATGACCACTTAGGGTCGCAATTCGTAATAACAATGTGTCATCGTCGTAAAATTTTTCCCGTCTTCCCTTCCCTGCGGAAGAGAGAGGAAAATGTTTTCGCGATTCAAACTTGACCGAATTTTGGAAATTTGTTTTGAATTGGTTCCAACACGAGCATTGGACCAAAAGGAAGTCCAAGTCGGAACCCGGAACTTCAGAAATAAGAATATACACAAGGGGAAAATCCGAGTCGGAACCCAGTTTTTCAAAATAAAAGAATGAATGAGAATCAAGTTTGAGAACTCGAATTCTCGATGTAGCAATTGGTTCCAACACGAGCATTGGATCCAAAAGGAAGTCTGAGTCAGAACCCGAAACTTCAAACGAAAGGTAAAAGGGGAAAACCCGAGTCGGGACTCGGATCTTCCAAAAAAAATAAGAAAAATAAAAACAAAACCTGAGTCGGAACTTAGACGGGAAGGAAATAATTCCTACCCAAAAGTCAGATTTCAGAAGGATTGACAAAAAGCGTGAATAGATTCCGACGATGAGGATGAAAAACTTATTCAAGATCCTTGACCCAAGGCGGCCTAAGGTTTGAATTTTATTTAGGATGGTTTTCAGGATTTTGTCCCCTATCCTGCAGAGAATTTGACAACATCAGGGAAGTTTGATAGGGATCGACAAAGGATAAAGAATTAAGGAAAGAGAAGAATTAACGAATTTGATAATAAAAAATTGAAAATGGATTGGTAGAAATAGGCAGAGTTTTGAAGAAAAATTGATGATAAAAGAATTTAGGAGTATCCCTTGTCTTAAAAGAAAATAAAGGGCCTCGCGGGATGAGGTTCAGGTTTTATCCCTTAACCTGAAAGGGAAATACCCCATGAAAATGAAGCATCAGGTCTATCCCTTAACCTGAAAGGGTTTAATGAATAAGAGAATACCACATTGAGAAGAGGCATCAAGTTTATCCCTTAACCTGAAAGGGTTTTATAAAGATTTGATAAAATTTAGTAAAAATCGATAAAACTTGACGAAAATTGATAAAATTGACAACAAATTGATGAAAACTTGATTAAATTAAAAAATGAAATGAATGCAATTTAATAAAGATAACAAGATTAACTGAAAAAGTTGATAAGATTTGTAGAAAAAGATTCGGCTGATCCTGCCTGTATATGATGAAGGAAAATAAGTATAGATCTAAATAAAATGCCCCAGTATCAGGGAGAAGAATGTGAGAATTCAGTGAAAGGTTATTGCTTTATTGAAAAAGACCTTTGAAGAGTACAAAATGCTAGGATAAACAATTCAAGTATAAAATCTCTTCAAATGTAGAGCATTGATAGGATCTGGCAGTTCCACCCGATCTGCGTTGATTAGGCAATAGGAATTGCAAGGCAGCACTTCCTTAACCACATAAGGGCCTTCCCAATTAGGTGACCACTTGCCCTGTGGCCGATGCTTGAGATGAGCTGTTGATCTGAGCACAAGATCATTAAAATCTCCTCTCAATAACTGATTTGGCGTAATGTTGAGCTATCCTCTGACGATAGGCTTGAGCGTGCTCTGCTGCCTTGAGTCTTCTCTCGTCTAACATATCAAGTTGTACTAACCTCTGCTGCTGATACTGATCAAGCGGAAGTTCAATGAGCGACGCAAACTTGAGTGCGGGCTTCTGAACGTGGAGAGGTAATACCACCTCGGTCCCATAAACAAGCTTCGAAGGAGTAGCGTTGGTTGGGGTCCGAATGGTGGTTTGGTACACCCAGAGCGCATCATGCATCTTCTCGTGCCAATCACGGCCTGTCTCCACAGTTCTTTCCAGAATGCGGATCAAAATCTTGTTGGTGGCCTCTGCCTGACCATTCCCTTGAGGATAATAAGGAGCTGAGAAGTGGTGATGTAACGCCTCGGATTTCCAAAACAAAGCTAAGTTAAAATTTTCATGAATTTTTTTTTTCTTTGCAGCGGAACTTAGAAAAGCTTTTAGCAGCGAAATAAGACGATAATGAGTCGTCGGTTTTAGAAAACTCTGAGCACGTTGCAGGTATGTGGCCAAGCAACTCATTGACCACCAAAGTGTTCCATTTTATCGAAAACAACATGTTTATTACAATACTACTGTTTAGAAAAGTAGTGTAGGTTCAATAAAAGCAGTACAACTCTGTCTAGAGAAACCCTAGAACTCAATGCCGCCTTACTCTGCATATCGCCACGCAGGTACAACACCTGAAATCCCCATAACACGGGGTCAGAACCACTGAAGGTCTGGTAAGTAAGCAAACACCTATCTATTCAACTCAAGTAAATGCATAGACCACTCAGGGTCACAGTTTGTAATACGACGCTCAAGCCTCCATGACTTAGCGTATATCGCAAGAGCCTCCTCAGGGCTATGAGTTGAACATTCACGCAAGTCTTCATGACTTCGTATAAGCATCTTCAATGCTGTGAGTTAGAATAACTGAAATTCCACTAGAGGGGGGTGAATAGGGAATTACTAAACAGATCGATAAATTAAAAATATAATGCAATAAAGGCACAACACATAAACACAGAATATATACTGGTTCGGTCAAAACCCTGACCTACATCTAGTCCCCAAGCAAACCACTTGAGCTTTCCACTATAACATCTGAGTCACCGGATAAATAGTACAACACCCTCTTCCTAAGAGGTCTTCTTCTCTCAACAGAGAAGGGGCACACCCTCTTCCACAGAGGTCTTCTTCTCTCAACAGAGAAGGGCAACACCCTCTTTCTCAGAGGTCTACTTCTTTCAACAAAGAAGGAAAACAGTGAATAACAGAAAGTTACAATACTTCCTATAGAACCTTCAGAATGATATGAATGCACGAATGAAGGATTCTCAGAATGTTCTGTTCTTTTCACTCAAGAAATTCTCTTTGTCAAAGAGCTATTTTTGACTTTTTCTCTTTCTTTTTCTAGGGTCTCTTTCAAATATCGAATAGGAATTTTTCTCGTTGTAAGCTCACATATGCATTCCCCTGTTTGAATAGTTTATTTGAGTGTGTTTATATAGCTTTAAAAAAGTAGTCGTTACTTATTTGAAATCGTAGTCTTTTTGAGATGTGAAATGTCATGTCATTTCAAAAACCAAATTTATGGGTTTTCGAAAAAGTCTTATTTCCATAAAAGTAAAATATAGGGTACAATAGTCGTTGTAATATTTTAGGTAATATATATTTTATGTAAAAAGTCTATTTCTTACAATAGTATATTGAACGTTGGATTGTAGGCTGTCATGTAGTTTTGTCTTTATCCTAATTAATGATTTATGGTACATAAGTACTTCTTTACTTTAAATGAGTGTAAGTACAATAAATGCTTTGAGATATTTATTTGTACATAGTCATATCAAGAGTTTTCTTTATGATGTGTTTTTCAATGTCTACAGAGAGAATGAAGACTTTAAACAAGTCGACATTCTTGAGATGGATATTAACAAGGATTTCTTACAGGAGGTATTTAATGCTATACAAAGAGAATGATGACTTCAAGTAGGTCGACATTCTATGGGTTTGTAAAAAGGTAACTAAAGTCTTTTCACCAAGTATTATATTTGTTTTTCTTTGTGTAGCCGATTTCCATGTTTTGTCTTTTTCCTACACATTTGAAATCATTTCTTTAAAAAGGTAACTAAAGTCTTTTCAACAAGTATTATATTTGTTTTTCTTTGTGTAGCCGATTTCCATGTTTTGTCTTTTTCCTACCAATTTGAAATCATTTCTTTTTAAGTTGTCTTATACATGATAGAAGGTACAATTATTGCTTTTTGAAATCATGAATTATATCATGTCAAAATACCTTTTCCATAAAGGTTTGTAAGAAGGTACAATTATTGGTTTTCAAAAAGGTGCTTTTTGAAACTATCATATACTTTTATGAAATAGCTTTTATGAATGAGTATGTAATATGCAATATGCATGCTTCTGAAGGTTCTGTTACATATGACTCTAAAGAAGAAAAAAAGTCTTCAACTTGAGGTAACCGATCTCTTTAGATGGTCTTTAGGAATGCATGGCTCATCAAGCTTTTTCTTCAAGGAGTATGATTGCACCATAGTTGTACTTGAATAGGAGGTCTCCATCCTTTTGAGTGAGATATCCTTGCATCAAATACTCGTTAGATATATGGCAAAACATATCCAGTCATAATATAACATTTTTCAAGAAGATATATTATCATATTATATAAAATCAAATACGACAGTGTATCATATTATGTGACATCAAAATAGAGTTTCTCAACATTCTCCCCCTTTTTTATGATGACAAAATATGCTCCCCCTGTCAAAAAAACATTATGCATAGAAATAATAATATCATAAAAACATTGAAAAATGTCAAAGAGAGTATTTTTCTCCAATAATGGAGACAGGTTTTTCTCCCCCTTTGTCATGGACAAAAAGGAAGGGATCAGAGTAATCAGAGTTATTACAGACCAAAATAGTTAAAGTTATTACATTCCAAAATAATAAGTTTACTCCAAAGGTGGAGAGGATTGATGTGTACGGGCGTCTTGATCCTGCTGGAGAGTTTGAAGGGTCTGCTGCATCGAGGCTTGATTCCGAAGGAGAAGATCCTGAGTGTGCTGGACATCCAGGATTGCAGAAAGGTAATCATATTCGGATGAGGGATCCGTGTCATCAGAGTCGGTATTATCAGTGTGCAGGGACCTTGGATTGAAAGAAGTAGCCTTGAGGATCTACGAAGGATAGAGGATAACTTCATTTTGAAGGGGTACCTTGAAGTATTTTAAAATGGGAGTTATAAAACACCCAAAAAGAAGAGGTTGAAATTTTTGATAGCGAATAAAGTGGGCGAAGATGATGTTGGACCAGTTTATTGGAGTAGAGTAGAAGATTGCGTAGAGGAGGAGAGAGATTTTTCTGGGTACTAATCCCTTACGAGGAGGCTTGGGATAGAGATTGTGAAGAAGAATATGAGCAAGCAATTGAGCATGGGGTTGGAGATTTCTCATGTGCCAGGGAAGGTGTGTGAAGTGAGTACAGACAAGAATTTTTTGAAGTATCGAGTGGTCGAGTGGTACTATGTTTGTTAGATCGATGCCGGTGGAAGGAAGGTTGAGAATATTGCCTAGTGAGGAAGCATCAAAGAATATCATGCATCCTCGGACCTTGGTGGTGATGGTAGTGCGATTATGATTGGTGGAAAGATTTGTGTAGAAGAGACGAACAAGTTCAGGATAGTAGGAAGCTTGGGATGAAGTATCTAGTAAGTGTTTAAGTTCGGGGAGAGATTGTTCAAGGTCAAAAGAGGTGAAGTCTTCGTAGTGAACCAATTCACCTTCATGAATTGGACGTGAGGAAAGAGAGTTGTAAAAGTGAAATAGATCAGGAAACCTGAGATCAGCGGCAGTGATCAAATTTGTTGAGGAGGAGGCCATTGCAAGAGCTTAGGAAAAACGAGCAAGAGAGAAGAGCTTGGAAGGAGTAGTAGTTTGTAAGAGAATAGAGATATTTGTGGGGAATTGGTGAGAGATGAATCAATCTATTAAATAGAAAGAGAAAAGTAATAGTGATAAGAAATGAATGACATTGGAAGAGAAGGATTTTTAGATTTTAGCTGAAAGAGGAAATGCGTGAGTTGAAAATTAAGAGGCTTGTGAATGACAAATCAAATCAGTTTTTGGATGATAGTGTATTGGATGTTAAGAAGGACATAGTTTTTAAACAATTTTTCTATGTAGAGAAAGGTTTACTATGGGAGAGTTTGTCGAAGTTTGAGATGTGTCACGTGATGCGTATGAACTATCTTATTAGACTTGGATTTTAAAGAGTTTCGTGTGATGAAGAGATGTGAGAAAAGATGTATAGTGAAGGAAATAATGGCCTAATAAAACAAACAACTTTTTAAGCCAAATATTATGTTACTTTATATGAAAGCATACAAAATCCGTGAGAGATGAATTCGGAATAGGACAAACAAGGATGCAATAATTTCTTATTTGAGAAGAATTTTTGTAGGAGAGTAAAAAAAATCATAAAGACAGGTGAGTTGATATATGAATTTTGAAAGAAAGAGAGAGAGAGATTATAAAGGACAACAATCACTTGATGTATGACATAAAGTTATGATTGATGTTTGGCTAAGAGGACATGGTTTTAATGGAGGGAGTTCATGGTTTTTGAAAACGATAAATTTAAATGTATAATGGTCACGGATGGAGATTCACTTTGTATTTGATGAAGAGCGACAAGAAAAGTGTGGTACTTAATAGTACAAGTTTTTGAAAATAATAATTATTCATAAAGAGGTGTGAAGGATGACATGATAGAAATAGAGTGTACGTAATATATGATATAACAAATGATATAGTAAAATTATACGTGAAATACAACAACTTAACTTTTGAAGAAGGTAAAGAAAACTAAAAAGATAATCATTCGATTTTGACTAAAATTTGAAAAGCAAGATTTCTCATAAAATACTATTATTGTTTAAGTTACGTATAGGCAAGTTGAGAGGAATATGTTATCATGTTGAAGGTGAACTAACTTATCGTAAGAGAAGTTTTCACAAAAGGACAAAAGTAATAAAATGTGTTATGAGATGAGTGATGTGAACAAAGTCATGATAGCTTTTACTTAATATAAATAGTTCTTATGGATATGTGTGAAAGGAAATAGGACAAGGAGTCATTATTAATGTATACTTGAAAGATGACAAGTTGAAAGACATAAAGCATGTGTCATGATGAATGTGTTTTTATAAGTGTTTAGATTATACGTGAATATAGAAACATAGTTTGACCTTTTTTTTTTTTTTTTTTTAATATATATATATATAAGAGATCGATAAGAATGAAACCGATTAAAAAATTTTAATAGAACTCATAAGATGTTTTAGTCTTAGTAGATGAGATTAATTATAAGTCACTTAGTTTGCATATTCCTAATTCTCTTCTAATTCGTGTAAAGTCTTCATGTTTCAATGATTTAGTGAAGATGTCTGCTAACTGTTGATTAGTGGGTATGAATTCGAGTTTAATTATGTTGTTTAAGACTTGTTCTCTTAAGAAGTGGTGTCTTATTTGAATATGCTTAGTTCGTGAGTGTAAAATAAGATTTTTAGATAGGTTTATAACACTAGTATTATCACAGAAAATAGTTGTATTTTCAAAATTTAAACCAAAATCTTTCAAAGTTTGTTTCATCCAGATAACTTGTGTACAAGCTAGGCTAGCAGCAATGTATTCAGCTTCAGTAGTTGATAAGGATACACAGTTTTGTTTCTTACTGAACCATGAAACTAGTGAGTGCCCTAGCATATGACATGTTCCACTTGTGCTTTTTCTGTCAGATTTACTTCCAGCAAAGTCAGCATCGCTGTATGAGATTAGATCAAATGTAGAGGATTTTGAATAAAATAATCCAAAATCAACTGTGTCTTTTAAATATCTCATTATTCTTTTTACAGCTTTAAGATGTGATTCTTTTGGATTTGACTGAAATCTAGCACACAAGCAAACACTGAGCATAATATCTGGACGGCTAGCAGTTAAATACAGAAGTGATCCTATCATACCACGGTATACCTTTGTATCAATAGACTTACCATCTTCATCTTTGTCCAAAACAATGGTTGTGCTCATAGGAGTGGTTTTTGAAGCTGTTGAGTTCATGTTGAACCTCTTTAGAAGTTCATGAGCATACTTGGATTGATTGATGAAAACTCCATCCTTGGTTTGCTTAATATGCAGTCCAAGAAAGTAGTTGAGTTCTCCCATCATACTCATTTCGAATTCCTTCTACATGGACTTAGAAAATTCTTCACAGAGAGTGCTGTTACTAGATCCAAAGATGATATCGTCCACATAAACTTGAACAATTAAGGTATGATTATCCACAACTTTTACAAATAGAGTAGAGTCTGCTTTGCCTACCGAAAAACCAGTTTTTAATAAAAAGGTTTTGAGTCTATCATACCAAGCACGAGGTGCTTGTTTTAATCCATATAAGGCACGTTTTAGTTTGAAAACATGATCTGGATATTGTTCATTTTCAAAGCCTGGAGGTTATTTTACATAAACTTCTTCATTTATAAAACCATTAAGAAAGGCACTTTTAACATCCATTTGATAAAGTTTAAAATCCATATAGCTTGCATATGCTAAAAACATCCTAATAGATTCAAGTCTAGCAACAGGAGCAAATGTTTCATCAAAATCAATACCTTCCTCTTGGTTATATCCTTGAGCTACTAGTCTTGCCTTGTTTCTTATAACATTACCTGTTTCATCTAGCTTGTTTCTGAAGATCCATCGTCTCAATGATCTGATGATCCTTTGGTCTTGGTACAAGATCCCAAACTTCATTCCTTTGGAATTGATTCAGTTCTTCAGTCATGGCTAGCATCCAGAACTCATCGATGATGGCTTCATCAATCTTCTTTGGTTCAAGTTGAGAAATGAATGTCATATTTGCAATCCGTTCTAGCTGAGCTCTAGTCTGAACCCCCTTTGTCAGGTCTCCCAAAATCTGCTTTTGAGGATGATCTTTGATTTCGACAAATGTTCTTTGATGATCATCTTCATTAGATTTGGCTGTGTTATCTAGGAACAAATCTGTACTTTCAACATCATCATCGTTAGTCTGTTTAAGAACAGATTGATCAATAGATTCACAAAAACTGACATGCATAGATTCTTCAATAGTATATGAACTCTTATTATAAACTCTATATGCTTTACTATGACTTGAATATCCTAAGAATATGCCTTCAATAGATTTAGCATCAAATTTATCCAGGCTATCTTTTGTGTTAAGGATAAAACATTTACATCCAAAGACTTTGAAATAGTCTATTCTTGGAGTCCTGTCATAGAATAATTCATAGGGAGTTTTATTTAATAAGGGTCTAATAAGAACTCTATTTGTTATATAGCATGCAGTATTAACAGCTTCTGCCCAGAAAGATTTAGCAAGATTATTATGTTGGAGCATAGTTCTAGCAGATTCTTGAAGGGTTCTATTTTTTCTTTCTACTACCCCATTTTGAGGTGCAGCTCTAGGAAAGGCAAAGTTATGAGAAATACCATGCAAGTTACAAAAAATTTCAAAAAGTTCATTTTCAAATTCTCCTCCATGGTCACTACGGATTTTTACAATGGAACAAGATTTTTCATTTTGTAATTTTTTGCACAAAATTTCAAATTGACAAAACGTGTCACTTTTGTTTTTCAAAAATATTACCCAAGTAAATCTTGAGTAGTCATCCACAATGACAAAAACGTATTTATTGTGATTAAGACTAGCTACTCTAGAAGGACCAAAAAGATTCAGGTGGAGAAGCTCTAAAGGTCTTTTGCTTGAAATGATATTTTTTTATTTGAAAGATGATTTTGATAGTTTTCCTATTTGACATGCATCACAAAAATAATCCTTTTTAAAAGATATTTTGGGTAACCCACGTACTAACTTATCTTTAGCTAATTTAGACATGTATTTGGAGTTGACATGACCCATTCTCATGTGCCATAAATGTTGAGTGTCATTATTAGCTATAAGGCAATGTTCAGTGATGTTTTCTAGGTATAGTTCATATATATTATTTCTTCTTATACTTTTTAAGATGATGTTCTTGTTGGTGTCTGCTATAAGACATGCATCATGATTAAAGCTAACATTATAACCTGTGTCACACATTTGACTAATACTTAGAAGGTTATGTTTTAAGCCTTTAACCAGGAGAACGTCTTTGATAAGAGGTTTATCAATATTACCAATACCAATTATCAAACCTTTGTTGTTATCTCCAAAGGTGACCGTTCCTCCTTCTTTATGATGAAGAACAGCAAAAAGGTCTGGATGTCCTGTCATGTGCTTTGAACATCCACTGTCTAGTATCCATCTGTTCTTCTTCTTTGGAGCCTGCAAAACATTAAGTAAAACTTCTTTTTGGTACCCAGTCGGGTCCCTTTTTGTTAGATTTTGGAACCCAAATCCATTTTGATTTAGGTTTGTCTACAGCTTTAAAGGAGTTTAAGGAATTAAAATTATAATACTCCTTTTTAGGTTCAGAAGAACTTTTCACAAAAGTGGTCTTTTGACTCATACAAGAAGGCTTGTTGAAATGGGAGTAGCCAATACCATTCTTGTAGAAACAGACTTTTTGAGAGGATAGGAGTTTATCCAAGCTCTCTTTTCCTTTAGTAAACTTGAAAACCGTTTTCATAAGGTTCTTAGTTTTACTTTTTAATTCTGAAATTTCTACTTGCAGATTTTTAGTCTTGGAGCTAGTAGAAGAGATTTCAGAAGTAATAAGAAGATTTTTCTTTTGTAACTCAGAATTTTCAATACTGAGTTGTTTATTTTTCAGAATGAGCTCTAGATTCTTAGATTTCAAATGTCTATTTTTGAGAATCGTTTTTCTTGATTCTTCAAAAAGTTCCTGAAAAGCATTTTGAAGTTCTTCAAAGGAGAAATCAAGGGATTCACTTACAGAGCTTTTTGCCATGAAGCACATGTTGGCGGTTTCTGCTTCATCATCATTTGACTCTTCACTTGTGGATGGTTTTGAATCATCCCATTGAGCATACAGAGCCTTTTTCTTGAAGAACCTTTTCTTTGGTTCCTCAGTCTTGGATTTTCTTTTGAGAAGAGGACAGTCACGTCTCAAGTGACCTGGCTTATTACACTGGTAGCACATAGAATCTTCCTTTGGGTCTTTTCTTTCTTTGTGCTTATTTGGAAGCCGGTTCCTTCTCATAAAGTGCTGGAATTTTCTGGTGAGTAGCGCAATCTCAGTTTCTTTTTCTGAGTCCTCATCCTCAGAAAGGGCTGGGAAGGCTAAAGTTTTCTTTAAAGGTTGTTCCTCTTCCCTTCTGTCCTTCATGTGGACTTCATAGGCCATAAGATTGCCTATTAAATCGTCCAGGGTAAGTTTGGACAAATCTTGAGCTTCTTCAATAGCAGTAGTCTTTTTCTCCCAATCAGTTGTGAGAGATCTCAAGATTTTCTTTACCTTTTCTGTCTGAGAGTGGGTTACACCCAGAGATTTCAGATCGTTGGTGATGTTGGTGAATCTGGTGAACATCTCTGTGATGGGTTCATCTTTGTTCATTTTGAACAAATCATATTTTCTGACAAGAGATGAGATTTTGGCTTCTTTCACTTTGTTGGTTCCTTCATGAATAACCTCCAAAAAATGCCAAATATCATATGCAGATTCACATATAGATATTCTATTGAATTCATTCTGATCAATGGCACAATATAAGGCATTCATAGCCTTTGCATTTAGATTTGCCATTTTCTTTTCTTCATCAGACTATAAGCTATAGTCTGTGGATGGAGATGTGTATGGATGCTCAACAATTTTCCACACAGCAAAATCTATGGACTTGAGAAATATAGCCATTCTGCACTTCCAGTATCCATAGTTGGAGCCATTGAAGAAAGGAGGACGAGATGCTTGTTGACCTTCAATATCACGAGCATAGGAGGTAGATGCCATTTGTGCTGGAAGACTTGTTATGTCGAAACCAGCAAACCTGCTCTGATACCAAATGAAATTCCACTAGAGGGTGGGTGAACAGGGAATTACTAAACAGATCGATAAATTAAAAATATAATGCAATAAAGGCACAACACATAAACACAGAATATATACTGGTTCGGTCAAAACCCTGACTTACATCCAGTCCCCAAGCAAACCACTTGAGCTTTCCACTATAACATCCGAGTCACCGGATAAATAGTACAACACCCTCTTCCTCAGAGGTCTTCTTCTCTCAACAGAGAAGGGGCACACCCTCTTCCACAGAGGTCTTCTTCTCTCAACAGAGAAGGGCAACACCCTCTTTCTCAGAGGTCTACTTCTTTCAACAAAGAAGGAAAACAGTGAATAACAGAAAGTTACAATACTTCCTATAGAACCTTCAGAATGATATGAATGCACGAATGAAGGATTCTCAGAATGTTCTGTTCTTTTCACTCAGAAGATACTCTTTGTCAAAGAGCTATTTTTGACTTTTTCTCTTTCTTTTCTTTTTCTTTTCTCTTTCTTTTTCTAGGCTCTCTTTCAAATATCAAATAGAAATTTTTCTCGTTGTAAGCTCACATATCCATTCCCCTGTTTGAATAGTTTATTTGAGTGTGTTTATATAGCTTTAAAAAAGTAGTCGTTACTTATTTGAAATCGTAGTCTTTTTGAGATGTGAAATGTCATGTCATTTTAAAAACCAAATTTATGGGTTTTCGAAAAAATCTTCTTTCTATAAAAGTAAAATATAGGGTACAATAGTCGTTGTAATATTTTAGGTAATATATATTTTATGTAAAAAGTCTATTTCTTACAATAGTACATTGAACGTTGGATTGTAGGCTGTCATGTAGTTTTGTCTTTATCCTAATTAATGATTTGTGGTACATAAGTACTTCTTTACTTTAAATGAGTGTAAGTACAATAAATGCTTTGAGATATTTATTTGTACATAGTCATATCACGAGTTTTCTTTATGATGTGTTTTTCAATGTCTACAGAGAGAATGAAGACTTTAAACAAGTCGACATTCTTGAGATGGATATTAACAAGGATTTCTTACAGGAGGTATTTAATGCTATACAAAGAGAATGATGACTTCAAGTAGGTCGACATTCTATGGGTTTGTAAAAAGGTAACTAAAGTCTTTTCACCAAGTATTATATTTGTTTTTCTTTGTGTAGCCGATTTTCATGTTTTGTCTTTTTCCTACACATTTGAAATCATTTCTTTAAAAAGGTAACTAAAGTCTTTTCAACAAGTATTATATTTGTTTTTCTTTGTGTAGCCGATTTCCATGTTTTGTCTTTTTCCTACCCATTTGAAATCATTTCTTTTTAAGTTGTCTTATACATGATAGAAGGTACAATTATTGCTTTTTGAAATCATGAATTATATCATGTCAAAATACCTTTTCCATAAAGGTTTGTAAGAAGGTACAATTATTGGTTTTCAAAAAGGTGCTTTTTGAAACTATCGTATACTTTTATGAAATAGCTTTTATGAATGAGTATGTAATATGCAATATGCATGCTTCTGAAGGTTCTGTTACATATGACTCTAAAGAAGAAAAAAAGTCTTCAACCTGAGGTAGCCGATCTCTTTAGATGGTCTTTAGGAATGCATGGCTCATCAAGCTTTTTCTTCAAGGAGTATGATTGCACCATAGTTGTACTTGAACAGGAGGTCTCCATCCTTTTGAGTGAGATATCCTTGCATCAAATACTCGTTAGATATATGGCAAAACATATCCAGTCATAATATAACAATTTTCAAGAAGACATATTATCATATTATATAAAATCAAATACGACAGTGTATCATATTATGTGACATCAAAATAGAGTTTCTCAACAATAACCGCTTAAGTCTTTACGACTTAGCTTTGACCTCTTCAGGGTCAAGAATGGATGTCTAGCTCAAGTCTTTATGCTTGGCACATCCGTATCCTACGAATCTAAGGACAACTCTCCGAGCTTTGCATAGTCGTACGGATATCAATGGGGTTCTTTCCATATCGGTCCAGTAGTATACCGACCATGACACTTTCACAAAGGTTATGCAGGACTGACTCAACATCGTATATACACGCATACATTCAAAGTATCGTTGTACCTAAGCTAATGCTTTGTTTCGATAATTGCACCTTCCCCTGGGCTTAGGGGACTCATATCTGGGCGACAACGCGATGATCTGGGGGTTGATTATTCTATGTATTTTAGATACCTCAGAGGCCTGTTGACCCCATCCCCCTAGTAGGATGGTACAACATACCAGAAGAGATCCTTACTAGGTATCCGAATGCATTCTGCTATTGCAGTAGTTGGGTTCAATCCTTAGATATTTAAGGATAACCACGACCTCCATACCTCTGAGTGACGGAGGCCATCAATGAACTCTATCAGGTTCGGGTGAAATGTATGTCACTCAAGGCTGCGCCATCACCGTCTTCCTCGGTGAGAAATTCTGAAATGGGCCTGCCAGTCTTACAATTACTTGACGAATATTGCATGCCTATAGGGCAGCCTTTGAGAAGTATGTACCCGACCCCAATCAACCACACGGTTTTCACGGTGGAACAAAGGTTTTATTCATATGCATGCTAAACTCTGCTCTCGGCACTTCGGCCTTGACGAGCACTTCACCTCTTTTGGTGGAAACAACACACTCCGGCTCAGCGGCCCTTACGAGTTTGGTTGTCTGATAATTCTCAATGAGCATGCACATGACTCGATCTCTACGGATCGGCTACTCGGCGTATTTTTACGCAACGAGCTCAGGACCTCGTCAAGGCGCTACCCCTACTTTGGCGCAACGGCTCTTACAAGTATGGTGCCCTTGCAGGTGTCAGGGAGACGAGTCATTCTAACATCGTTCCAACAAAGGGCATCGTTAAGCCACTTAACTGGTTCTGGCAGCTCTTTTGCCAACCATTCCGTCAGTACCTCCTCTGCTTTATCGGCAGTGGCGTGAGAAACCTTTCTACATCGTAGAAGGCGTTCCATGAACTGGGTAGCACTCCTTCTACGTTCTTTCTGAGTTATTCTTAACTCCTTCAGAAACTTCAGCAGCACTTCCTCTCTTTAACGGAGAAAGCGTGCGTTTTCTTTTATCCATTTCAGCGGCATCTCCCCTCTTTGGTGGGAAATCGCTACGCTTAACTCGGGAAATGGATGCGCACCGTTGTGCGTACTTTGCATCCATTAAGGTTGCAGGAACCCTGGGCCATAGCCAGGCCATACGTAATTGACTTAGTCTTTACGTAAAGAGCATTTTGCCAAAAACCGAAGCCTTTCCAATAGGGGCTTCATTCGTCAAGCAGAATCTTGAACGAGGAGCGGTAAGGGAATCACATTGGCGATTTGGAGTTGATCTCCATTTGAACGCTTATTTACGCGCCATATATGTAGTATAAGCAGAAGCTTGTGCTTTATACAGCGGCGGCGTAAAGGAAATGCATATACTATTGTTCAGGGTGTGTAACTGAACGAAATACTCTACATATATAACAAAACAGGAGCCTTGGCATCGTTCGACGCGACGGCGTAAGTAAATACATTGCAGAAAGCAGGAGCCTTGGCATCGTTCGACGTGACGGCGTAAGTAAACGCATAATCGGAAGTGCATTAATCGGAAAGTGCAGAAAGCAGGGAGCCTTGGCATCATACGACGCGACGGCAAAGGTAAATTACATAGCCTGTGCGATATAGGACGCGTCGGCAGAATCAGCAGATATACACCTAGATCTGTATCCAACGATAGTTACGAGGTGAGCGAGTGAACACCGAAGTGTCCTAGAGGGCTCAACCAAGAACTAGGGCGAGATACTATTTTTGAAGAACGCATATACTGCGCATTCGAACATATATATCTGACAATAGTTACGAGGTGAGCGCGTGAACACCGAAGCGTCCTAGAGGGCTCAACCAAGAACTAAAGCAAGATACTACTTCAGAAAGTATATGCTATATACAAACAATCAAATACTTGAGAGAGATGGATTAATGAAGCGAACTTACTTCAATTTGAGGAAGAAACGACTCCGATTGCTTCAAACGCTTCGAACGAGGCTCGACTTCGAAAAAGGATCAACTCCGGACTTCGAACGAAAAAGGACTTGGACTTTGACTTTGAACCAAACCAGGTTCAAGTCAAGTAAACTAGGTTCAGACTTAGGTCAAGTAGGTTCAGACCTAGGTCAGGCAGGCTAAGACCAGATCAGGCAGGCTCAGGCTGAGTCAGGCAGGCTCAGACTAAGTCAGGCAGGCTCAGACCAGGTCCGGTGGGCTAGGCTAGGTAGGAGAGGTTTGGAAAAGGAGGAGAGAGAGAGGGTTTGGAGATTTTCTAAAGGAGGGGTTATCCCCTATTTATAGATTCTGAAACTTGATCCCCAAGTTTCAGAATTTCCATTTTAGTCCATGGCTTTTTCAAAAATTACTTTTGATCTTATCCATCTGACTGTTTGATCTTATCCAGAAAGAATATTCCATGGAATATTCCTTGGAAGGTGCTGGAAGGTCCTGGAATGTTCTAGAATATTCTAGAATATTTTCCGAGAAATATTTATGTGGGTCCCACCAATATTTTTGAGGGTCCCGCAAAAAAGTTGAGTTTTCGGCATTTTTTTTCCGAAAATTTCTGAGTAGGCCATTATCTTCGTATTGATGTAACTAAGAAAGTTGGCTCGCAGGAATCCTTTGATTTCGTTCAGATAGGAAGTTATGGCTTCCAGAGTGTTTGAGCATATATTCGCGATTCGATGAATATCCTAAGTATAACTGGCTCGCAGGAATTGATTTGTTTCGCATTCTGAGAAAAAATGCTATTTTTACCGGTAAATGCCTCATGAATTTATTCAGATATTTTCTGAAAAATTGCGGGTCTTACATCATTACCCCCTTAAAGGAATTTCGTCCGCGAAATTCAGTTAAGAGTACAAAGCGAAGAGTTCAGGATATTTATCCCGCATATCCGATTCGGGCTCCCAAGTGCAATCATCGACTCCGTGATGTTGCCATCTCACTTTAACAAGTGGAATGACCTTCGACCTAAGCACTTGTTCTCGACGGTCCACGATCTCGACAGGTATTTCTTCCACAGTCATATCTTCCTGGATGTCAATATCTTCATGTTGGATGACGTGGGAAGGGTCGTGAACGTATTTTCTAAGCATTGACACATGAAATACGTTGTGTATCTATGTATACTGCGGTGGCAATGCTACTCTGTAGGCGGTCTCTCCTATCCGGCTCAAAACCTCGAAGAGACCAACGAATATGGGGCTGAGTTTCCCCTTCTTTCCAAAATGGAAAACACTTTTGGTTGGAGAGACTTTGACGAAGACCTTGTCTCCAACCGCAAAAGTGAGTTCCCTACGTCGCTGATCGGCGTAGCTTTTCTGTCGACTCTGAGCAGTCAGTAGTTTCTTTCTGATCATGTGGACCTGCTCAGTGTAATGCTGCAAGACAATGGGCGAGTCCAAGGTTCGCTCACCCACTTCGCCCCAATGGATTGGTGATCGGCAAGGTCGTCCATACAGGGCTTCATATGTTGCCATCCCAATACTAGCATGGTGGCTATTATTATAAGCAAATTCAGCCAACGCTAGGTGGGAATCCCAATCACCCTTCTATTCTAGCATACAGGCTCTTAGCATATCTTCAAGAGTCTGTATGGTTCGTTCTGATTGCCCATCTGTTTGGGGATGGAAAGCTGTACTGAACTTGAGTTTCGTCCCCAGGGTTCTTTGAAGCTGCTCCCAAAAGTGAGAGGTGAACTTCGGGTCACGATCAGATATGATCGAAATCGGCACTCCATGGAGTCTAACAATTTCCCGAATGTAGATTTCTGCCAATCGTTCAGTTGAGTATCGAGTGTTGATTGGCAGGAAGTGAGCAAACTTGGTGAGTCTGTCCACGATCACCCATATTGAGTCATGTTGTCTCTTGGATCGAGGCAATCCAACGATGAAATCCATCGTAATGCCTTCCCATTTCCATTCTGGAATCTCGATCTGTTGCATCTTTCCACCAGGTCGTTGATGTTCGATCTTAACTTGCTGGCAGATCAAACACTTTGAGACAAACGTAGCCACATCACGTTTCATACCCCTCAACCAGTACTTTCTCTGTAAATCTCTGAACATCTTGGTACCTCCAGGGTGGATAGTGTACTTGCTACTATGAGCTTCCTAGAGTACTTCCTCTCTGAGCTCAGGGTTATTTGGCACCCAAATCCTTTCTTCCATCCATATTCCTCCATCTTCTTTTAAATGGAAGAAGGTATCATCTTTTTCAGCACGAGCTTTTAATTCCAAGTACTGGGGGTCCTTGAACTGTTCAGCTACGATGCGATCGAGGATCTCGATATGGATCGTCAGGCATGACAATCGAATCTTTCCTGGATTAGCCAGGAATGGCTTCCAACTGACGAAATCCTCCATCAGCTTTCATTGTCCTGTGAGGCTGGCTAGAGTGCCAACAGTCTTGCGACTAAGGGCATCTGCTATGACATTCGCCTTTCCAGGGTGATAGGAAAGCGTGAATTCATAGTCTTTGAGGAATTCCAGCCATCGTCGTTGCCGCATATTGAGTTCTTGTTGAGAAAAGAGGTATTTTAGGCTTTTATGGTCCGACATGACCTCACATTTCTCTCCATACAGGTAGTGCCAGATTTTAAGTGCGAACACCACCGCGGCAAGCTCCAAGTCGTGGGTTGGATAGTTTTTCTCATGGACTCTCAACTGTCGTAACGCATAGGCGATTACTTTGCCATGCCGCATCAACACACAACCCAGACCTGTTCCTGAGGCATTGGTATAAGCCATGAAGCCTCCCTGACCAGAAGGTAAGGTAAGGACAGGGGCAGTGGTAAGCCTCTGTTTGAGAACCTCAAAGCACTCCTTACACTGGTTAGTCCATTCAAATTTAACTCCCTTTTTCAGTAATTTTGTCATGGGTACGGCGATTCGGGAGAAGTCTTGTATGAACTTCCGATAATAACCGGCAAGTCCAAGGAAGCTACGGACCTCAGTGATATTTTCTGGTTGCTTCCAGTCCATCACAGCTTCGACCTTCGCAGGATCTACTGCGATTCCATCTTTTGAGATCACATGGCCAAGGAACATCACTTTGTCTAGCCAGAATTCACATTTTGAAAACTTGGCATATAGCTGATTATCTTGAAGGGTTTTCAAGACGATTCTTAAGTGCTCCTTGTGCTGTTCCTCATTCTCTGAATATACGAGAATGTCATCGATGAATACGATGACAAAGCTATTCAAATATGGTCTAAATATCTGGTTCCTTAGATCCATAAAGACAGCAGGTGCATTAGTGAGTCCGAAGGGCATTACTACGAACTCATAATGGCCATATCTCGTTCTAAAAGCAGTCTTAGGTATATCCTCTTCCTTAACTCTGAGCTGATGGTACCCAGACCTGAGGTCGATCTTGGAGAACACTCTCGTTGTTCTGAGCTGATCGAATAAGTCCTCAATCCGAGGCAACGGATACTTATTTTTAACGGTTGCCTGGTTAAGCATCCGATAATCGATGCATAACCGAAGGGATCCATCCTTCTTCTTTACAAACAACACCGGGGCTCCCCATGGTGACATACTTGGTCGGATGAACCCTTGTTCCATCAGTTCTTCCAACTGACACTTCAACTCGCTGAGTTCAGCAGGCGCCATTCGATATGGGGCTTTGGATATCGGCGCAGTTCCAGGTAAGGATTGAATTCCAAATTCAACCTCACGAAGTGGTGGAAGTCCTGGCAATTCCTCAGGAAACACTTCGGGAAATTCCTGAACCACTTCCAAACTCTCAAGGGATTGAATATTTGAGCCTTCAGCTGAAAGGCTACACAACCCTTCCTAAGGTATTTCTGAACCTTAAGAGCTGATATAAGCCGCTTTTGTGGAACTGGCTTGGATATCCGGTATTCTATCTTAGGCATTCTCGGTCGTGATAGAATCACCCTGCCCTCTCGGCATAAGATCCTGGCATGGTTCTGGGCTAACCAATTCATTTCCAGAATGACATCGTATTGTACCATATCGATTAGGATGGCATCGGTAGGCAAGTGTTGCCCAGCTATCTCTATATCCAAATTCTTGATGCAATGGATACATTTGGTGCGTGAACCCAACGGGTTGTATACTTCGATCATTTTATCCACCGGTTGTACCGAAGCGTGGAGTTGTTCGGTAAAATCATTGGAGATAAAGGTATGAGTAGCACCACAATCAAACAAGACGTAAGCTGCATGTCCATTAACAGGTACGGTGCCTTCAATGAGGTCACCGGTTTCGACTTGTTGAGTCGTTACAGCGTATACACGACCTGCAGCAGGCCTTTGTTCTACTCTAGGTGGGGGTCGTTGGACTTGTGTTCGTTGTGGTATTTGTTGAGAGGGTCCGGCAGATCCGGCATTCCTCCTTTGCTGGTCAGCAAGCTTCTTCCTGCACTGTCTTGCAATGTGGCACACTTTGCCACAGTAGAAGCATCCACCTGTGTCACGTGGACATGGTCCTCTTGCGTGATTTACCTGGCATTTTGGGTTGGACTGCAGATTGTTTGGAGCCATGTTCTGCCTTGGCCTTACGACCTGTTGAGTAACATTCCCACCTTGGAACCTTTTCTTTTGAAAGGGTTGTCGTGAACCCTGGCCACTTGGAAACGTTCTCTTCTTGTTCCCACCATCAACTACGGGCCTTTTCGCTATGATCACTTTTGATCGCTCCCAATCCACTTGTATTTTCGAAGTTGCTGCCACAGCCGTTTGAAAAGTTTGGGGCATGCTGGTGATAACCCGTGACCTTAGCCCTTCTCGTAGTCTGTTGATGTACTTGTCGGCCCTTTCTTGGTCGGTCTCAAATAACCGGGAGCAGTACCGTTCAAGATTTTGAAATTTGGTGGTATAGTCAATCAGACTCATGCCACCCTGCTCCAATTCCAGAAACTCCATTTTCTTCTTGTTTCTAGAGTGTAACGGGAAGTAATTATCCATGAAAGCTCTCCAGAAGTCAGTCCAAGGAATGACTTCAACTTCCGAGAACTGGATAATCTTAGTGGTATCCCACCACTTTCGTGCGTTGTCTTTCAACATGTACGTGCCAAAGTTGGTCTTCTTTTCTTCTGGTACTCCTAGTACCAGGAAGGCACGTTCTGTCTCTTCGACCCAACTCTCTGTCAGTTCAGGATCGGCTCTACCGGCGAAGACTGGCGGATCGAGCTTAAGGAATTTTTCATAGGTTATTCCCCCAAGGTTTTCGTTTCGAGGTGCGACTGGTTTGGCCTTGTTTCACGGATGGCAGTAACCAGATTGTTGAGCGTTTCCAGTAGGAATCCTTGAGTATGGGACTCCTCGCTCGGCATGGTTCTCCTTGTCGTAGGAGCCATTTATCTATCACATACAAGCAACGTGTTTTAGTTTCTCAATGTATATATCAAAGCAAAGTTTCATTTACTTAATATACATCACATTTACACAAGCATCGCCTTAAACAAAATGTCATGCCGCACTGGCAGACTTTTAGGCGTTAAGAAACTATATACATGAGTCTATTGACTCAAAAACACTACCAGTCTCTTCTAAGAATTGGGTTTCTTTCTTGACCCAAACAACCCGAAGTATCGTTTGCTTCCACATTGCCTTGGTGCAGGCACAACTAGTTTTGGCTTGGGCGGCACTTCCGCACTCTCAAGCGACTCTTGTGGATAGATCAGTGATGCCGGTCCACTTGCCCATTCAGTAGCATCATGGCTCGGGGAATCCGAGACCATAATGGGATGATATAGGTTGTATCCCTCTCCTTGGCCATTCAGGCTCGGCGTTTGTGAAGCCGCTCCGTTACCCCATATAATGGCACTATGATTCGAAGAATCCTAAATCATAATGGGATTATAGAAGGAGTTATTGCATCCCTCATCCCGACTGTGCAAGCTAGGCGTACATGATGCTTGTTGATAGCCTTGCGATTGACCGAATCCCTCAAGGAAGTTCAAGTCAAATTCTATCAGAGATGGTAGCTCATCTGAAGTCGATGGGGTGTGACTACTCCCAACACTTGTATGGTGTGATCCACTAACACGCGAGGTCTTGTCCCTAAGACCAAGCGATCCCCGCCGACCCATATCGGCAGTATATTTCCTTTGGCATTCGTTGGCGGAATGCCCCTCTTCGCCACAAAACTGGCAGTCTTGTACCTCATATGGGCATACCCACTCATCGTGCATAATCCCGCAACGATAGCAGTAGCCTCGTGAGTCGTGAGTTGTCATCTATACAAAGATGCACCCAGATCAGAACAAGAAGTGTAAAATATACTTACAGTGTGATATGGTGGACAAGACGGATCTCGAACCAGGTTTCTCAGACTCTTGCTCTGATACCAATTCTATAACGCCCCGGATTTCCAAAACAAAGCTAAGTTAAAATTTTTATGAATTTCTTTTTTTTTTTTTTCTTTGCAGCGGAACTTAGAAAAGCTTTTAGCATCGAAATAAGACGATAATGAGTCGTCAATTTTAGAAAATTCTGAGCACGTTGCAGGTATGTGGCCAAGCAACTCATTGACCACCAAAGTGTTCCATTTTATCGAAAACCACATGTTTATTACAACACTACTCTTTAGAAAAGCAGTGTAGGTTCAATAAAATCAGTACAACTCTGTCTAGAGAAACCCTGGAACTCGATGCCGCATTACTCCGCATATCGCCACGCAGGTACAACACCTGAAATCCCCATAACACGGGGTCAGAACCACTGAAGGTCTGGTAAGTAAGCAAACACCTATATATTCAACTCAAGTAAATGCATAGACCACTCAGGGTCGCAGTTCGTAATACGACGCTCAAGCCTCCATGACTAAGCGTATATCGCAAGAGCCTCCTCAGAGCTATGAGTTGAACATTCACGCAAGTTTCATGACTTCGTATAAGCCTCTTCAATGTTGTGAGTTAGAATAATCGCTTAAGTCTTTACGACTTAGCTTTGACCTCTTCAGAGTCACAAATGGATGTCTAGCTCAAGTCTTTATGCTTGGCACATCCGTATCCTATGAATCTAAGGACAACTCTCCGAGCTTCGCATAGTCGTACGGATATCAATGGGGTTCTTTTCCAATCGGTCCAGTAGTATATCGACCATGACACCTTCACAAAGGTTATACAAGACTGACTCAACATCGTACACACACGCATACATTCAAAGTATCGTTGTACCTAAGCTAATGCTTTGTTTCGATAATTGCACCTCTTCCTGGGCTTAGGGGACTCATATCTGGGCGACAACGCGACGATCTGGGGGTGGATTATTCTATATATTTTAGATACCCCAGAGGCCTGTTGACCCCATCTCCCTAGTAGGACGGTACAGCATACCAGAAGAGATCCTTACTAGGTATCCGAATGCATTCTGCTACTGCAGTAGTTGGGTTCAATCCTTAGATATTTAAGGATAACCACGACCTCCATACCTTTGAGTGACGGAGGCCATCAATGAACTTTATCAGGTTCGGGTGAAATGTTTGTCACTCAAGGCTGCGCCATCACCTTCTTCCTCGGTGAGAAATTCTGAAAGGGGCCTGCCGGTCTTACAATTACTTGACGAACATTGCATGCCTATAAGGCAGCCTTTGAGAAGTATGTACCCGACCCCAATCAACCACACGGTTTTCACCGTGGAACAAAGGTTTTATTCATATGCATGCTTAACTCTGCTCTCGGCACGTCGGCCTTGACGAGCACTTCACCTCTTTCGGTGGAAACAACACACTCCGGCTCAGCGGCCCTTACGAGTCTGGTTGTCTGATAATTCTCAATGACCATGCACATGACTCAATCTCTACGAATCGGCTACTCGGCGTATTTTTACGCAACGAGCTCAGGACCTCGTCAAGGCGCTACCCCTACTTTGGCACAACGGCTCTTACAAGTATGGTGCCCTTGCAGGTGTCAGGGAGACGAGTCATTCTAACATCGTTCCAACAAAGGGCATCGTTGTGCCACTTAAATGGTTCTGGCAGCTCTTTTGTCAACCATTCCATCAGTACCTTCTCTGCTTTATCGGCAGTGGCGTGATGAACCTTTCTACGTCGTAGAAGGCGTTCCATGAACTGGGTAGCACTCCTGCTACGTTCTTTCTGAGCTATTCTTAGCTCCTTCAGGAACTTCAGCAGCACTTCCTCTCTTTAACGGAGAAAACGTGCATTTTTTTTTATCCATTTCAGCGGCATCTCCCCTCTTTGGTGGGAAATCGCTACGCTTAACTCGGGAAATGGATGCGCACCGTTGTGTGTACTTTGCATCCATTAAGGTTGCAGGAACCCTCGGCCATAGCCAGGCCATACGTAATTGACTTAGTCTTTACGTAAAGAGCATTTTGCCAAAAAACCGAAGCCTTTCCAATAGAGGCTTCATTCGTCAAGCAGAATCTTGAACGAGGAGCGGTAAGGGAATCGCATTGGCGATTTGGAGTTGATTTCCATTTGAATGCTTATTTACGCGCCATATATGTAGTATAAGCATAAGTCTGTGCTTTATACAGCGGCGGCATAAAGGAAATGCATATACTATTGTTCAGGGTGTGTAACTGAACGAAATATTCTACATATATAACAAAACAGGAGCCTTGGCATCGTTCGACGCGACGGCGTAAGTAAATACATTGCAGAAAGTAGGAGCCTTGGCATCGTTCGACGCGACGGCGTAAGTAAATGCATAATCAGAAGTGCATTAATCGAAAAGTGTAGAAAGCAGGGAGCCTTGGCATCATACGACGCGACGACAAAGGTAAATTACATAGCCTGTGCGATATAGGATGCGTCGGCAGAATCTACAGATATACACCTAGATCTGTATCCAACGATAGTTACGAGGCGAGCGAGTGAACACCGAAGTGTCTTAGAGGGCTCAACCAAGAAGTAGGGCGAGATACTATTTTTGAAGAACGCATATACTGCGCATTCGAACATATATATCTGACAATAGTTACGAGGCGAGCGCGTGAACACCGAAGCGTCCTAGAGGGCTCAACCAAGAACTAAAGCAAGATACTACTTCAGAAAGTATATGCTATATACAAACAATCAAATACTTGAGAGAGATGGATTAATGAAGCGAACTTACTTCAATTTGAGGAAGAAACGACTCTGATTGCTTCAAACGCTTCGAACGAGGCTCGACTTCGAAAAAGGATCTACTCCGGACTTCGGACGAAAAAGTTCTTGGACTTTGACTTTGAACCAAACTAGGTTCAAGTCAAGTCAACTAGGTTCAGACTTAGGTCAAGTATGTTCAGACCTAGGTCAGGCAGGCTAAGACCAGATCAGGCAGGCTCTGGCTGAGTCAGGCAGGCTCAGGCTAAGTCAGGCAGACTCAGACCAGGTCAGGTGGGCTGAGGTGGGCTAGGCTAGGTAGGAGAGGTTTAGAAAAGGAGGAGAGATAGAGGGTTTGGCGATTTTCTAAAGGAGGGGTCATCCCCTATTTATAGAT
Source organism: Nuphar pumila (assembly GCF_984573655.1). Classification (NCBI taxonomy): domain Eukaryota; kingdom Viridiplantae; phylum Streptophyta; class Magnoliopsida; order Nymphaeales; family Nymphaeaceae; genus Nuphar; species Nuphar pumila. The sequence continues at coordinate 105,291,961 of NC_143249.1, forward strand.
TCTGAAACTTGATCCCCAAGTTTCAGAATTTCCATTTTAGTCCATGGCTTTTTCAAAAATTACTTTTGATCTTATCCATCTGACTGTTTGATCTTATCCAAAAAGAATATTCCATGGAATATTCCCTGGAAGGTGCTGGAAGGTCCTGGAATGTTCTAGAATATTCTAGAATATTTTCTAAGAAATATTTCTGTGGGTCCCACCAATATTTTCGCGGGTCCCACAAAAAAGTTGAGTTTTCGGCATTTTTTTCCGAAAATTTCTGAGTAGGCCATTATCTTCGTATTGATGTAACTCAGAAAGTTGGCTCGCAGGAATCCTTTGATTTCGTTCAGATAGGAAATTATGGCTTCCAGAGTGTTTGAGCATATATTCGCGATTCGACGAATATCCTAAGTATAACTGGCTCGCAGGAATTGATTTGTTTCGCATTTTGAGAAGAAATGTTATTTTTACCGGTAAATGTCTCATGAATTTATTCAGATATTTTCTGAAAAATTGCGGGTCTTACAGGTGACGAATCTTGAACTTCGAGCAGAAGGTCTTCATCCTCTCATTATTGAAGTGACTGCCATTATCCGACACAATATCATGTGGGACGCTGAAGCGGCAAAGGAGGTTCTTATGAATAAAAGAAACCACATGTCGGCCTTCCACTGTTCGCAGAGTTACAACTTCGACCCATTTGGTGAAGTATTATGTAGCTGCGAGGAAATATCGGTGGGCATTAGAAGTTGAAGGAGTGATTGGACCCACCACGTCGAAGGCCCACATCGAAAAAGGCCAGGGAGAAACTACGGACTGCAGATATGCGGCTGGTGCATGAATGGAAGGTGCGTGTATTTGGCATTTGACGCACTTCCTTACAAATTAATGGCAATCTTGCTGCATGGTCTTCCAATAATATCCTGCCCGGATAATCTGCTTGACAAGCATTTGGTAGCCGACGTGACCACCACAAATTCCCTCGTGTGCCTCTCGGACAACTTCCATGGCTTCATCCTTATCTAAGCATCTGGCGTACTCAGAACTGAACCCATGACCGTAAAGAGTATTGGCAAGGATGAAATAACGGGTTGACATGCGTTGGATCACACATTGTTCTCTTCTTGGCATTTCTAATGAAAATTCACCAGTTTCAATGAAGTTTTTGATATCCTGATACCAAGGCTTCTCTTTTTGAGTGGCTTGGTTTACTTGCTCAGCTGAAATGAAGGCAGGTTGATCAAGTCTGTCAATCTCGAAGGAACGACAGGATTCACTGTCTTTAAACGACAAGATAGGGCCTAAACAGTCTAGGCCATCTGCTATGTGATTGTATTCCCTCTTGACATGGTTGAGCTGAAATTCTTTAAAATTGCCTATGAGAGCTAGAGCAATTTTCTGATAGGGAATTAATTTTGAATCCTTGACTTTCCATTCAGCATTAACTTGTCTAACAACAAGCAATGAATCACCAAAGGCATATACTCTCTTGACATTGAAGTCTTGCAGAATTTTGAGGCCTTGTATTAGAGCTTCATACTCGGCCACGTTGTGAGTACACTGAAAGTTGAGTTTGAGAGAATAAGGGATCATCTCCTTTTCGGGAGTGATCAACAAGATCCCGATCCCTATACCAGACATGTTTCTGGCTCCATCAAAGAAAAAGGTCCACACTGGGGACTCCCGAACATTGCAAATGCGATCGTCGGGAAAGTCTTATTCTGCCTTGATCTCTTCTGTCAATGAGAAATCTGCCAACTGATCTGCGATGGACTGTCCCTTGACTGACTTCTGAGAAACATACTCCAAGTCGTATTGCATCAGGAGGACTTGCCATTTTGCAATTCGTCCAGTAAGAAAAGGTTGCTCAAGGATGTACTTGAGAGGATTGAGTCTCGATAAAACTTTGATTTCTAATGCCAGGAGATAATGTCTCAGCTCTTGACACATTCATACTAAGGCTAGACATGTCTTTTCCATCTGAGAATATCTCTTCTCATAATCAATGAAAGTCTTGCTGATGTAGTAGATGGCATGCTCTATCCGACTGCCTTCCTCATACTGCGTAATAAATTCGCCACAAGCATTCTGATTGACAGAAATGTATAAGAAAAGTGGCTTTCCAAGTTTTGGTGGCTTCAGAACAGGTGGGTTGAGGAGATACTGCTTGATGCGCTCGAACGAGAGCTGACATTTTGGTCCCCCCTCAAATTTCACTTCTTTCCTCAACAAGTGATTGAAGGGTTCGCATCTCATGGCCAAATTGGAGATGAAGCGCCGAATCGACTGAATACGACCTTGAAGGCTTCGCAGTTCTTTAAGATTGGTGGGAGGTGGCATATCAATTATTGCCTTTGCCTTGGCAGGATCTACCTCTATGCCCCTCTTGCTGATCATATAGCCTAGTAGCTTGCCTGATTCTACTCCGAAGACACATTTCTGCGGATTGAGCCTCAACTTGTAGAGAATAAGTCTTTCAAAGACTTGGCCGAGAGCATCAAGATGATCCTCTCCTTCTTTGGATTTGACCAGGATGTCATCTACATAGGCATCCACGTTCTTGTGCATCTGGTCAAGAAAAATAACTGCCATTGCTCTCTGATAAGTTGCCCCAGCATTCTTGAGTCCGAATGGCATGACAGTGTAGCAAAAAGTGGCCCAAGGCGTGGTAAAAGAAGTTTTGGATTGATCACGAGTGGCCAATTTGATTTGATTATATCCTAAGTATCCATCCATAAAGGAAAACATGGCATGGCTTGTCGTGCTGTCGATCAAAAGATCAATGTTGGGGAGTGGATAATCATCCTTTGGGGTGGCCTTGTTTAGATCCCTGAAATCGATACAAATCCGGACTTTGCCATTCTTTTTGGGAACTGCCACGATGTTCGCCAACCAGTCTTGGTAGTCAATGGTTCGGATGAATCCTGCCTTTAACAAATCCTCAAGTTCTTCTTTAACTTGTGGTGCTACTCGGGGATCCATTTTCCTTAATTTCTACTTGACTGGCTTGCAGTCCGGCTTCAACACGAGACGATGCTCGACTAACTTGGGATCTAAGCCTGGCATATCCTCATAAGTCCAAGCAAAGACTTCTTGATGCTGTTTGAGGAAATGGATGAGCCTTTCCTTCTCATCTGAACTTAGGCTGGAACCAATTTTGAGGACTTTCGGATCGTCTTCTGAACCAATATTAACCTCTTCTGTCGGATCCTGAGCCAATGGCGATGGTTCATCCTGCTTCTGGATACTGGCAATTCTTGAATCATTGAATCGAACTTTGCCAATTCTTCGATCTGCTCTGCCACTTTGCTGACCTCTGCCCCTGCCTTTGCCTTGCAGATTCTGGCCGGTTTGAAATTACTTTGAGAAAAATTAGAATTGATAACGAGCCTTTTGAGTGATAAGCCATGATTCCGGCAATCCTGAAAGCGCAATGAAGGTTTTTGAGAAAAAGGTAAAATGTTCGAAAAATAGCCTTTTATACAGAAATAGAGAATGACAATCATAGACAAAGATATAAGCAAAGAATTTGTGTACGCCAAATAGGAAATCAAAATTTCATTGCTATGAGTAATTTTGATATTTACAGATGACTTGTTGAAGAAAACGAAGAAATTGGGGCGGATTTTTGCCCTTACAAGATGACATTAAAGAAGAGAAAGCAGAAAACACTGGCATTGTCTTCATTCTGCTTCTCTGATGAACATGGTCTTTCTGCCAGATGATTGACCAGTAAAACCCAAGCCTGTATTCTCAACATGCCGAGCGGGGATGATTGGCTCCAGAATGTCGTCTCCATTCTTACCAAGGCCTCTGAAGGGCTGGTAGCCATGTTTCATCAGAAGATCAAATCCCTTCTTAGTCTTCGAGAATTGAGGAAACAGAGGATGATCCTTGAATGAAGTGCAATCAAGGCGCCCACCTAGCTTGAAGAAGTGAGGTCCCTCCCACTGGATCGCTGCGGTTACATTTTCTGACGGACTTCAACTTCAATATGTCCAGGCTTTCACTTAAATTGATTTCATCGATTTCCCGGATGCTCGGAATGTCGGCAGTGAAAGTAGGACGGGGAATCATTGGCTGCGCGAGTCTCTCTTCTGGATCTTCTCCCAGAACAGTGGTAATCATGCCTCCCTTCGACTATTTGATGCACTGGTGAAGGGTAGAAGGAACGACGTTGACATTGTGGATCCAGGTGCGTCCCAGAAGAAGATTGTACGTGGGCGGCATATTTACCACATGGAAAAGCACGGTATGCACCGAGTAGTTGATGAAAATTTCAAGGAAGACTTTTCCCCTAGCTGTCTGCCCATGGTTGTCGAAACCGTAGATCGTTATGGGATCTGAAGTGTATTCTTCTTCCTTCAGACACAAGGCCCTGACTGTCATCTCGAGATAGATGTTGAGGCTGCTGCCTCCATCAACAAGCACATGTGGGACAGTCATGCCCCTGGTTCGCACCATTATATATAAGGCATTATTATGGAAAGAATGAGGCTTCGGCAAATCCTCATCAGAAAATGTGATTGGTGCATTCGTCATTGCTTGATTGACGATCTGAGCCATGTCTTGCAGTGTTGTGCTAGGCTTGACCTTGATCTTTCTTAGCAGATCTTCTAGCACTTGCTGGTGCTCTGGGGAAGCGTGGGTCAAATCCAGGATAGAGATGTTTGATAGAGCAGTATTTGGCTTCTGCACTGACCCTGAAGTTTCCCCTTTCTTTGAAGCTGCCTTCATAAAGCGCTTCGGGATCTTGGGAACTTGCTTGGTGCTTTCTGCTGTCATTTTTGCTGGCTTATTCATTGACTTGCTGAATAATGAAGTGATATCCACCCTATTGGCGGAAGACTGTGCCTGATGCAATACGAGGACCTGATGTTGATCCTGAATGTCCTTGCTGGAACATGGTTGAATGTTGCCTTGCAGAGAAAATGTCTGTTCTATAATGACTGAAGCTGAATGTTTAGGAAATGGCTTGGACAAAATTTCGGGTTGTTGCTCATCCTTATCCTTGATTAACAAATTCTTGTTAATACAGTCCTGGATGATGTTTTTAAGGACAAAATAGTGTTCGGTGTCATGTCCAACAGTCTGGTGAAACTTGCAGAATTTATCAGTCCACTTTCCCATAGCAACGAGAGGATCTGCCACCTTGGAAAGTTTGATCATTCCTTTCGACATCATATATTCCAGAATGTCTTCGCGGGACTGCTCTAGAGCTGTAAACTCCCGATCATAACTCCATCCTTCATGTTTCAGCTTCTCTGGCTGTTTCACTTCTGGCTGCGGTGCTGATTGGACGGGCTGTGGCTTAACAAATTTTCCCTTTTGGGCTGCAGAGTTTGTTCTTTCGCCCCTGGAGTGTCCGACATTCTTGTTGCGATTTTTCTTGCTTTTCTTGCTGCTAGAACTACTGCTGTTGTCGAAAAAATCCGCGGAGTAAGCAACGTGTGCCTTCTTCTTTTGCTCAGGATTCCCTCGAACGAAAGGGTAACCCTCATATAGGCCATTATTCAGTCCTGTCTCGAGCCACTCGGCTCTCTCAATTAGTTTGATGAATGACTTGGCGGGAGATGTGGAAATGAGGTTCCTCAGAGGCTGAGCAAAGTTGTTCAAAATGATTTGCAGGGCATGCTCCTCTGGGATGAGAACCTTCATTCTGTTATAGGTGCTTCTCCACCTGTGGATGAATTAGCCGGCTCTCTCATTCTCATTTTGTTTCAAATTGTATAGATGATTGAGAATTGGTGTTGCTTCAATATTGAACATGAAGCGCTCGATAAAAAGATTCACAACTTTATCGAACTCTTATAGTTCGATAGGGTTGATGTGGTCTGAATACCACCTGACCGTTGTTCCCTCTAGGCTGCGAGGAAAGCAGATGAATAATGCCCAGTTGTCCTTCCTGAAACGACTGCACTCAGCATAGAACGTGGCCAAATGAGCCTTGGGATTGCCTGTTCCATCAAACTTGAGGAACTTGCGAGGGAGATTTTCCAGATTGTCATCCCCTTCTAGGCCATTATAGAAATCTTCACCAGAGTAGGTCTCCTTACCCTTGCTCCAAAACTGCGTGAAAAGACTAAGCATGAAGGATGAAGCTACGACAGGAAATTCACTCCTCTCGACCAATCGCTCGAAGATGTGCTCGAGTATATGTTGTCGAAGGAAATGATCAAGTTGCCAAGACTGGCCAATCCCCCTGTGCCTATGGGGAAATGGAAAGACCAATTCTGCAAGTTCCACAGGACAGTGGGACACAGCACGGAGAACTGTTTCGTTCTCAAGGACATTGTGCAAGACTACATTGACAAGAATCTCTTGGTGGAAGGAGATGAAGAAGAAAAAATGGACATTCTCAATCATCCATTCCCGCCGCACACCACGGCAGTAATCACTGAACAGCCATTCCAACCTCAAGAACACACCAAGCCGTGTTCTTTTCAAGATCTCCAAGTTCAACATCAGGTTTTGGTGCTACAACAAGCAGCACCAACCTCTAAGAAGATGGACATAAATGCAGCATTTGTCAAGCTGAAGGTGTCTAAAGAACCCACAAAATTGTCCCCCAAGAAATTAAAAGGAATCCCAGAATTCCTTAATCAGTTCATCAAGCCCATGCCGGAAAAGGAGACTCAAAAGCCAATGACTGCTTTGTCCAATGTTTCAATTTTTGACTTAGCCAAGAACTCCTACAAGCATCAACAGGTACTAGACGATTTGCTTAGAAAAATTAAAGTCAAACCCAGTACCACACCTGAAGACATGGCTCAGATCGTGAATTCAGCCATGACAAATGCGCCAATCGCCTTCTCGAACGAGGACCTTCCAAAGCCTCACTCCTTTCATAACAATGCCTTGTATATCGTTGTTCGAGTAAGCGGGATGACAGTACCCCATGTGTTGGTTGATGGAGGCAGCAACCTCAACATATGTCCTGAAATGACAGCAAAGGCACTAGGCATCAAGGAAGAAGAGTACATTCCAGATCCTATCACCATATATGGATTTGATAACCATGGTCAAACGGCTAAAGGCAAGATATTTCTGAAAATGTTCATCAACTACTCAATACATTTCGTCCTCTTTCATGTGGTCAATGTACCACCCACCTACAATCTACTGCTCGAAAGGACATGGATCCATAATGCAAATGCGGTACCTTTCACCCTTCATCAATGCGTGAAATGGTCCAAAGGTGGAATGCTTACAACAGTACTGGGAGAAGACCCAGAAGAAAGGCTCCTGCAGCCCATGATCCCTCGACCGTCATTCACAACAGATATCCCTAGCATCAGGGAAAGAGAAGAAGTCAGTCTCGGAGAAAGTCTATAAATACTTCAGACAGCTGAGCCATCTCGGCACACTATAGCCATGACCCAATGGAGAGGTCCTAAATTCTTTAAGATTGGAGGACGGATCAACTACAACACTATCAAAGATTATCCGTTGTTTCCGCAGTTCATGAGAGCAAGAAATGGATTTGATTTACTTTTGAAGCATGGTTATCAACCCTTCAAAGGACTAGGTAAAAATGAAGATGGTCGCATCGAGCCAATGATTCAAAAGCATCGTCCCCACAGAGCAGGATTAGGATTCTCCGGCGAAAGCCAACAAAAGAAGATTGTTTTTGTTAAGAGGGCACATTAAGAAATCATTGTTGCACTTCCTTTCTATTCCTTTCAAAATAAATGTCTCAATGTCTTTGATCAAGTCAAATCAATAAAATGTCAAGTTTCTTTGTCTATCTGGATGCCATCCATTTCCTTTCTCTCTATCTCCTAATTTCAATGTCATTTTATGCATGGTTCTTTTCAAATGATTGTTTGTCTTATGATGGGCGATTTTACCTGAATAAAATTTCTTATCCAAAATTTCAGAATGTCTTCCCGAGCAATCAAGAAACTCGTTCTCAATCCAAAGGCTTTCTAGAAATCGACAGTAATTCACCGAGTCAAAGCGAGCACAGAAGATGGCAAGGTTGCAAAGCAGTCAGATGATTATGCAGAATTTGATCAATCTCTTCAAGAATTGCCAGAATTTTCCTCAGTTCAGAAGCAAGAAGAACCATCTACTCTAGTACAAGATCCGACTGAAGATGTCAATATCGGTTCAAAGGACGATCCCAAGATTCTAAAGATCGGTACCAGTCTAAGTCCGGAAGAAAAGGAAAGGCTCACTAATTTTCTCAAGCAACATGAAGAAGTGTTCGCATGGACATATGAAGATATGCCAGGTTTAGACCCAAAATTAGTCCAACATCGTCTCGTTTTAAAGCCAGATGCTAAGCCCGTTGTAAACACCCCAAATTTTTACTCACCTTCCTGATATCTTCATCAATCATCACATTTCGGTTCTCCGAAGATCATTGAAGGGCAAAATGGTCATTTTCTGAGTTTAGACCTTGTAGAAAGTCCAAAATTTCATTCCTACGTCTCAAAATTTCTATATTTAGGCTCAGAAATACCTTCAAAACTGCAAACTTTCAAAATTTTACTCTTGACAAAAAAACTAGAATTTCCCATTTCTGATTCAGAGTAGTATTTCTTGAAACATGTCTTTGCGTAGCATTGCATGAACATTTCATATCATTTCATTGCACAGCATGTCACTTCGAGGTCCAGAACTTTCGATTTCAAAATTGTCAATCCAGATTTGAGTTTTAAACTTTTCAAAATCGATTTCAAAACCCTGGGTCTTTAAAATTACCAATTCTTCCCATTTTACCCACAGGACTCTGAATTACAAAAGTTTTCTCAAGAAAACAATCTGGATAGTTTTGATATTGATTTTTTTAAATTTCGTCAGTTGGAAAGAATAGGACACAATTTTAAAGATTTTATCTCAAAACTTTTCGCAAAAAGACTTTAAATCTCTTTACCAAAGTTCTGCATTTTCTTTATATATATTTTTGCCCTGAAAAACCATTTTTTGAAAACAAACCAAAATTTATTTCATATTATGAAAATCCCAAAAAGAAGTTATTTCTTTTGCTTTTTTTATTTTTTTTAAAATAAATGGTGTGGGACACGCCTTGAACTAGCATCACACTCAGATTCTCAGGTATGTTTCTTATTTTCAAGCAGGGTCTACCTGAAGATGGTACTAATTTGTAAAATTCCTTTTTTTTTTATATTATTTATCTTATAAAATAGTTAGTGGGCCCACACACATGTGGCACCCCACTTGAAAATAAGAAATTTGCCAAACAAAATAAAACTTTATTTTCAAAAGGATTTTTTAAAAAATAAGCTGGCTGAGGTGGCATTTCCCTAAACCTCCCATTTATTTCATTTCACTATTCATTTTTTTTATTTTATAATTATGAGCAGCCTTAGATGGCGCCACGGACCAGCTTTCCTAATTTTTTTTTTTTTTACCTAAACTTTAGGTAAACGCACCAAAATTTTTTGAAAGTGATAAGGTTCGTCCTTTTTGAAAACGGCGGATTTTCAAAACCAAATAAATTTTCAGTTTCAAAATTTTCAAAAAAAAAACAATAACGGACCCGCAGAAGGAAAGCTGCGATTTTTGGAAAAGGGGCTCAAAATCTTTAAAAAGGGGTTAGATGGAAAGAAAGGAGACCGATGGATTTCTGAATTTTTTTGTTCTTATTGCAGGAGTTCCTCTGTCGTGGAGCCTGGCCCCTCGGGATTTTGTCTCTACCGTCCAGATTGAAGAGCTCTACTAGTAGAAGAAGATCAGCCCCTCCACCGAAGCTCCTCTCTGTTGTGAGGTACCCTCTGCTGGGCGGTGGAGTCTTGCCCCTAGAGGATTCCTTCTCCTCCATCCAGTGTGAAAAGCCTCCAACCCTTCAACGCTTAGTGGGTTGTGTGATAGTTCATTTGGTGCAGGAGATCCAGCCAACGTTTTTCCCCATTTCCTTCAGCCCAATAGAAGAAGATCGACCTCTTTATCGTTGGTTGTAGATCGAGTGGTGCATAGGATCTACAAGGTAACGTATGGCTGTGTTTTATCCTCATTTCGTTATGTTTTATTAAATAAAACTCTGTTGCAAATCTGATTAACTGGAGTTGATATAAGATGAAGGATAATGTAAGGTTCGTTTTCAGCATGAGAGGCATTTCCTCTACATGTTTCCTGTGATTTGGTCTTCAATGATGATTACTCTATACATGATGGTCTAGGGTTTTCGTTTGAGTAACTAATAGGTTTCAAGAGGTTGATATCTGGTCGGTCTTCATTCTATATGCATCTGAAGAGTTTTGATTAGCAATATGTTTTGAAGTGCATTTGTCAACTTCTATAGCTAATAACCTTGATTGGTTATGAAAATCTGAGTTGTAACATTACTGTAACTTAGCTTGTTGTCATTTTTTTTATATACTTGCTTTATTACCTGTTATCTAAATTCACTTACATTAGCGTCTTATGCCTGCCCCTTTGCACATACTTCCTGTTATTTAGCTTGTTTTCTACTATGTTACCCAAGATCTGTAAATATGAAGATTCTATGGTGTTGTTCATTGTATAGATATGTTCATGGTTATCTTAAAGGGTATCATTTAAAACAGAACCGGTTATATGGACCCATCCATCTCAAATTTTTTTTTCTTTCTTTTATTCATTATCCTGTCTACATTACTAACCTTTTATCTGTTTGTAGGGCTACTGTGCCTTTACTTGTCACTACTCCTCTGTGTGCATCCAGATTTATGTTAATATTGGTTGTTATGAATCCTTCATCTCAATGATAAAATGTTAGCTACTAAACAGGAAAATCTGTTTCCATTCACTATTCCTGAGTTTTATCAGATAGTTTTTTTTTTTTTGATGTCATGAGCACTAAACTGCTGGAAATCAACTATTTAGTTGGGTTCAATGGAGTTTTGTATGTTATCTGTATGTGTAGTTCATAATAAAGGAAAGCAATCAGTTTTGCAGGAAATAAGTAGTGGACAACTGCACATTTGAGTGATGTTCATCAGTCATTTAAGTGTCTACAGCAGTCAATGGTCTCGTTGTTGTATATCTCCCATACGGCAGCATGTTTACATTGGATAAAATCATAGGGCTGAAGACATCAGCCATTGTCTAGATAAAACAAAAAAAAAATGTGATTGATATGAAATTCTCTGTTTTTTTTTCTTTTCTTTTTGCAAGATCACACTATTGTTTTATATTAACTCTTTGCTACAGCCATTCCTATTAATATGTGTATTTGCTGAATTATATACTGTCATAGCTAAGTATCTTCAGCATAAAATTTCTGTAGGTTAGGACAAATCAGTTTTGCACAATCATTGGTCGCACCTCTACCCACTTGCTATCCCCAAAGTAGTCTCTCATTGCTGTACTTGTCATGGTCAATTCCCTGCAACTTTATAGCATTTGTCTATGTCTATAGTCTTTCATTTACTGCACATATGCGTTGATTTCCTTGTGCCTTCCATAGCAACTAATGCCTTTATTTTTGTATATCACCAGCCGTATCCCATACCCATTTTACTTTCAACATTTTATGTCATTGTGCACACTCACTATAGCATGTTTGTTTCTGCAAAACTACATTTCCCTCATCTCTGCATTCACACTTAGGTCTTCTTTCAACCTTTTCTTTACATTAACACACTATCCCATCTGCATTTATCATCTGTCTACACTTTGTTCCCAATTTCAGTGTTTGTCTATCATCATATACATAGTCCACTGTCGTATCACCTTGGTTATGCCTTTACACCAATATTTTGTCTCATACTATCAACTATCTTTATATATAGGTCATCCGTGGCATGTCCATAGTGAATGTTCATCAACATATCATTTCAACTTGCCTTTCCCTCATTACATATGAGAATTCAAGTATTATGTATATTCTCTCCTTACAAGCATATATATCTATGTATGTAAATATATCTATATCTATATATATATATATATTATATATCTATATATATACCTATATATATATGTGGACCTCTTCATATACACTTATTTTCATATATGAGCATTTATGTAGATATTTTCTCCTGTGAATACATCTCCATTACCCCATTTCATTTAGCATAAATTTAAGCATTTAGAGATATATGTATATATTTCTCATTTAAGTTTAAGCAGGGTATTTAGATATTATCATAGGCATTTCAGTCATGTTTTAACCATTGCATTGTATATTTCAGTGTAATCCAAGTGTAATTACTTAGGCATTGTCATTGATGTGAAATTTTCAAATCTCTCTTTTGTATGCCGTATTTCTCGTACTAATTCTTCTTTGCAGGGAATATCTGGAAGATGTTGATTCTTTGGTTCTATACATTTTTTTTTTATCTTTATGCTAGCAATGTAACAATCAAATGTAAACTTTGGAATAATATTTATTTTTCTGCTTAGATTAAGATGCATTTCATATAGTTTGAATTCCTGCAATATCCTGATTACGTGGTTCATACATTTTATTTCAAAAACACTGTGGATGAACACGAATGGCACGTGCACTAACTCTTAGAGAGTTGATGAACTCGGTGGAGTCCATATTTACGGCCTTAGTCGGAATATGGACGAGGCCTAGATTCAACATCTTTTTACTAGTCACACAGAGCCTACACTCTTAAGCTATCTTCAAAATTGCACATCATATTTCCAATTTTGCAAAATATTGTGAATTAAATCAATTAAACTCTGAACATGTTCATGGCCACAGTCAGAATATGTGAAGGATTTACTTTGACTTAATACACATTTTTCCAACAAATTTCTCAGAAAATCTTTCCAGATGTTATTTTCAAAGTGCATTCATCCATTCAAATCATTTGCATCATGGTATCTCTTGTATTTCTCATGATTTTCTCAAGAAAATTCTATTACAAGGAAATCAATTTCTCTAGAAACTCTAAAAATTTTCAAAGCTGGATTTTCCAAGTCAAGTTTTTCCCTGATTTTCCCTGGAAAATGTTATTTTCTTAAGATTCATTTTCAAAAGGAATTTTTCATCTTTCTCAAGGATCAAAATCGATTTTTAAATATTTCAAGGTCAATATTCTCAGGATTTCAGTTTCCCGATTTTGGATTTTCCTTTTCTAAAGCGTTTTCCAATAAAATTTAGTCATTTTCCAAAGAAAGTTTTCAAAAGTTCGAATTTTCCTAGATGAATAGTTCCTCTTCAAGTTTTTTCTCAAGAATTCTCTCCCTTTTCTCAGGATTTTCTCATATCATCATAAACTTTCTGGTGATTTCCAAATCATTTTCATCTGAGTTTATTGAGAGATTGATTTCCATCTTTTGACTGAGAAATACTTTTCAACTCCATAGCATTTTCTGAGCATACATCATATTTCCAACCTACATTTTACAAAATTTCATAGCACATGTTTGAATTCTCTGTGCATCTAGGATAGAACAGGATTTTGATAATTTAACTAAGTCAAGCACATTTTTGGTCCTTGGTTTGATTGCCCCTGTTAAAGGCGGCAGGAACGGTCGAACCTCGTACCGAAAAGTTGAGCCCCATCCCATGGATTTTCCCGCTATTTTAAAAAACGGAGGCAAGTATTTCAAAATAATTTCCAAAATCCGGTCAGGTTTGACCCGCGAAAGCATTTTCCTCTCTCTCCCGCAAGGGAAGGGAAGATGAAAAAATTTTGCGATGATAACAGGTTTGGCGACCGTGATGGGACTTGTCCTTGTCTGATCAAAAATGTGCTTAGCTTAGTTCAATTATCGAAACTGTGCTCACAAAATGTTAGCTCTTTTATTTTCTGATATCATGCGAACCTAGGAGCCTAGATTCTGACCTAGCTGACATTGATTGCATATAGCTTAGGCATGGTTTGGTAGGACCAGATTGAGGAGATATTTTCATGCTCACATAGACTTAGGTCTAAATACAACTCTCCTCAATTTAGGATCTGAATGCAAACAATGTATGCTTCTTCAAAAGTTTTCAAAAATCTATGTCTCTAGGATTTAGAGCCCTCTATTTCTTGCATGTGATCATTTTTTTAAACCTCCTTTACCTACTTTTTACCCGGTCTTCACGTTGCTGGGCTCTCTTCCAGAACCCTAGTTCGGGACAGAGCCTCACAACTGGGCCACTTATTTGGGTTAACGCCCCCCTACCACGTACCGTGGGCCACAGTCCGAAGTATATCGGTAGGCGCTCAAGGATGTTGGAAAACCTTACCTTAGAACCGGAGTTGAAATTATATGCCACGTACCTCGGATGTTGGTTCGGGTATATTGGCATAACTGGATTGGACAAAGATGATCTGAACCTAGAGTTTGGATTAGGGTCCTACAGCTATTTTCAAAATGATGCATCTAGAGTCAGCCTTTTAGGGAGTGTTGTATGTGCATAAATGTTTGTACAGGATGTGACTGTTTGTATGTTACCTTTATTCCTCTCATATTCCCCAAAAATATTTTTTTAAATATCCATATTCTCATCTTTTCGTTTTATTTTCTCAAACCCTGGATGATTTTCCCAAATATCCAATTTCTTTCAAAACTCCCAGTGATTTTTCATTCTTCCTTTCTATTGGATCTCGAATTTCTAGCTGCATTTTATATCCTGCCTGCAAATTTTTCAAATATTCCATAATTTTCCTAAGTCTGATTCTGAGTCTTCCTTTGTTTTCAGCCCGATGGCATCCAGTCAAATCGACCCTATTTTTCCAGAAGGTCACATCTCCTACGAGGTGCGACAAGGTCGTCCCGAACATCAAGCCCTTAGCACCAGAACTTTCATTCCTCGGTGTTATTATTCATGGCTTAAAAGCTTTTCTCGCATGTTCCCGGACCATTTGAGCGAGTGCGGATTAGAATTGGCGTCAGCAGTCGGAAAGCAGACCATCAACGGCAACCTGATCCATGCTATGGCAGAGCGATGTAATCCACGAACTTGTACCTTCTGATTCCCGTGGGGAGAGATGACCCTTTTAATGGATGAATTTTCAGAAATTATGGTATTACTAGAACCAGCCGATCAACCAGGAGATCCGTTAGAGCATCAATTCCTTATCAATGTCAAGGGTTTGGACCCCCGACACTCATTAGCTCGTATGACAGGCTGTCGATCCTGGCCCCTGATTCAGTTGGACAGAAATGAATATGTCAATTTGCTTGAGTTATACCATCAATATGGAACATTCGTCGAAGTCAGTTCACTATCAAGGACAGCTAGAGAAAGGATTCAGAATGCAATGGTTTTATGCATTGTAGGATTAGCCCTCTTCCCGGATGGACAAAACTACATGGATATCAGGATAATCCAGCTCATGAAAAGATAGGGAAGTCGACAGACTAACCGTCTCTCCGTAGCCATGGCAACGCTTGCTTTTTTGTATCGGGGTTTGACTCATTTCTCACTTGGAGAATCCATCTTAGTTGAAGAATGCATTTACGCGCTTCAATCCTGGTTCTTCCAGCATGTTCCAGCCCGAGCAAATTCTTTCAGATACAATGGTCAAGAACTTCTTCCAGTGGCGCAGTACCGATCCATGATTGACAGCATTCAAGAAGATGACATAGTCTGGGACTACTTTGATCGACAATTATCCCCTCCCAGATACACATATGCTTATGGCAAGCGGTTCAAGTTGCTGGGACCTTTCCTCTGCACTTACTACCAACCGGAGCGATGTGTTCGGCAATTCTCCCAGAGACAGCAATACGTTGAAGCTCGACTACTATTAGGGGCTATGGCAGAATTCAATCTCACTTCCGCACAATGGTCCGGGGCATATCATTCTGCCCGCTACGGTTGGGATTCCTTTGTCACTCTCAAATTCTTTCCTGGTCCTAAAGTGTCTTCTGATTATCATGAATGGTGGCAAATTGTTTGTCCTCCACCTTTTTGTCAAGATCAATAAAAGTTTAAAATTTATCATTCCAATAAAATTTTCTCTCTCTCTGTTGTGGTTTGACGACCTCGCCTAGGTAACAAGGTACATTTTTCCGTTGTTTATTTCTCTTTCAAAGAATGACAACACAATTGTCGTGATTACTGTGACGACTCAATCCCTAGTAATGAGATAACTTTTTCAAATTGTCTACCATATTTCCAGCAAATATTTCTTCCAAAAAACCAATTCCTTCATAATCTAATCAGGTCTTTGCTCTGTAAAGAGAATCCGCAGCATTTGATGGTTCGAACAAAATCAGGAAGAAGAACCACATCACCCCAACACTCCTTAGCCTCAGAAGGAGAAATGGATACCCCCAGAAGTCAAGATCAGCAGCAAGAGGACGATGGCATAGATCCACAGATGTACGCCATGTTCCAGAAAATGATGAACAAGATGATAAGCGAACAGGCCGGGACCAGTGTAGAGAAGAACCCATTTAGACAGAAGTTCCACGGTCACAAGGATAAGAAGACTTCCAAGAAGCAGATTCAGCCAAAAGAAATTTCATATGAATCAGAATCAGCGGAAGACACCGATGAAGAATATGAGGTGCCTTTGACATTCCAAAAATGTGGCCGAGAACAAAGGAGGAACCACAAACCAAAGAGTCAGGTCGTAGAAGAGCCCCTGCAGACACAGTTCAGGGAAATCGCCAGAGTTGTTAAAGATCTGCAAGCCCGTGACAAGGGCAAGAAAGTCTTCACCAGTGAAGATTTTGTATGATGGCCTAGAAGGGGATGATGATCTCGAAAACCTTCCCCGAAAATTCATCAAGTTCGATGGTTCTGGTGACCCAAAAGCTCATCTCGCCACATTCTTTGTTGAGTGCTCGAGGTTCAAGAGAGATAACAGAGAACTATTTCTATGTTTCCCCCGCAGCTTGGAAGGAGTTGCAGCTAAATGGTATGCTGAGCATATCAACCCCATCAAGCTCAAGGAGTTCGATAAAGTGGTGAATTTGTTTATTGAACGCTTCCTGTTCAATACGGAGGCACTTCCGACATTAAGCCATCTCTGCAATCTAAGGCAGAATGAGAACGAAAAAGCACGTGATTTTATTCATAGATGGAGGTCAGCCTGCAATAAAATGAGAGATCCTATATCAGAAAGGCATGCCTTATCCCTAATCCTCAACAACTTTTCGCAACCACTAAGAGGATTAATCTCCACCGCACCATCCCGCACTTTCATTGAATTGACTGAACGAGCCGAATGGCTTGAGCTAAGCGTAGAGAATGGAGTCTATGAAGGCTTAACATTTCCCAAGAATAACCCCCAAGGTGAACAGAAGAAGAAAGCTCAATTCACCTACTCTGCCAACAACAACAGTAACAACAATCGTTATAAAGGACAGAAGAAAGATTACTGCTACGGTGCAGGCAATTCAAACAACAAAGGTGATCAGAAAGGAAATCCTGCCCCTCAATACAACAAACCTCTTCAGCAAGATCAAGGGCCAAAACTGCGTGAAAAGGTTAAACATGAAGGATGGAACTACGACAGAAAATTCACTCCCCTCGATCAATCACTCGAAGATGTGCTCGAGTACATGCTGACGAAGGAAATGGTCAAGTTGCCTAGACTGGCTGATCCCCCTGTGCCTATGAGGAAATGGAAAGACCAATTCTGCAAGTTCCACAGGACAATTGGACACAGCACTGAGAACTGCTTCATTCTCAAGAACATTGTACAGGATCTTATTCACAAGAATCTATTGGTGGAAGGAGAAGAAGAAGAGAAAATGGACATTCTCAATCAGCCCCTTCCTCCGCACACCACAACAATTATATTTGAACAACCATTCTAGCCTCAAGATCACATCAAGCCATGTTCCGTTCAAGATCTCCAAGTTTAGCATTAGGTTTTGGTGTTACGACAAGCAGCGCCAGCCACCAAGAAGATGGACCTAATCTCAGCATTTGGCAAGCTGAAAGTGTCTGAAGAACCCACAAAATCGTCTCCCAAGAAATTAAGAGGAATTCCTGATTTCCTTAATCAGTTCATCAAGCCCAGGCCGAAAAATGAAATTCAAAAGCCTTTGACTGCTCTGTTCAATGTTTCAATTTTGGACTTAGCCAAGAATTCTTGCAATCACCAACAAGTACTGGACGATTTGCTCAGAAAATTTAAAGTTAAGCCCAGTACCACACCTAAAGACATGACACAAATAGTGAATTCAGCCATGACCAATGCGTCGATCACCTTCTCGGATGAGGATCTCCCAAAGCCTCACTCCTTTCATAATAATGCCCTGTACATTGTCGTTCGAGTAAGAGGGATGACAGTGCCCCATGTGTTGGTTGATGGAGGCATCAACCTCAATATATGTCCCGAGATGACAACAAAGGCACTAGGCATTAAGGAAGAAGAGTACATTCCAAATCCTATCACTATATATGGGTTTGACAACCATGGTCAAACGGCTAAGGGCAAGGTATTTCTGGAAGTATTCATCAATTACTCAGTGCACTCAGTGCTTTTTCATGTGGTCAATGTGCCACCCACCTATAACCTGTTGCTCGGAAGAACGTGGATTCATAATGCTAATGCAGTACCTTCCACCCTTCATCAATGTGTAAAATGGTCAAAAGGTGGAATGATTACAACAGTACTGGGAGAAGACCCAGAAGAAAGGCTCCCGCAGCCCATGATCCCTCGACTGTCATTCACTGCAGATATCCCTAGCATCAGGGAAAGTGAAGAAATCAATCTCGGAGAAAGTTGGGAAATACTCCAGACAACATCAGAATTATCTCTGCACACTGTAGCCATGACCCGATGGAGAGGTCCTAAATTCTTCAAGATTAGAGGATGGATCAACTACAACACCCTCAAAGATCATCTGTTGTTTCCGCAATTCATGAAGGCAAGAAATGAATTTGATTTACTTATGAAGCATGGTTATCAACCCTTCAAAGGACTAGGCAAAAATGAAGACGGTCGCATCGAGCCAATGATTCAGAAGCATCATCCCCACAGAGCAGGACTAGGGTTCTCCGGCGAAGGCTCACAAAAGAAGACTGTTTTTGTTAAAGGGGCACATTGAGAATTGTTGTTGCATTTCCTTTCTATTCCTTTCAAAATAAATCTTGAATTTTTAATTTTTGTGTATTTTTGAAATAAGAATCTAAGATTTTACGAGAAAACAAAGATTAAACACTATTTTTTTTGTATTTTTCTGAGAAATATTTACAAAAGTGTTTTTCCGAGAATTTCAGACTATTTCAGGGAAATTTCTTCAGAAAAAGGGTTTGGACCCAAGCTTTGAGAATATGTTCGAGTTTTGAAACTCGAATCAAAAAATACAACGTGATGGATCCAAACAGATGTCGGAGGGACTGTTCGAGCTGTATTAAAACTATTTTTGGTATTTTCTATAATTTTAATTTTTAAAATTTGGACAATGAGACTCAGATTTGGATCTGGACAATGGATCCAGATCCGAAGTCAATTTAAACAAATAAACTGAAGTTAATTTCAGTTAAGCTTGAGAAATGAACGGGAATTTAGATTTAAAATGACTCATTAGGGTCAAAAGGGGAATATTTAGAAGATTTTGAAAAATTTGGGGTGTTCACAGGTGCCTTGGAAATTGGTGTCGTTCCAGGCATCAACTCGATACCAAATTCGATCTCTCGCCTCGGTGGTAACCCAGGTAGTTCCTCCGGAAAGACATCAACAAATTCTCGGACCACGTCCAAGTCGCAGATCAGAACCATCTCAGGTTCCACGGGGGAAATACTGACTAAGAAAGCAGTACCCCCGTTCCGCAGATACTTCTGAGCCTTGAAAGATGAAATCATGCGGCTCTCGCGTAGGGATTGAGGGAGCTTGATCTCCAGAACAGGACGATCAGGCTGAGAAAGAATGATCTTGCCTTCCCGACAAAAGACTTGAGCATGGTACACAAAAAGCCAATCCATGCCCAAAATCACGTCATACTTTATCATATCTAACAGGATAATGTCAGCTGATAGGTTTTGTCCTGCCACTGACACCACGATGTTTGGGATATACGAGTCACAAAAACACTGCTCTCCAGTTGGAGTGCGAACCTCCAATGGATAATTCAAAGACTCGACTGACAAAGGCAAGGTACAAGCAAATCTAGCTGCTTTAAATGAATGAGTAGCTCCACAATCAAACAAAGTAAATGCTTCATGTCCGGCTACCGAGATCGTACCTTGGACCAACTCTGCTTTGGTTACTTGGTCAACCGTTGCCGCGTATGCTCGTCCGGCAACGACTTTCTGGTTTGCTGGCTTCGGTGGGTACGGCGGCTGCTGCTGCGTAGCAGTCTGTTGCTGTTGCATCAGCTGTGAAGTGCTTTGCGTATTCCTGCGCTGGTCGTCCGCTTGTTTCTTTCTGCAATCCCGGATATAGTGACCCATCTTTCCACAATATAGACATCCGCCTGTGTTCCGTGGGCACCCCGGATGATCTGTGGTACACTTCGGACAACTGGCGGCTGTAAGCTGCTTCTGCTGCGGCTGTTGGCGTTGCTGGTACTGGGGTCTACGGTTCTGATACTGGATCTGGCGGTTGTTGCTGTTGTTGTTGTTGCGCTGCTTCTTCGACTGATGACGAAACTTCCCTCCACCCTGGTTCTTCTGAAAATGCCTCTTCCTTGGCCAACTCCCATGGCCATAATTCTGCTGCTGCTGACGCTGTGCGGGAGTCTTCTGCGATTCGCTCCAGTCAAGCTCAAGCAAGGAGGCCGTCTCTAAAGCCTCATCGACCGTCATAGGTGCACGGGTGTACACCTTCGTTCGTAGTACCGGCTTCAACCCTCGAGCAAATTTAAGAGCTCGCTCCTTCTTTGTCGTGTATAAGTTTGGACAAAACCTCTCCAGGCTGCGAAAACGTGTAACGTATTCAGAGAGAGAAGAACTACCCTGCTGGAGGTCAAGAAACTCCTGCATTTTCCGGCTCCTCTCGTGAGCTGGAAAGTAAGCGGTGTAGAACGCTTCCACAAACTGGTCCCACTCTACAGGCTGGTTATCGAATTTTATCTCCCAGGTGGTCGCCCACCACCTTTCTGCGTCCTTCCTGAGACGATAGGTCCCAAAATCCACCTTCCGATCATCACCAACTTGTAACACACGAAAGATGCGCTCTATTTCTCTGATCCAATCTTCGGCTGCTTCTGGCGACGATTTCCCATCAAACGAGGGAGGGTTCAAGCTCATAAATTGCTTATATGGGACTGCGGTAACAGAAATCTGGGCAAGTGTTACCTGGCCCTGGGTGGCCTGCTGAAGGTGCTCGCCCATGTTCCTCATGGTCTCCGCCTGTCGACCCACAACCTCTGTAAGGTTGTTCAGAGTCTCCATAAGGTCATCACATCTGGCGCGCCATGCCATCTAAATGTGCAAAAGTTTATGCGTAAGCAACCAACAAAACACAAGGATGGAAAATTTTCTATTTTATTACTAAGAGGTTGTAACATTACAGAAGTACCCTTCATCAGGATAGGGTTAAACAAGCGCTACCAACAACTTACGCACGTCAAAACCAAAACGAAACAACATATCGCAATCTCATGACTTGCTAGTGTAGAAGTCCCTGTAGTCCTTTCGACTACCATAGCGCCTCGGCCTAACACGTGGAGGAGAAACAACATTCCTCAGCAGCGTGTCCGAGATCTCCTGGACTTCCTTCAGAATCGGCGGCACGTACTCCGAAGAAACCGCATAGGGGTAGGACTCAGGAGAATACTGGAGAGAATCGATTGCTCCGCGCCTTTCTCCATCCT
Organism: Nuphar pumila; assembly: GCF_984573655.1. Classification (NCBI taxonomy): domain Eukaryota; kingdom Viridiplantae; phylum Streptophyta; class Magnoliopsida; order Nymphaeales; family Nymphaeaceae; genus Nuphar; species Nuphar pumila. The sequence goes on from NC_143249.1 coordinate 105,313,567, forward strand.
GGCTATCCACTTCCACAACTAGTGGTCCACAGACCGAAGATACATCTTCGATGTCTTCCGCATTGCTCATCCAAAGTTCATCCCTCTGCTTTGTCTGGCATTCCTCTATGACATGCCCACGAAGACTACAGTAGGGGCACTCAGCCAATTCACGGGGACAGATCTTCCCCGCGTGATCTTCCAAACACCTGGCACATGGAGGTGCCAACATATGCACATTACGTGCCAAATATCGCACAGCTCCACTCATGGCCTCTTCGCCTCGAGTCAGGTTTTGGAGAGCCTCCAAAATCTTGTCGTAAGTCGGGTTCGTCGACATCTAACATACCAGCAGAACCACAACACAAACTATCTAAAAAGCGGGAAATAGAGAAATGAAAGAAACTTAACTTATACTTACAGTGCGATGGATGATGCACGATGAAGTTCTGACCGCACACTTGAACTCTGCTCTGATACCAAAAGTTGTGGCGCCCCAAACCCCGACCTTGGAAAAACCTTGGAATTTTCAGTGATTTTTTTTTTTTTTGAAGAGTTCAAGGGTTTAAGTAAAGAATCAGCGGAAAGCAATTGTGGGGAAAGCGACAAAGCCGCAAGTCTGGGCGGCCGCCACAGATGGGTGCAACAAGTGAAAACAGTGTAACCAACGGTGTGTACAAAAAGTGTAGCTGTAAGTTAAAAAGGGAAAACATCCCAACGGTCTAAAGAGTTTACAGAGTGTAAATACAAAAGTACAAAACAGGGAATACATCCCAATAAATAACCAAAACCCCAAAAAAAGAGACCACCAGGTACAGGAACTGCAGGTCAAGTGTGTGGGTCCCCCGAGCCTCCACCGTGTGTCATCGCATCCGCACTATACCTGTTCGTCACCTACATCCCCATAAAACGGGGTCAATCCTCTTGCGAGGTGGTGAAGAAGCAACCACAAGCAGATATATAATCAACTCACAAGGAACTGAAAGTAAGCTAACAAGTGGCAAATGTAAAGTGACAAGTACTAGTCAACTACTAAGTAACACCAAAGAAACAGCAGAGCAAGTACTCACGCAGTAACTAACTGTAACCAGTGCCGTGTAAGTAAGGTAACCAAGTAACAGCTGAAACAAGTAAAGTAATTGAAGTAGCATCTACAAAACACGAAAAGTAGCAACTACAGTATGTCAGCTGATTGGTTAGTCTTTAAGTTCTTCTAATTACTCCTTCGGGTACGCGAAGGAACCTCGCATTATGTGAGACATGCACCCGGCGTCTGTTATTCAACTTATGGTGTGGTAACCGGGGAAGCTACAGACCGAGTCAACCATATGCGAGCAACACACAGCTAGGAGAAAACACTCGCATAGGCAAAGGATTGTAATCCGTACTACTGCAGTAGTGAGGCCCTAAGAAGGTACCTCGACCTCCTTGACTCTGAGTGACTGGAGGCCAAAGGAACGCTACAGTTCCTATCAAAACACGTGTCGTAGTAACGACGAGTCACTCAGGGTTGTACCATCCACCCTCTCCCAAGGTGAACCATTTTGTGAATGGGGTGAAGCAGGTTTATCTTTCTTAAGGCTCAAGTTCAATCATACCTCACAACGAGGAATCTGCCTCGTGGTCCCCGTGGGGTACGCAAAACGAGGACTTGGCCTGCCCATCCACGTGCTTAGCCTCACACGGCCAACGGAGCACACTGCTCGTGAAAACAGTCAAAACACCATATTATCTCATTTTCTGTTTAGGGTATAACACACAAGAGTCCACTCCACACAAGGGCCACTGCCCGAAGACTCTAACTGAGCCCACAATGAATCATTTCAACATTCATACCCTATGGTGTTCAATTTCTATCTTTTTATCTCATGAGGTAAGTGCACCTAATGCACTTCCCAATGCCTCAAGCTAGGTATCTCCTTAGGCTATGCACTACTCAATAACAGTGTCAGGATGTGCTAAGTGCAAAGTGAAGGAATATCACAAGTTTTTATCTTTTGCACAAATATAAACAACAGAGGCATCACATGCTATTAGACTGCACTATATTACATACTTCAGTGTTATGATTGCATTCAACTACATTTTCATATTCAAGTGTTTGAAATCGAATTTAACCAATCATCCTGTCTAATGGGAATAACATTGGTTTCCCACAAGGTGAAGCGTTGCTCTGGTACGAAAGATGCAACGGTGATCCAAAGGACCATTACACGTGGTTCAATGCACTTACATGCTTATGGTGAAAACTAGGATATTCCCGTCTTATGGGAACAACATTAGCTATTTCCACGGTATGGGGAGCCGCACTTGCGGTCCCGAAATAAACCGTTTGTCAAAAAGAACGTTAGATTAACATTAATTGACTCAAAGTGTAACATTATCATAAGAAATATTTGGACGGAACACAAGAGTGTCGCATGTCCATTCGGACATACCGAAACAATTATTTAAGTGTTGTTAACCAATATGTGTGCATATACATACATAAATTCACGTTACAAAGATACTCAAGGTTTCACATACCTATACTTATATACACGTAAGTATATACATATTCGCACTTATATATATATATATATATATATATATATATATATATATATATATATATATATATATATATATCGAACTCGATGCAACCCAAAGCATGTACACTATGCCAAAGCTTAACCGAGGTGTGAAGAAGGTGTAGGCTAACTAAATCTGACATTGGGTCTACTATGGTTCAATCTTGAAATGGAGACAAGCTGGTTTTGAGTGAAAAGTGTTTGACAGCCAGAATAGTTGGATTTCGGGTTTGCCAGGGTACCAACGGGAAGTTTACACACTTGCGGTCAAGGAAAGAGAGTTTCAGTCCCGAATAATGGTCTGGCCTTTCCGGGCCTAACTGCCATGCATACCGACATGGTCAGGTCCGATCCATAGTTCGGGCCAGATCGACCAATGGCTTTGGTTGGGGCTAAATCCAACCCCGACAAGGGTCAATGTCTATTCTAGTGAAAAGAGGCACTAAGGCTGATCAAGGGGAGGTCTGGTCCTTAGGACCAAACGACTGCTAAGACAGGGCAGGGTCTCAGTTCAGACCTGAGCCCAAAGTGGCTCAGCCGAAAAGGGAAACTCGGGGTGCCCAGCACCTAGTAGCTGGCACACTGCTCCAACCTGGGTGAGCCTCAGCTAACCCTGGGTGCCAAAAGGTTTAGGTCTGAAATCTCGGTTCAGATCTGCACCCCCCCCCCCCCAAGGCTAACCGAAAGCCATGGGTGCACAGCACCCAAACGGTGCACACCCAACCCCAGCCAAGAGGGTAACTCGGGCTGGGCCCAAACTTGCACCCAACCGAAACAAGATGGACTGTAGTGCTGGTGTGAACCCATGGTTCAGACCGGCAACAGTCCAAGACAAAGAAAAAAGAAAATGATACAACAAAACTTACCTCCGAAAAAAAAGAAAAAGCTCATCGAGGGCTTGTGCTGGGCGCACGGACTACCCGCATGGCGTCCAGCTCCAGCTAGGGCGAAAACTGGATGGCCAAGTGGTTTGGTCCACTGGACCAAGTCGGATGCTCTTCTCAGCAGCATGAGCAAGAGCTCAAAAGGGGCGGTCGAGCAACCAACCCAAAAGGGGTATGGCATCGAACGACCGGTTTTCCCCCCCTGGTCGGTCGGAACACTCGATGCCCTGGTGCGCCAACCGGGTGAACCGACCCGAGAACCAACGTGTCAAAAATAAAGAAAAAAAAAAAAAAAAAAAAAACAAAGCAAGCATTACCTTGCTGCTAAAAAAAAAAACCAGGGTTCCACGCTCAAGCAGGGCTGGTCACGTCGTGACCCAAGCCCAGATCGTTGCTGCAATACCAGTCCCAGCGCGTGGGGACTGGATTGAGCCCAAACACCATTAAAAGAAACATCCAAAAGAAAATAAAAGAATGTTGATGGCCGAAATGCACCAACCGGCGTTCCAGCATTCCGAGATCATGCCAAACGGAATGGGGGTGGGCTGGACAAGCCCAGCTTGGTCCAGCACACCCGAAGAAATTGCTATAGCTGTGAACCCACCATGAATACAGCGGGAAAGAAAAACGTAACAACCTCTTCTTTTTTTTTGTTGAGAAGGAAGACCAAAACAAGCATAGAAGGTGATTAAAACTGAAATGAAATCGAGGGGAAGAACAAAAGCAAAGATTGTAAATGCATGCTACAACATGATAATGTAAATCCATGGTGAGCTAATCCACCGTATGGATTTGCATGCAAAGATGCAAAGCCCCACCGACTTCCTTTCCATACGAAATCGTAAACAAGAAGGGTGAATCTTCACCTTAGCTAGTGGAAGAAGAGGAAGGTGATGTTGCAGCTACACGTTAAGAGGTTCCCACGGTTGGAGAGGGGAAACAAGTGAGAGGGAAAGAGAGAGAGAGAGAGAGAGAGAGAGAGAGAGTCTTTGGAAAAAAAATCGCCGAACAAGAGAAAGAGGGGGGCCCGTTTTTTTCTAAGAGTTTTTATAGGATGTTCTCTAGGTTGGACGGCTAGGATTTACCCCTCCAAGATGGAGGGCTGGGGTGCTCCATGCCCCCCCATAGCCAATGCATGTCAAGCTTTTTAAACTTTTTAGAAAGACTTTCTAAAATACAATTTTGAAAAGCCATTAATGTTTTGAAAAAATTCAAGGGCTGCCCAAGGCTAGCCGCTCCTTAGGCCCAACCGGTTTTGGGTATTTTTAAAACTTTTAGTTTTGTTTCAAAATTGCCATGGGGCGCCAGCCCCATGCTCTTTTTTTTGAAAAGACGCCCTTCATGATGGGCTTTGGGCTCCATCATGAGGTTTTTGAAAAGATACATGGCCAATAGAGGCCCTCTTTTTTTTTTTAAAACCATGCAACCTTCTTGCAAAAATGCCACTCAGCTGGTCCACCCTTGACCAGCTGGTCAACCATGGCTATGGATGTCCACTGATAGGGTCGCCCATGGGTCTTGGATCCACTAAGTGTTCTGGGTCAAAACCCAAAACCCGCCAAAATGTAGGTCATAAGAAAACGCATTTTTACTGAAACAAAGTAATAATTTAATCCCAGCAAGTCATTTCATTCTCTTAATAACCTTAATTAATGTAGAATGGTCGAAGCCTCTTAAGGAAATCACCACTCGTTCGTTAAAATTAAGCGTTCTAAGATTCGGGTCCAAACTTAAGTCAATACTCGTAATTCACATGCACTGACAAGGTTTCCTCGTTGTTCAGGTCTAAATTTCGGGGTGTATCACCACCACCCTATTCCAAACTTATCCTAAAGGATTCAGGTGTTGAACCGTTCTAGATTTCCCAAAATTGCTTTATCTACATAATATTATGCGATTTACCCAATTCTTAAAATAAGCAAATCCTCAAAAATTACCAAGACATAAAAATTCATTGATTTCCATATAATTACACCATAATCATCAAAATTAGAATCGTGGATCTTACAGTGCCTTCACCAAGGAAGTGTGGAAATAAACGATATTTCGGGTTGTTTGGGTCAAGAAAGAAATCCAGTTCGTAGTAGAGACTGGTAATGTTTTGGAGTCAATAGACTCATGTATATAGTTTCTCAACGCCTAAAGTCTGCTAGTACGGCATGACGTTTTGTTTAAGGCGATGCTTGCGTAAAATGTAATGTATATTAAGTAAATAAAGCTTTGCTTCGATATATACATAGAGAAACTAAAACACGTTGCTTGTATGTGATAGATAAATGGCTCCTACGACGAGGAGAACCATGCCGATCGAGGAGTCCCATACTCAAGGATTCCTGCTGAAAATGCTCAACAATCTGGTTACTGCCATCCGTGAAACAAGGCCAGAACCAGTCGCACCTCGAAACGAAAACGTTGGGGGAATAACCTATGAAAAATTCCTCAAGCTTGATCCACCAGTATTCGCCAGTAAAGCCGATCCTGAACTGGCAGAGAGTTGGGTCGAAAAGACAGAACGTGCCTTCCTGGTACTGGGAGTACGAGAAGAAAAGAAGACCAACTTTGGCACGTACAGGCTGAAAGACAATGCACGGAAGTGGTGGGATACCACTAAGATTATCCAGTTCTCAGAAGTTGAAGTCATTCCTTGGACTGACTTTCGGAGAGCTTTCATGGATAATTACTTCCCGTTACACTCCAGAAACAAGAAAAAGATGGAGTTTCTAGAATTGGAGCAGGGTAGTATGAGTAGATTGACTATACCACCAAATTTCAAAATCTTGAGCGGTACTGCTTCTGGTTATTTGAGACCGACTCAGAAAGGGCCGACAAGTACATCAACGGACTGCGAGAAGGGTTAAGGTCACGGGTTATCACCAGCATGCCCCAAACTTTTCAAACTGCTGTGGCAGCAGCTTCAAAAATTCAAGTGGATTGGGAGCGATCAAAAGTGATCATCGCAAAGAGGCCCGTAGTTGATGGTGGGAACCGGAAAAGTACGTTCTCAAGTGGCCAGGGTTCACGACAACCCTTTGAAAAGAGAAAGTTCCAAGGTGGGAACGTTACTCAACAAGTCATGAGGCCAAGGCAGAACATGGCTCCAAACAATCTGCAGTCCAACCCGAACTGCCCAAAATGCCATGTAAATTGCGTTAGAGGACCATGTCCACGTGACACAGGTGGTTGCTTCTACTGTGGAAAAATAGGCCACATTGCAAGGCAGTTCAAAAAGAAGCTTGTTGATGAGCAAAGGAGGAATGCCGGATCTGCCGGACCCTCTCAACAAATACCACAGCAAACACAAGTCCAATGACCCCCACCTAGAGTAGAATAAAAGCCTGCTGCAGGTCGTGTATACGCTGTAACGACTGAACAAGTCGAAACCGGTGACCTCATTGAAGGCACCGTACCTGTTAATGGACATGCAACTTACGTCTTGTTTGATTATGGTGCTACTCATACCTTTATCTCTGATGATTTCACCGAACAACTCCACGCCTCGGTGCAACCGGTTGATAAAATGATCGAAGTATACAACCTGTTGGGTTCACGCACCAAATGTATCCATTGCATCAAGAATTTGGATATAGAGATAGCTGGGCAACACTTGCCAACTGATGTCATCTTAATCGATATGGTACAATATGATGTTATGCTGGGAATGAATTGGTTAGCCCAGAACTATGCCAAGATCTTATGCCGAGAGGACAGGGTGATTCTATCACGACCGGGAATGCCTAAGATAGAATACCGGATATCCAAGTCAGTTCCACAAAAGCGGCTTATATCAGCTCTTAAAGTACAGAAATACCTTAGGAAGGGTTGTGTAGCCTTCCTACTTAGCCTTTCAGCTGAAGGCTCAAATATAAAATCCCTTGAGAGTTTGGAAGTGGTTCGGGAGTTTCCCGAAGTGTTTCCTGAGGAATTGACAGGACTTCCACCACTTCGTGAGGTTGAATTTGGAGTTCAATCCTTACTTGGAACTGCACCAATATCCAAAGCCCCTTATCGTATGGTGTCAGCTGAACTCAATGAGATGAAGTGTCAGTTGGAAGAACTGATGGAACAAGGGTTCATCCGACCAAGTATGTCACCATGGGGAGCCCCGGTCTTGTTTATAAAGAAGAAGGATGGATCCCTTCGGTTATGCATCGATTATCGGATGCTTAACCAGGCAACAGTTAAAAATAAGTACCTGTTGCCACGGATAGAGGACTTGTTCGATCAACTCAAAACAGCGAGGGTATTCTGCAAGATTGACCTCAGGTCTGGGTATCATCAGCTGAGAGTAAAAGAGGAGGATATACCTAAAACTGCCTTTCGAACAAGATATGGCCATTATGAGTTCGTAGTAATGCCCTTCGGACTCACTAATGCGCCTGCTGCCTTCATGGACCTGATGAACCGGGTGTTCAGGCCATACTTAGACACATTCGTCATCGTCTTCATCGATGACATCCTCGTATATTCAGAGAACAAGGAACAATATAAGAAGCACTTGAGAATCGTCTTGAAAACCCTTCAAGATAATCAGCTTTATGCCAAGTTTTCAAAATGTGAATTCTGGCTAGACAAAGTGATGTTCCTTGGTCATGTAATCTGAAAGGATGGAATCACAGTAGATCCTGCGAAGGTTGAAGCTGTGATAGACTGGAAGCAGCCAGAAAATATTACTGAGGTCAGCAGCTTCCTTGGACTTGCCGGATATTATCAGAAGTTCATACAAGACTTCTCCCGAATCGCCATACCGATGACGAAATTGTTGAAAAAGGGAGTCAAGTTCGAATGGACTGACCAGTGTAAGGAGTGCTTTGAGGTTCTCAAATAGAGGCTTACCACTGCCCCTGTCCTTACCTTACCTTCTGGTCAGGGAGGCTTCGTAGATTATACCGATGCCTCGGGAACATGTCTGGGTTGCGTATTGATGCAGCACGGCAAAGTGATCACCTACGCGTCACGACAGTTGAGAATTCATGAGAAAAATTACCCAACCCACGATCTTGAGCTTGCCGCGGTGGTGTTCGCCCTTAAAATCTAGCGACACTACCTATATGGAGAGAAATTTGAGGTCATGTCGGACCATAAAAGACTAAAATACCTCTTTTCTCAAAAAGAACTCAATATGCGGCAACGGCAATGGCTGGAATTCCTCAAAGACCATGAATTCACGCTTTCCTATCACTATAGAAAGGTGAATGTCGTAGCAGATGCCCTTAGTCGCAAGACTGTTGGCACTCTGGCCAGCCTAACCGGACAATAGAAGTTGATGGAGGATTTCGTCAACTGGAGGCCATTTCTGGCTGATACAGGCAGAATACGATTGTCAAGCCTGACAATATAGCCTGAAATCATGGATCGGATCGTAGCCGAACAATTGAAAGATCCCCAGTACATGGAGCTAAAGGCTCGAGCTGAAAATGATGATACTTTCTTCCATCTGAAAGAAAATGGAGGAATATGGATGGAAGAAAGGATCTAGGTTCCAAATAGCCCCAAGTTAAGAGATGAAGTACTCCAGGAAGCTCATAGTAGCAGGTACACCATCCACCCTGGAGGTACCAAAATGTTCAGAGACTTGCAAAGAAAGTACTGGTGGAGGGGAATGAAAAGGGATGTGGCTACGTTTGTCTTGAAGTGTTTGATTTGCCAGCAAGTTAAGATCAAACACCAACAACCTGGCAGAAAGATGCAATGGATCGAGATTTCAGAATGGAAATGGGAAGGCATTATGATGGATTTCATCATTGGATTGCCTCGATCCAAGAGACAACACAATTTCAAATGGGTGATTGTGGACAGACTCACCAAGTCTGCTCACTTCTTGCCAATCAACACCAGATATTTAACAGAAAGGTTGGCAGAAATCTACGTTCGGGAAATCGTCAGACTCCACGGAGTGCCGACCACGATCATATCTGATCGTGACCCAAAGTTCACCTCCCACTTCTGGGAGCAGCTACAGAGAGCTCTGGGGACAAAACTCAAGTTCAGTACAGCATTCCATCCCCAAATAGATGGGCAATCTGAGCGGACCATACAGACTCTCGAAGATATGTTGAGAGCCTGTATGCTAGAATGGAAAGGTGATTGGGACTCCCATCTAGCGTTGGCTGAATTTGCTTATAATAATAGTCATCACGCTAGTATTGGGATGGCACCATATGAAGCCCTGTATGGACGACCCTGCCGATCACCAATCCATTGGGGCGAAGTGTGTGAGCGAACCTTGGACTCGCCCATTGTCTTGCAGCATTACACTGAGCAGGTCCACATGATCAGAAAGAAACTACTGACTGCTCAGAGTCGACAGAAAAGCTACGCCGATCAACAACGTAGGGAACTCACTTTTGCGGTTGGAGACAAGGTCTTCGTCAAAGTCTCTCCAACCAAGAGTGTTTTCCATTTTGGAAAGATGGGGAAACTCAGCCCCAGATTCGTTGGTCCCTTCAAAGTTTTGAGACGGATAGGAGAGACTGCCTACAGAGTAGCATTGCCACCGCAGTATACACAGATACACAACGTATTTCACGTGTCAATGCTTAGAAAATACGTCCACGACCCTTCCCACGTCATCCAACATGAAGATATCAACATCCGGGAGGATATGACGGTGGAAGAAAGACCAGTTGAGATCGTGGACCATCGGGAGCAAGTGCTTAGGTCGAAGGTCATTCCACTTGTTAAAGTGAGATGGCAACATCACGGCGTTGATGACTGCACTTGAGAGCCCAAATCCAATATGCGGGATAAGTATCCTGAGCTATTCACTTAGTACTCTTAACTAAATTTTGCAGACGAAATTCCTTTAAGGGGGTAATGATGTAAGACCCGCAATTTTTCAGTTCAAACTCTGAATAAATTCTTGAGGCATTTTCTAGTGGAAAATAGTGTTTTTACCGTAAAGCGAATCGAACCAATTCTTGCGATCCAAATGTACTTAGGATATTCGTATCTTCACGAATATATGCTCAAACACTCTGGAGGTCATAACTTCCTACCTGATCGAAATCAAAAGATTTCTACGAGCCAACTTTCTTAGTTACATCAATACGAAGATAATGGCCTACTAAGAAATTTTCTGAAAAAAATACCGAAAACTCAACTTTTTTGCAGGACCCGCGAAAATATTGGTAGGACCCACAAAAATATTTCTCAAAAATATTCTAGAATATTCTAGAGTATTCCAGCACCTTCCAGGGAATATTCCATGGAATATTCCTTCTGGATAAGATCAAACAGTCAGATGGATAAGATCAAGCTGGATTTCTGAAAAAGCCAAAGGGCAAAAGGATCAAATGGGTTGCTTAGCCCCTAAGCAACCTCTCCTATAAATAGAGGAGCCCCCCCCCTTTAGAAAAAATCACCAACCCCCCCCCCCCCCCCTTTGCCTTCTCTCTCTCCTCCTTTTTCCAAACCTCCCCTACCTAGCCCACTTGGTCTGAGCCTGCCTGACCTGGTCCTGACCTAAGTCCAAACCCAGTTGATTTGACGTGAACCTGGTTTGGTTCAAAGTCAAAGTCTAAGTCCTTTTTCGTCCGAAGTTCAAAGTTGATCCTTTTTCGAAGCAGTAAAGCATTCCGGAGCCGTTTCTTCCACGAATTGAAGTAAGTTCGCTTAATTAATCCATCTCTCTCAAGTATTTGATTGTTTGTATATAGCATATACTTTCTGAAGTAGTATCTTGCTTTAGTTCTTGGTTGAGCCCTCTAGGACGCTTCGGTGTTCACGCGCTCGCCTCGTAACTATTGTCAGATATATATGTTCGAATGCGCAGTATATGCGTTCTTCAAAATAGTATCTCGCCCTAGTTCTTATTTGAGCCCTCTAGGACACTTCAGTGTTCACTCGCTCGCCTCGTAACTATCGTTGGATACAGATCTAGGTGTATATCTGCTGATTCTGCCGACACATCCTATATCATACAGGCTATGTAATTTACCTTTGCCGTCGCGTCGTATGATGCCAAGGCTCCCTGCTTTCTGCAATTTCCGATTACTGCACTTCCGATTACGTATTTACTTACGCCGTCGTATTGAAAGACACCTAGGCTCTTGCTTTCTGCAAATATATATGTAGAATATTTCGTTCAGTTACACACCCTGAACAATAGTATATGCATTCTTTTACTACGCCGTTGTATAAAGCACAGGCTTCTGATTATACTAAATATATGGCACGTAAATGAGCGTTCAAATGGAGATCAACTCCAAATCGCCCATGTGATCCCCTTACCACTCCTCGTTCAAGATTCTGCTTGACGAATGAAGCCCCTATTGGAAAGGCTTCACTTTTTGGCAAAATGCTTTTTACGTAAAGACTAAGTCAATTACGTATGGCCTGGCTATGGCCCAGGGTTCCTGCAACCTTGATGGTTGCAAAATACGCACAACGCTGCACATCCATTTCCCGAGTTAAGCGTAGCAATTTCCCATTAAAGAGGGGAGATGCCGCTGGAATGGATAAAAGAAACGCACACTTTCTCCATTAAAGAGAGGAAGTGCTGCTGAATTTTCTAAAGAAAGCTAAGAATAGCTCAGAAAGAACGTAGCAGGATACTCCGTCATATAGCGGAGTGCTACCCAGTTCATGGAACGCCTTCTACGCTGTAGAAAAGTTCGTCACACCACTGCCGATAGAGCAGGGGAGGTGCTGACGGAATGGTTGGCAAAAGAGTTGCCAGAACCAGTGGTACAACGATGCCGTTTGTTGGAACATTGTCAGAATGACTCGTCTCCTTGATACATATAAGGGCATCGTACTTGTAAGAGCCGTTGCGCCAAAGTAGTGGTAGCGCCTTGACGAGGTCCTGAGCTCGTTGCGTAAAGATACACCGAGTAGCCGATCCGTAGAGATTGAGTCATGTGCATGCTCATCGAGAATTATCAGACAACCAAACTCGTAAGGGCCGCTGAGCCGGAGTGTGTTGTTTCCACCGAAAAAGGTGAAGTGCTCGTCAAGGCAAAAGTGCCGAGAGTAGAGTTAAGCATGCATATGAATAAAACCTTTGTTCCATGGTGAAAGCCTTTTGGTTGATTGGGGTCGGGTACATACTTCTCAAAGGCTGCCCTATAGGCATGCAATGTTTGTCAAGTAATTGTAAGACCGGCAGGCCCCTTTCTGAATTTCTCACCGAGGAAGATGGTGATGGCGTAGCCTTGAGTGACATATATTTCACCCGAACCTGATAGAGTTCATTGATGGCCTCTGTCACTCAGAGGTATGGAGGTCGTGGTTATCCTTAAATATCTAAGATGTGAACCCAACTACTGCAGTGGCAGAATGCATTCGAATACCTAGTAAGGATCTCTTCTGATATGTTGTACCGTCCTACTAGGAGGATGGGGTCAACAAGCCTCTGGGGTATCTAAAATACATAGAATAATCAACCCTCAGACCGTCGCGTTGTCGCCCAGATATGAGTCCCCTAAGCCAAGGGGGCGGTGCAATTATCGAAACAAAGTATTAGCTTAAGTACAATGATACTTTGAATGTATGCGTGTATGGACGTTGTTGAGTCAGTCCTGCATAACCTTTGTGAAGATCTCACAGTCGGTATACTACTGGACCGATTGGGAAAGAATCCAAATGATATACGTACGACTAAGCGAAGCTCGAAGAGCTGTCCTTAGAATCGTAGGATACAGATGTGCCAAGCATAACTGCTTGAGCCAGACATCCATTCAGGACCCTGAAGCGGTCAAAGCTAAGTCGGGAAGACTTAAGCGGTTATTCTAAATCACAGCTCTGGAGAGACTTATGCAAAGTGTAAGATCCGCAATTTTTCAGTTCAACTCTAAATAAATTCTAGAGGCATTTTCCAGTGAAAAATAGTGTTTTTACCGTAAAGCGAATCGAACCGATTCCTGCGATCAAAATATACTTAGGATATTCGTATCTTCACGAATATATGCTCAAACACTCTGGAGGTCATAACTTCCTACCTGATCGAAATCAAAAGATTTCCACGAGCCAACTTTCTTAGTTACATCAATACGAAGATAATGGCCTACTGAGAAATTTTCGGGACAAAATGCCGAAAACTCAACTTTTTTGCGGGACCCGCAAAAATATTGGTGGAACCCACAAAAATATTCCTCAGAAAATATTCTAGAATATTCTAGAATATTCTAGGACCTTCCAGGGAATATTCCTTCTAGATAAGATCAAACAGTTAGATGGATAAGATCAAGCTGGATTTCTGAAAAAGTCAAAGGGCAAAAGGGTCAAATGGGTTGCTTGGCCCCTAAGCAACCTCTCCTATAAATAGAGGAGCCCCCCCTTTAGAAAAAATCGCCAACCCCCCCCCCCCTTTGCCTTCTCTCTCTCCTCCTTTTTCCAAACCTCCCCTACCTAGCCCACTTGGTCTAAGCCTGCATGACCTGGTGTGAGCATGCCTGACTTAGCCTGAGCCTGCCTGACCTGGTCCTAACCCACCTGACCTAGGTCTGAACCTACCTGACCTAAGCCCAAACCCAGTTGACTTGACTTGAACCTGGTTTGGTTCAAAGTCAAAGTCCAAGTCCTTTTTCGTCTGAAGTTCAAAGTTGATCCTTTTCGAAGTCGAGCCTCGTTCGAAGCATCAAAGCGTTTCAGAGTCGTTTCTTCCACGAATTGAAGTAAGTTCGCTTCATTAATCCATCTCTCTCAAGTATTTGATTGTTTGTATATAGCATATACTTTCTGAAGTAGTATCTTGCTTTAGTTCTTGATTGAGCCTTTTTTGGACACTTCGGTGTTCACCCACTCGTATCGTAACTATCGTCGGATATATATGTTTAAATATGCGGTATATGCGTTCTTCAAAATGGTATCTCGCTTTAGTTCTTGGTTGAGCCCTTTAGATCACTTCGGTGTTCACCCGCTCGCCTCGTAACTATCGTTGGATGCGGATCTAGGTGTATATCTGCTGATTCTGCCGACGCGTCCTATATCGCATAGGCCATGTAATTTACCTTTGTCGTCGCGTCGTATGATGCCAAGGCTCCTTGCTTTCTGCAATTTCCAATTACTGCACTTCCGATTATGCATTTACTTACGCCGTCGTGTTGAATAACACCAAGGCTTCTGCTTTCTGTAAATATATATGTAGAATATTTCGTTCAGTTACACACCCTGAACAATAGTATATGCATTTCTTTACGCCGCCGCTGTATAAAGCACAAACTTCTGCTTATACTAAATATATGGCGCGTAAATGAGCGTTCAAATGGAGATCCACTCCAAATCGCCAATGCGATCCCCTTACCGCTCCTTGTTCAAGATTCTGCTTAACGAATGAAGCCCTATTGGAAAAGCTTCGCTTTTTGGCAAAATGCTCTTTACGTAAAGACTGAGTCAATTACATATGGCCTGGCTATGGCTCAGGGTTACTGCAACCTTGATGGATGCAAAGTACGCACAACAGTGCGCATCCATTTCCCGAGTTAAGCGTAGCGATTTTTCACCAAAAAGGGGAGATGCCGCTGAAATGGATAAAAGAAACGCACGCTTTCTCTGTTAAAGAGAGGAAGTGCTGCTGAAATTCTTGAAGGAGCTAAGAATAGCTCAGAAAGAACATAGCAGGAGTGCTACCCAGTTCTTGGAACGCCTTCTACAATGTAGAAAGGTTCGTCACACCACTGCCGAGAGAGCAGAGGAGGTGCTGACAGAATGGTTGGCAAAAGAGTTGCCAGAACCAGTTAAGTGGCACAACGATGCCGTTTGTTGGAATGATGTCAGAATGACTCGTCTCCCTAACACCTGCAAGGGCACCATACTTGTAAGAGCCGTTGCGCCAAAGTAGTGGTAGCACCTTGACGAGGTCCTGAGCTCGTTGCGTAAAAATACGCCGAGTAGCCGATCCATAGAGATTGAGTCATGTGCATGCTCATTGAGAATTATCAGACAACCAGACTCGTAAGGGTCGCTGAGCCGAAGTGTGTTGTTTCCATCGAAAGAGGTGAAGTGCTCGTCAAGGCCGAAGTGCCAAGAGCAGAGTTAAGCATGCATATGAATAAAACCTTTGTTCCACGGTGAAAGCTGTGTGGTTGATTGGGGTCGGGTACATACTTCTCAAAGGCTGCCCTATAGGCATGCAATGTTCGTCAAGTAATTGTAAGACCGACAGGCCCCTTTCAGAATTTCTCACCGAGGAAGACGGTGATGGCGCAGCCTTGAGTGACATATATTTCACCCGAACCTGATAGAGTTCATTGTTGGCCTCAGTCACTCAGAGGTATGGAGGTCGTGGTTATCCTTAAATATCTAAGGATTGAACCCAACTACTACAGTGGCAGAATGCATTCGAATACCTAGTAAGGATCTCTTTTGGTATCCTGTACCGTCCTACTAGGGGGATGGGGTCAACAGGCCTCTGGGATCAAGGTTGTTAAATGCGATGAGGCGAAGCGAGGCGTTGAGCCTGTGCTTCGCCTCTGAGGCGTACGCCTCTCACAACTGGTATGAAAGTGAAGCGGTGGGAGGGGAGGCAGGGAGCGGCGGTGGAGCAGCTGGCCGGCACCTGGCGGTGGATCCACCGGCACTTGGGGTTAGCACAACCGACAAATCGGGCGGAGGAGGAAGACTTGGGGATGAAGGAAGGCTTCAGTAGGTGGATCCACCGGCAATTTGTGCATCACAGCACGCCTCAGTACCTTGAGCGTGCGCCTCGCCTCTAAGGCGTACGCTTCAGGTACTAAGGCGTACGCCTCTCACAACACTGTCTGGGATATCTAAAATACATAGAATAATCAACCCCCAGATCGTCGCGTTGTTGCCCAGATATGAGTCCCCTAAGCCCAGGGAGAGGTACAATTATCGAAACAAAGCATTAGCTTAGGTACAACGATACTTTGAATGTATGCGTGTATGGACGTTGTTGAGTCAGTCCTGCATAACCTTTGTGAAGGTGTCATGATCGGTATACTACTGGACCGATTGGAAAAAAACCCAAATGATATCCATACGACTAAGCCAAGCTCGGAGAGCTGTTCTTAGATTCGTAGGATACGGATGTGCCAAGCATAAAGGCTTGAGCTATACATCCATTCGAGACCCTGAAGAGGTCAAGGCTAAGTCATTGAGACTTGAGCGGTTATTGCAAATCATAGCCCTGAAGAGGCTTATGCGAAGTCATGAAGACTTGCGTGGATGTTCAACTCATAGCTCTGAGGAGGCTCTTGTGATATACGCTAAGTCTTGGAGGCTTGAGCGTCGTTATTACAAGTTGCGACCCTGAGTGGTCTACGCATTTACTTGAGTTGAATGGACGTGTGATTGCTTGCTTACCAGACCATCAGCGGTTCTGAGCCTGTTTAATGGGGATTTCATGTGTTGAACCTGCGTGATGATATGCGGAGCAAGGCGGCATCGAGTTCCAGGGTTTCTCTAGACAGAGTTGTACCGCTTCCTTTTATTGAACCTATACTGCTTTTCTAAGCAGTGATGTTGGAATAAACATGTGGTTTTCGATAAAAGGGAACACTTTGGTGGTCAATGAGTTTCTTGGCCACATACCTGCAACGTGCTCGGAGTTTTCTAAAACCGACGACTCATTATCGTCTGATTCCGCTGCTAAAAGCTTTTCTAAGTTCCGCTGCAAAGAAAAAAAAAAGAAATTCATGAATTTTTTTAACTTAGCTTTGTTTTGGAAATCCGGGGCGTTACAGAATTGATATCAGAGCAAGAGTCTGAGAAACCTGGTTCGAGATCCGTCTTGTTCACGATATCGCACTATAAGTATATTTTATACTTCTTGTTCTGATCTGGGTGCATCTTTGTATAGATGGCAACTCACGACTCACGAGTCTACTGCTATCGTTGCGGGATTATGCACGATGAGTGGGTGTGCTCATATGAGGTACAAGACTGCCAGTTTTGTGGCGAAGAGGGGCATTCCGCCAACGAATGCCAAATGAAACACACCGCCGGTATGGGTCGGCGGGGATCGCTTGGTCTTAAGGGCGAGACCTCGCGTGTTAGTGGACCACATTACTCCAGTAGGGGGAGTAGCCGTACCCCATCAACTTCAGATGAACTACCATCTCTGGTAGAATTTGACTTGAACTTCCTTGAGGGATTCGGTCAATCGCAAGGCTATCAACAGGCATCATGTACGCCTAGCTTGCACAGTCGGGATGAGGGATGCAACAACTCCTTCTATAATCCCATTATGATTTCGGATTCCTCGAATCATAGTGCTATTATATGGGGGGAACGGAGCGGCTTCACAAGCGCCGAGCTTGAATGGCCAAGGAGAGGGATACAACTCTTATTATCCCGTTATGATCTCAGACTCTTCGAGTCATAATGATACGGAATGGGCAAGTGGACCGGCATCACTGATCTACCCACAAGATTCGCTTAAGAGTGCGGAAGTGCCGCCCAAGCCAAAACTAGTTGTGCCTGCACCAAGGCAATGTGGAAGCAAATGATACTTCAGGTTGTTTGGGTCAGAAAGAAATCCAGTTCTTAGGAGAGACTGGTAATGTTTTGGAGTCAATAGACTCATGTATACAGTTTCTCAACGCCTAAAGTCTGCCAGTGCGGTATGACATTTTGTTTAAAGCGATGCTTGTGTAAATATGATGTATATTAAGTAAAACTTTGCTTAAATATATACATTGAGAAACTAAAACATGTTGCTTGTATGTGATAGATAAATGGCTCGTACGACAAGGAGAACCATGCCGAGCGAGGAGTCCCATACTCAAGGATTCCTGCTGAAAATGCTCAACAATCTGGTTATTGCCATCCGTGAAACAAGGCCAGAACCAGTCGCACCTCGAAACGAAAACCTTGGGGGAATAACCTATGAAAAATTCCTTAAGCTCGATCCACCAGTCTTTGCAGGTAGAGCCGATCCTGAACTGGCAGAGAGTTGGGTCGAAGAGACAGAACGTGCCTTCCTGGTACTGGGAGTACCAGAAAAAGAAGACCAACTTTGGCACGTACAGGCTGAAAGACAATGCACGGAACTGGTGGGATACCACTAAGATTATTTAGTTCTCGGAATTTGAAGTCATTCCTTGGACTGACTTCCGAAGAGCTTTCATGGATAATTACTTCCCGTTACACTCCATAAACAAGAAGAAAATGGACTTTCTGGAATTAGAGTAGGGTGGCATGAGTCTGATCGACTATACCACCAAATTTCAAAATCTTGAGCGGTACTGCTCCCGGTTATTTGAGACCGACCAAGAAAGGGCCGACAAGTACATCAACGGACTGCGAGAAGTGCTAAGGTCACAGGTTATCACCAGCATGCCCCTAACTTTTCAAACTGTTATGGCAGCAGCTTCGAAAATACAAGTGGATTGGGAGCAATCAAAAGTGATCATAGCAAAAAGGCCTGTAGTTGATGGTGGGAACAAGAAGAGAACGTTCCCAAGTGGCCAGGGTTCACAACAATCCTTTCAAAAGAAAAGGTTCCAAGGTGTGAATGTTACTCAACAGGTCGTGAGGCCAAGGCAGAACATGACTCCAAACAATCTGCAGTCCAACCCAAACTGCCCAAAATGCCATGTAAATCACGTTAGAGGACCATGTCCATGTGACACAGGTGGTTGCTTCTACTGTGGCAAAGTGGGCCACATTGCAAGACAGTGCAGAAAGAAGCTTGCTGATGAGCAAAGGAGGAATGCCGGATCTGCCGGACCCTCTCAACAAATACCATAGCGAACGCAAGTCCAACGACCCCCACTTAGAGTAGAACAAAGGTCTGTTGCAGGTCGTGTATACGCTGTAACGACTGAACAAGTCGAAACCAGTGACCTCATTGAAGGCACCGTACCTGTTAATGGACATGCAGCTTACGTCTTATTTGATTGTGGTGCTACTCATACCTTTATTTCTGATGATTTTACCGAATAACTCTACGCTTCGGTATAACCGGTGGATAAAATGATCGAAGTATACAACCCGTTGGGTTCACGCACTAAATGTATCTATTGCATCAAGAATTTGGATATAGAGATAGCTGGGCAACACTTGCCTATCAATGCCATCCTGATCGATATGGTACAGTACGATGTCATTCTGGGAATGAATTGGTTAGCCCAGAACCATGCCTGGATCTTATGCCGAGAGGGCAGGGTGATTCTATCACGACCGGGAATGCCTAAGATAGAATACTGGATATCCAAGCCAGTTCCACAAAAATGGCTTATATCAGCTCTCAAAGTGCAGAAATACCATAAGAAGGGTTGTGTAGCCTTCCTACTTAGCCTTTCAGCTGAGGGCTCAAATATTCCATCCCTTGAGAGTTTGGAAGTGGTTCGGGAGTTTCCCGAAGTGTTTCTTGAGGAATGGCCAGGACTTCCACCACTTCGTGAGGTTGAATTTGGAATTCCATCCTTACCTGGGACTGCACTAATATCCAAAGCCCCTTATCGTATGGCGCCAGCTGAACTCAGTGAGTTGAAGTGTCAGTTGAAAGAACTGATGGAACAAGGGTTCATCCGACCAAGTATGTCACCTTGGGGAGCCCCGGTGCTGTTTGTAAAGAAGAAGGATGGATCCCTTCCGTTATGCATCGATTATCGGATGTTTAACCAGGCAACAGTTAAAAATAAGTACCCGTTGCCACGGATAGAGGACTTGTTCGATCAACTCAAAATAGTGAGGGTATTCTCCAAGATCGACCTCAGGTCTGGGTACCATCAGCTCAGAGTTAAGGAAGAGGATATACCTAAGACTGCCTTTAGAACGAGATATGGCCATTATGAGTTCGTAGTAATGCCCTTCGGACTTACTAATGTGCCTGCTGTCTTTATGGACCTGATGAACCGAGTGTTCAAGCCATACTTAGACACTTTTGTCATCGTCTTCATTGATGACATTCTCATGTATTCAAAGAATGAGGAACAACACAAGGAGCACTTGAGAATCGTCTTGAAAACCCTTCAAGATAATCAGCTATATGCCAAGTTTTCAAAATGTGAATTCTGGCTAGACAAAGTGATGTTCCTTGGTCATGTAATCTCAAAAGATGGAATCGCAGTAGATCCTGCGAAGGTCGAAGCTGTGATAGACTGGAAGCAGCCAGAAAATATCACTGAGGTCCGCAGCTTCCTTGGACTTGCCGGATATTATCGGAAGTTCTTACAAGACTTCTCCTGAATCGTCGTACCGATGACGAAATTGTTGAAAAAGGGAGTCAAGTTCGAATAGACTGACCAGTGTAAGTTGTGCTTCAAGGTTCTGTTATCATCGCAAAATTTTTATACTTTTTGCGAGTCAAACTGACCTTTGAAATAGTTTTTGAAAACAACTCGCCTCCGTTTTAAAATGCGGGAAAATTCCGTAGAATGGGACTCGCCTGTCGGTATGAGGTTCGACCGTTCCTGCCACCTTTAACAGGGGTAATCGAACCAAGGATCAATCTACTGCTCTGCTCTATTCAACTTGTCTAAATCATATTCTAATTTCTAAATGCACATAGAATCAGGCATGTGCTATGAATTTTCTGAAAATGCATATTTGAAAACATGATGTTTACTTCAAAGATTGGAAAATATTTGGGAAATAAACTCTTTGAAAATCATGAATCATGATTGAGATCACAATGAAAATTTTTTGACAGCCCTAGAACACATATATTTCTGATTGAGTCATGCATGAATTTTTTTTGAAAAACATAAAACGTGTATATGCATGATTGAATCACTATAAAAAAATTTTGATAACCGTAGAACACAAATATGCATGATTCAATCACTACAAATTTTTTTTGACAGCCTTAGAACACATATATGCATGATTGAATCACTATGAAATTTTTTTACAGCCTTCAAACACATATATGCATGATTGAATCAGTATAATAATTTTTTGATAGACTTAGAACACATATATGCATGATTGAATCACATTAAAAAAAAAATTCATCCCTAGGACACATATATGCATGATTGAATCACGATGAAAATTTTTTGTCAGCCTTAGAACACAAATATGCATGATTGAATCACTATGAATTTTTTTTGACAAACCTAGAACACATATATGCATGATTGAATCACTATGAACTTTTTTTGACAACCATAGAATCCGTATATGCATGATTCAATCACAATGAAATTTTTTTGACAATGTTAGAATACATATATGCATGATTCAATCACTATGAATTTTTTTTGACAGCCTTAGAACACATATATGCTTGATTGAATCACTAAAAATTTGTTTGACAACATTAGAACACATATATGCATGATTGAATCACTATGATTTTTTTTTGACAGCCATAGAACACATATATGCATGATTGAATTACTACAAGTTTTTTTTTACCGCATTAGAACACATATATCCAAGATTGAATCATGGTAATTTTTTTTTTAATAACCTTAGAACCCATATCTGCAAGATTCAATCGCTATAAAAAAAATTTGACAGCCTTAGAACGCATATATGCATGATTGAATCTCTATGACATTTTTTTGACAGCGTTAGAACATATATATGCATGATTGAATCACTATAAATTTTTTTGACAACCTTAGAGCACATATATGCATGATTGAATCACTATGAAATTTTGTTGACAGCGTTAGAACACATATATGCATGGTTGAATCTTTATAAAAAAATTTAACAGCATCAGAACACATATATGCAAGATTGAATCACTATGGAATTTTTTTGACAGCCTTAGAACAAATATATGATTGATTGAATCACTATAAATTTTTTTTATAGTGGTAGAACACATATATTTGTGATTGAAACACTATGAAATTTTTTTGACAGCCTTAGAACACATAAATGCTTGATTGAATCACTAGGAATTATGTTTTGACAACATTAGAACACAATAATGCATGATTGAATCAATATAATTTTTTTGACAGCATTCTTAGAACACATCTATGCATGATTGAATCACTTTGAAATTTTTTTGATAGCCTTAGAACACATATATTCATGATTGAATCACTATGAATATTTTTTTGACAGCCATTGAACACATATATGCATGATTGAATCACTATGGATTTTTTTTGACAGCCTTAGAACATATATACATGATTTAATTACTAAGAAATTTTTTTGAGAGCCTTAGAACACATATACGCAAGATTGAATCACCATGAAATTTTTTTGACAACCTTAGAACACATATATGCATGATTGAATAACTATAAATTTTTTTTTAGAACCTTAGAACACATATATTCATGTTTGAATCACTTTGAATTTTTTTCAAATACCTTAGGACACATATATGTGTGATTGAATCACTATGAAACTTTTTGACAGCCTTAGAACACATATATTCATAATTGAATCACTATAACATTTTTTTGACTGTCTTAGAGCACATATATGCATGATTGAATCAATAAGAAATTTTTTTGACTGCCTTAGAACACACATATGCATGATTGAATAACTATGAAATTTTTTTGATAGCCTTAGAACACATATATACATGATTGAAGCACTATAAATTTTTTTTGACAACTGTATAACACATATATACATTATTAAATCACTATGAATTTTTTTGACAACCTTAGGACAAATATATGCATGATTGAATCCCTATGAAATATGTTTGACAGCCTTAGAACACAAATATGGATGATTGAGTCACTATAAATTTTTTTTACCACCTTAGAAAAAATATATGCATGATTGAATATGTATAAAAAAAATTTGACAACCTTAGAAAACACGTCTATATGATTGGATCGCTATGAACTTTTTTGACAACTTTAGAACACATATATGCATGATTGAATCACTATGAAATTTTTTGGACAACCTTAGAACACATATTTGCATGATTGAATCACTATGAAATTTTTTTGACAGCCTTAGAACACATATATGCATGATTAAGTTACTACAAATTATTTGTGGCAGCCTAAGAATACATATATCCAAGTTTAAATCACCATAAAATTTTTTGACAACCTAAGCACACATATCTTCATGATTGAATCACTATAAAAAAATTTTGATTGCCTTAGAACACATATACACATGATTGAATCACAATGAAAATTTCTTAACAACCTTAGAACACATTTATGCTAGATTGAATCACCATGAATTTTTTTTGACATTCTTAGAACACATATATGCATGATTGAATCACTATGAAATTTTTTTGACAATGTTAGAACACATATATACATGATTGAATCACTATAAAGTTTTTTTGACAACCTTAAAACACATATGTGATTGATTAAATCACAATGATTTTTTTTTTACAACTTTAGAACACATATATGCCTGATTGAATCACTATGAATTTTTTTTGACAGCCTTAGAACACATATATACATGATTGAATCATTATGATTTTTTTTTATGGCATTAGAACATATATATGGATGATTGAATCTCTATTAAATTTTATTAACAGCCTTAGAACATATATATGCATGATTGAATCATAATGAAATTTTTTGACAGCCTTAGAACACATATATGCATGATTGAATAATAATAAAACTTTTTTAACAGCCTTAGAACACATTTATGCATTATTGAATCACTATAATTTTTTTTGACATTAGAACACATATATGCTAGATTGAATCACTATAAACCTTTTTTGACTAACTTCGAACACTTATCTCCATCACTGAATCACTATAACATTTTTTTGACAACCTTAGAACACGCCTATACATGATTGAATCACAATAAAAAAAATTTACAGTCTTAGAACACATATATGGATGATTGAATCACTATGATTTTTTTTTTGACAACCTAAAAACACATATATGCATGATTGAATCACTATAAAAAATTTTTTGAGTAACTTAGAACACATACCTGCATGATTGAATCACTATAAAAAAAAATTGACAGCCTTAAAACACATATATGCCTGATTGAATCAGTATGAAATATTTTTGACCGCCTTAAAACACATATATGTATGATCAAATTTTTTTGACAGCCTTAGAACACATATATGCATGATTCAATCACTATGAAATTTTTTGGACAACCTTAGAGCACATATAAGGATGATTGAATCACTACAAAATTTTTTTGACAGAATTAGAACACATATATGCATGATTGAATCTCTATTAAATTTTTTTGACAGCCTTAGAACACATTGACAACCTTAGAAATCATATATGCAAGATTGAATCACTACAAAAAAAAATTGATAGCCCTAGAACACATATATGCATGATTGAATCACTATGAATTTTTTTTAACAAACTTAAAACACATAAATGCAAGATTGAATCACTATGATTTTTTTTAACAACCTTAGAACACATATATGCAGATTGAATCACAGTGATTTTTTTTTTACAACGTTAGAACACATATATGCATGATTGTGTCACTTTGATTTTTTTTTTACAGCCTTAGAACACATATATGAATTATTGAATCACTATGAAAATTTTTTGGCAGCCTTAGCACACATATATGTATAATTGAATGACTATGATTTTTTTTTATAGCCGTAGAACACATATATGCATGATTGAGTCACTATGAAATTTTTTTGACAGCCTTAGAACACATATATACATTTGTGAAACGCTATGAATATTTTTTTGACAGCCTTAGAACACATATATGCATTATTGAATCACTGTGAAATTTGTTTCACTGCCTTAACCCACATATATGAGTAATTGAATCACTATAAAATTTTTTTGACAACTTTAAGACACATATATGCATGATTGAATCACTATAATTTTTTTTTAATAGCCTTAGAGCACATATATGCATGATTGAATCACAATAAATTTTTTTTGACAGCCATATACATATATATTCATGATTGAATCACTATGAATTTTTTTTTACAGCTATAAAACACATATATGCATGATTGAATCACTATGAAATATTTTTGACAGCTATAGAACACATATATGCATGATTCAGTGAATATAAATGTTTTTTGAGAGCCTTAGAACACATATATGCATGAGTGAATCACTTTGAAAATTTTTTGACAGCCTTAGAACACATATATTCATTATTGAATCACTATGAACTTTTTTTGACAGCCTTAGAACACATATATGCATGGTTGAATCACTATGAATTTTTTTTGACAAACTTGGAATATATATATGCATGATTGAAAAACTATAAAATTTTTTTGACAACCTTTGAACACATATATGCATGATTGATTCACTACAAATTTTTTTTGACAGCCTTAGAACACATATATGCTTTATTGAATCACTATGAATTTTTTTTTACAGCCTTAGAACACATATATGCATTATTGAATGACTATGAAGTTTTTCTCACCCACTTAGAACACATATGCATTATTGAATCAATTTGAAATTTTTTTCACAGCCTGAGAACACATATATGCATGATTGAGTCACTATGAAATTTTTTTGACAACCTTAAAATACATATTTGCATAATTGGATCACTATGAATTTTATTTGACAGCCTTAGAACACATATATGTATTACTGAATCACTATAAATTTTTTTGACAAACTTAGAACATATATATGCATGATTGAATCACTATGATTTTTTTTGACAGCCTTGCAACACATATATGCATTATTGAATAACTATAAATTTTTTTTGACAGCCTTAGAACACATATATGCATGATTGAATCACTATGAAATTTTTTTGGAAACGTTAGAACACATATATGCAAGAGTGAAATTTTTATGACAACCTTAGAGAACATATGCATGATTGAATCACTATGAAATTTTTTTGGAAACGTTAGAACACATATTTGCAAGAGTGAAATTTTTATGACAACCTTAGAGAACATATGCATGATTGAATCACAATAAATTTTTTTTGACAGACTTAGAACACATATATGAGAGTTTGAATCACTATAAAAAAATTTTGACAAGCTTACAACACATAATTCCATGATTTAATCACTACAAAATTTTTTTGACTGCATTAGAATACATATATGCCTGATTGAGTCACTATAATTTTTTTTTTAGTAACTTAGAACACTTATCTGCATGATTGAATTGCTATGAAAATTTTTTGACACCCTCACAACACATGTATGCTTGATTGAATCACTATGAACTTTTTTTGACAGCCTTAAAACACATATATGCATGATTGAATCACTATGCAATTTTTTTGATAGCCTTAGAATACATCTATGCATGATTAAATCACAATAAAATTTTTTTGACAGCCTTAGAACATATATATGCATGATTGAATCACTATGATTTTTTTTTCACAAGCTTAAAACACATAAATGCAGGATTGAATCACTACCGAATTTTTTTGACAGCATTAGATCACATATATTCATGATTGAATCACTATAATTTTTTTTGAGTAACTCAGAACACATATTTGCAAGATTAATTCACTATAAAAAAAATTGATAGCCTTGAAACACATACACGCATGATTGAATCACTATAATTTTTTTTTTTTAGTAAATTAGAACACTTATTTACATGACTGAATAATTATGAAATTTTTTTGACAGCCTTAGCACACACATATGCATGATTGAATAACTATAAAAAAAAATTGACAGCCTTAGAACACATATATGCATAATTAAAAGTCTATGAAACTTTTTTAACAACCTTAGAACACATATATGCAAGATTGAATCACCATGAAATGTTTTTGACATTCTTAGAACACATATATGCATGATTGAATCACAATGATTTTTTTTTTATAACCATAGAACACATATATGCATGATTGAGTCACTATGAAATTTTTGTGACAGCCTTAAAACACATATATGCATGATTGAATTATTATGAATTTTTTTTTATAGCATTAGATCACAGATATGCATGATTGAATCACTATGAAATTTTTTTTGATAGTCTTTGAACACATGTATGCATGATTGAATCATTATAAAAAAAAATTGGCAGCCATAGAACACATGTATGCATGATTGAATCATTATAAAAAAAAATTGGCAGCCATAGAACACATATATACAGGATTGAATCACTATGAAATTGTTTTGACAACATTAGAACACATATAAGAATGATGGAATCTCTGTGAAATTTTGTTGACAGTTTGAGAACATATATATGCATGATTGAATAATAATGAAATTTTTTTAACAGCCTCAGAATACATATAGGCATGAGTGAATCATACTAAAACTTTTTTGACAGCCTTAGAACACATATATGCATGAGTGAATCACTATGAAGTTTTATTGACATCCTTAGAACACATATATGCATGATTGAATCACTATAAAAGTTTCTTGACATTGGAACAAATATATGCATGATCGAATCACTATAAAATTTTTTGAGTAACTTAGAACACTTATCTGCATGACTGAATCACTATGATTTTTTTTTACAGCCTTAGAACACATATATGCATGATTGAATCACTATGAAATTTGTTTGACAGCCTTAGAACACATATACGCAAGATTGAAATTTTTTTGATAGACTTAGAACACTAGTATACATGATTGAATCACTATGAATTTTTTTTGAGAGCCTGAAAACACATATATGCGTCATTGAATCACTATGAAAATTTTTAGACTAGCTTATAACACATATACGCATGACTGAATCACAATGACATTTTTTTGACAACCTTAGAACACTTCTATACATGATTGAATCACAATAAACATATTTTTGACAACCTTAGAACACATGTCTGCAAGATTGAATCACTATGAAATTTATTTGATAGCCTTAGAACACATATGTGCATGACTGAATCACTATGAATTTTTTTTATAGCCTTAGAACACATATGTGCATGATTGAATCACTATGAAATTTTTTTGACAGCTTTAGAACACATATATGCATGATTGAATCACTACAAAAATTTTTTGATAGCCCTAGAACACTTCAATGCATTATTGAATCACAATGAAATTTCTTTGACAACCATGGAACAAATATATGCATTATTGAATCACTATGAAATTTTTTTAATAACCTTAAGACACATATATGCATGATCGAATCACTATGAAAATTTTTTGACAGCCTTACAACATATATATGGCAGATTGAATCACTATGAAATTTTTTTACAGCCTTAGAACATTTATATGCATGATTGAATCACTTTGAAACTTTTTCACAGCCTTAGAACATTATGAAATTTTTTTGACAGCCATAGAACACATATATGCACGATTAAGTCACAATGAAATTTTTTATAGCCTTAGAACACATATCTGCATGAGTGAATCACTATGAAATTTTTTTTGAAAGCCTTAGAACACATATATGCATGATTGAATCACTATGAATTATTTTTGACAACCTTAGAACACATATATGCATGATTAAATCACTATGATTTTTATTTTATAACCTTAGAACACATATATGCATGATTGAATCACTATGATTTTTTTTTTATAACCTTAGAACACATATATGCATGATTGAATCACTATAAAAAAAAATTGACAGCCTTACAACACATATATGCATGATTGAATCACTATGAATTTTTTTTAACAACCTTGGAACATATATATGCAAGATTGAATCACCGTGAATTTTTTTTGACAATCTTAGAACACATATATTCAAGATTGAATCACTATAATTTTTTTTAAAAAATGTTTGAACACATATATGCATGATTGAGTGACAATGACAATGACATTTTTGTGATAGCCTCAGACCAGATATATGCGTGATTAAATTACCATGAAATTTTTTTGACAGCATTATGACACATATATGCCTCATTGAATGACTATGAAATTTTTTTGACAGCCTTAGAACACATATATGCATGATTGAATCATTATGAAATTTTTTTGACAGCATTAGAACACATATATGCATGATTGAATCACTATGAAAGTTTTTGAACAACGTTAAAACACATATATGCATGATTGAATCTCTATGAAATTTTGTTGACAGCCTTAGAAAAAATATATACATGATTGAATCACTATGAAATTTTTTTGACAGCCTTAGAACACATATATGCAAGATTGAATAATTATATATTTTTTTGACAGCATTAGAACACATATATCTATGACTGGATCACTATGAATTTTTTTTGACAACCTTAGAAAAAATATGTGCATGATTGAATCACTATAAAATTTTTTTGCCAGCATTAGAACATATATATGCATGAATGAATCATTATAATTTTTTTTTGACAACCTTAGAAAACATGTCTGTATGATTGAATCACTATGAACTTTTTTTGACAGCCTTGAAAAACATATATGCATTATTGAATCACTATGAATTTTTTTTTACAGCCTTAGAACACATATATGCACGATTGAACCACTATGATTTTTTTTACAACATTAGAAAACATATATACATGATTGAATCACTATGAAGTTTTTTTGATAGCATTAGAACACATGTATGCATGACCGAATCACTATGAAATTTTTTTGACAGCCTTAGAACATATATATGCATGAATAAATTACTACAAATTTTTTTGGCAGCATTAGAACACATATATCCAAGATTGAATGACTATAAGTTTTTTTGACAACCTTAGAACACATATATGCATGATTGAATCACTATGAATTTTTTTTGACAGCCTTAGAACACATATATGCATGATTGAATCACTATGAATTTTTTTTGAAAGCCTTAGAATACATATATGCATGAATGAATTACTATAAAAAAAATTTGACGGCTATAGAACACATATATCGAGATTGAATCACTATAAAAAAAATTTTACAACCTTAGAACACATATCTGCGTGATTGAATCACTATGAATTTTTTTTTAAAGCCTTAGAATACATATATGCATGAATGAATTACTATAAAAAAAATTTGACGGCATTAGAACACATATATCAAGATTGAATCACTATAAAAAATTTTTTACAACCTTAGAACACATATCTGCATAATTGAATCACTATAAAAAAAAATTGACAGCCTTATAACACATATATACATCATTGAATCACTATAAAAAAATTTTGACAGTGTTAGAACACATATATGCATGATTGAATCTCTGTAAAAAAAATTTGACAACGTTAGAGCACATGTATGCATGATTGAATCACAATGCAATATTTTTGCCATCCTTAGCACAAATATATGCATGATTGAATCACTATGATTTTTTTTAAGAGCATCATAACATATATATGCAAGATTGAATCACTATGGAATTTTTTTATAGCCTTAGAACAAATATATTCATGATTTAATCACTATGAATTTTTTTTTATAGATGTAGAACACACGTATTCATGATTGAAGAACTATAAAAAAAAATTGAGAGACTTAAAACACATATATGCTTGATTAAAACACTATGATTTTTTTTTACAACATTAAAACACATATATACATGATTGAATCACTATGAATTTTTTTTAACAACATTAGAACACATATATGCATGATTAAATCACTATGAAACTTTTTTGACAACATTAGAACACATATAAGAATGATTGAATCACTATGAACTTTTTTTTACCGCATTAGAATACATATATGCATGGTTGAATCACAATGATTTTTTTTGACAACCATAGAATGTGTATATGCAAGATTGAATCCCTATGAATTTTTTTGGACAACCATAGAACACATACATGCATAATTGAATCACTATAAAAAAGTTTTGAGAGACTTAGAGCATATATATGCAAGATTGAATCGCTATAAACTTTTTTAACAGGCTTAGAACATATATATGCATGATTGAATCACTATGATATTTTTTTGACAGCCTTAGAACATATATATGCATGATTGAATCACTATGAATTTTTTTTGACAGCCTCAAAACACATATATGCATGATTGAATTACTTAAAAAAAAATTTAACCGCGTTAGAACACATATATCCGAGATTGAATCAGTATAAAAAAAAATTTACAACCTTAGAACACATATCTACATGATTGAATCGCAATAAAAAAAAAATTGACAGCCTTATAACACTTATATATAAAAACATGTCTATGTGATTAAATCACTATAAACTTTTTTAACGGGCTTAGAGCACATATATGCTTGATTGAATCACTATGAAATTTTTTTGACAACCTTCGAACACATATATGCATGTTTGAATTATAATAGATTTTTTTTTATAGCATTAGAACACATATATCCAAGATTGAATCACTATGAAATTTTTTTTACAACCTTAGAACACATATCTGTATGATTGAATCACTATAAAAAAATTTGATAGCCTTATAACACATATATGCATCATTGAATCACTATGATTTTTTTTTTACTACGTTAGAACACATATATGCATGATTGAATCACTATAAAAAAAAATTGACAACCTTAGAGCACATATATGCACGATTGAATCACAATGAAATTTTTTTGACAGCCTTAGAACACAAATATGCATAAACAAATCTCTATAAAAAAATTTAAGAACATCAGAACACATATATGCAAGAGTGAATCACTAAGGAATTTTTTTGATAGCCTTAAAACAAATATATGCATGATTAAATCATTATGATTTTTTTTTATAGCTGTAGAACACATATATTCATGACTGAAGCACTATAAATTTTTTTTGACAGCATTATAACACATATATGCTTGATTAAATCACTATGAAACTTTTTTGACAACCTTAGAACACATGTAAGCATGATTGAATCACTATGATTTTTTTTTTACAGCATTAGAACACATATACACATGATTGAATCACTTTGAATTTTTTTTGACAACCTTAGAACACATATATGAATGATTGAATCACTATGAATTTTTTTTGAGAGCCATACAGCACATATATGCATGATTAAAAAACTATGAATTTTTTTTTACATCCTTAGAACACATATATGCATGATTGAATCACTAAAAAAAAAAATTGTCAGGATTAGAATAGATATATGCATGATTGAATCACTATGAATTTTTTTTGACAGCCTTAGAACACATGTATGCATGATTGAGTCACTATTAGTTTTTTTTTACAGCCTTAGAACACATATATGCATGATTGAATTACTATAAAATTTGTTTGACAGACTTAGAACACATATATGCATGATTGAATCAGTTTCAATTTTTTTTCAGCCTTAGAATACATATATGCATGATTGAATCACTATGACATTTTTTTACAGCCATAGAACACATGTATGCATGATTGAATCACTATAAAAAAATTTGTCAGGATTAGAATAGATATATGCATTATTGAATCACTATGAATTTTTTTGACAGCCTTAGAACACATGTATGCATGATTGAGTCACTATGAATTTTTTTTTACAGCCTTAGAACACATATTTGCATGATTGAATTACTAAAAAAATTGTTTGACAGACTTAGAACACATATATGCATGATTGAATCAGTTTCAAATTTTTTTCAGCCCTAGAATACATATACGCATGATTGAATCACTATGAAATTTTTTTGACAGCCTTAGAACACATGTATGCATGATTGAGTCACAATGATTTTTTTTTTACAGCCTTAGAACACATATATGCATGATTGAATTGCTATAAAATTTGTTTGACAGACTTAGAACACATATATGCATGATTGAATCAGTTTCAATTTTTTTTCAGCCTTAGAATACATATATGCATTATTGAATCACTATAAAAAAAATTTGACTGCCTTAGAACACATATAATCATGGCTGATTCACTATAAATTTTTTTTGATAGCCTTAGAACACAATTATGCATGATTGGATCACAATGAAAGCTTATTGACTGCCTTAGAACACATATATGCATGATTGAATCACTATGACTTTTTTTTGACAATCCAAGAACACATATATGCATGATTGAATCACTATGAACTTTTTTTGACAAGCATAGAATGTGTAAATGAGTGATTCAATCACTATGAATTTTTTTTGACAACCTTTGAACACATATATGCATGATTGAATCACTATGAATTGTTTTAACAGCCTTAGAACACATATATGCATGATTTAATCACCATAAAATTTGTTTAACAACATTAGAACACATATATGCATGATTGAATCACTATAAATTTTTTTTGACAGCCTTAGAACACATATCTGCATGGCTGAATTGCTACGAAATCTTTTTGAGAGCCTTAGAACACATATATGCATGATTGAATCACTATGAATTTTTTTTAGAGCCTTAAAACACATATATGCATGATTGAATCACTATGAAATTTTTTTGACTGCTTTAGAACACATATATGCTTGATTTAGTCACTATAAATTTTTTTGACAACTTTATTACACATATTTGCATGATTAAATCACTATGAAATTTTTTTGACAGCCTTAGAACACATATATGCATGATTTAATCACTATACATTTTTTTAGAGTGGTAGAGCACATATATTCATGATTGAAGCACTATGAAATTTTTTTGACAGCCTTAAAACACATATATGCATGATTAAATCACTATGAAACTTTTTTGACAACCTTAGAACACATGTAAGCATGATTGAATCACTATGAATTTTTTTTGACAGCATTAGAACACATATACACAAGATTGAATCACTTTGATTTTTTTTTGACAACCTTAGAACACATATATGAATGATTGAATCACTATGAAATTTTTTTGAGGGCCATAGAGCACATATATGCATGATTAAAAAACTATGAATTTTTTTTTACAGCCTTAGAACACATATATGCATGATTGAATCACTATAAAAAAATTTTGTCAGGATTAGAATAGATATATGCATGATTCAATCACTATGATTTTTTTTTGACAGCCTTAGAACACATGTATGCATGATTGAGTCACTATGAAACTTTTTTTACAGCCTTAGAACACATATATGCATGATTTAATCACTATAATTTTTTTTTGACAGCCTTAGAACACATATATGCATGATTGAACCTCTTAAAATTTTTTTGAAAGCCTTAGAATACATATCTGCATGATTGAATCACTATGAATTTTTTTTTAGAGCCTTAGAACTCATATATGCATGATTGAATCACTTTGAAACTTTTTTGAATGCCTTAGAACACATATATGCTTGGTGGAATCACTACAAATTTTATTTGGCAGCATTAGAACACATATATGCATGATTGAATCACTTCAAAAAAAATTTTATAACCTTAGAACACATATATGCATGATTGAATCACTATGAAATATTTTTTACTACTTTAGAACACATATATGCATGATTTAATCACTAGAAGTTTTTTTTGACAAGCCTATTACACATATCTGCATGATTGAATCACTATGAAATTTTTTGACAGCCTTAAAACACATATGTGTATGATTGAATAACTATGAATTGTTTTTTAACAGCCTTAGAACACATATATGCATGATTGAATCACCATAAAATTTGTTTAACAGCATTAGAACACATATATGCATGATTGAATCGCTATAAATTTTTTTTGACAGCCTTAGAACACATATTTGCATGACTGAATTGCTATGAAATCTTTTTGAGAGCCTTAGAACACATATATGCATGATTAAATCACTATGAATTTTTTTTACAGCCTTGAAATAGATACATGTATGATTGAATCACTATGAAATTTTTTTGACTGCTTTAGAACACATATATGCTTGATTTAATCACTATAATTTTTTTTGACAACCTTATTACACATATTTGCATGATTGAATCACTATGAATTTTTTTTGACAGCCTTAGAACACATATATGCATGATTTAATCACTATACATTTTTTAGAGTGGTAGAGCACATATATTCATTATTGAAGCACTATGAAATTTTTTTGACAGCCTTAGAACACATATATGCATGATTAAATCACCATGAAACTTTTTTGACAACCTTAGAACACATGTAAGCATGATTGAATCACTATGAATTTTTTTTCACAGCATTAGAACACATATACACATGATTGAATCACTTTGAATTTTTTTTGACAACCTTAGAACACATATATGAATTATTGAATCACTATGAATTTTTTTTGAGAGCAATAGAGCACATTTATGTATGAATAAAAAACTATGATTTTTTTTTTACAGCCTTAGAACACATATATGCATGATTGAATCACTATAAAAAAAAATTGTCAGGATTAGAATAGATATATGCATGATTGAATCACTATGATTTTTTTTTGACAGCCTTAGAACACATGTATGCATGATTGAGTTACTATGAAACTTTTTTTACAGCCTTAGAACACATATATGCATGATTTAATCACTATAAATTTTTTTGACAGCCTTAGAACACATATATGCATGATTGAACCTCTTAAAGTTTTTTTGAAAGCCTTAGAATACATATCTGCATGATTGAATCACTATGAATTTTTTTTTAGAGCCTTAGAACTCATATATGCATGATTGAATCACTTTGAAACTTTTTTGAAAGCCTTAGAACACATATATGCTTGGTGGAATCACTACAAATTTTTTTTGGCAGCATTAGAACACATATATGCATGATTGAATCACTTCAAAAAAAAATTTATAACCTTAGAACACATATATGCTTGATTGAATCACTATGAAATAATTTTTACAACTTTAGAACACATATATGCATGATTTAATCACTATAAGTTTTTTTTGACAAGATTATTACACATATTTGCATGATTGAATCACTATGAAATTTTTTTGACAGCGTTAAAACACATATGTACATGATTGAATCACTATGAATTTTTTTTCACAGCCTTAGAAAATATATACATGACTGAATCAATTTAATTTTTTTTGAGAGCCTTAGAACACATACATGCAAGATTGAATCACCATGATTTTTTTTTTAGAGCCTTACAACACAAATATGCATGATTGAATCACTATAAAAAAATTTTGACTGCCTTAGAACACATATATGCATGATTGAATCACTATGAAATTTTTTTCACAACCCTAGAAAACATATATACATGATTGAATCACTATGATTTTTTTTTGACAATTGTATAATGTGTATATGCATGATTCAATCACTATATTTTTTTTTGACAACCTCATAACACATATATGCATGATTGAATCACTACAATTTTTTTTTGGTAGCAATAGAGCATATATATACATGATTGAATCACAATGATTTTTTTTTGAAAGCCTTAGAACACAAATTTGCTTGATTGATTCTATATGAATTTTTTTGATAGCCTTAGAACGAATATATGAATGATTGAATCACTATAAAAATTTTTTGACAACTTCAAAACATATGTATGCATGATTGAATCACTATGAAATTTTTTTAACAGCCTTGGAATATATATGTGCTTCATTGAACCACTAACAAAAAAATTTGACAGCCTTGGAAAAAATGTATGCATCATATTGAATCACTATGAATTTTTTTTGACAGCCTTAGAACACATATATGCATGATTGAATCACTATGAAATTTTTTTATGGCATTACAACACATATATGCATGACTGAATCATTATGAAATTTTTTTTACAGCCTTAGAACACATTGAATCACAAAAATTTTTTTTTGACAAACTTAGAACGATATCTGATAAATTAAAACACTATGAAATTTTTTTGGCACCCTTAGAACACATATATGCATGATTGAGTCACTATAAATTTTTTTTGACAACCTTAGGACACATATATGCATGATTGAATTACTATAAAATTTTTTTGATAGCCTTAGACATGTATATATATATATATATGATTGAATAACTATTTTTTTTTATCGCATTAGAACACATATATGAATGATTGAATCACTATAAAAACAATTTGACAGCCTTAGAACACATATATGTCTGATTAATTAACTATAATTTTTTTTTGACAGCCTTAGGATATATATATGCATGAAATCACTATGAATTTTTTTTACAGCCTTAGAACACATATATGCATGATTGAATCACTACAAAAAATTTTTTACGGCCTTAGAACACATATATGCATGATTAAATCTCTATGAATTTTTTTGATAGATTTATAACACATATATGCATGATTGAATCACTCTAAATTTTATTTGACAGAGTTAGAACACATATATGCTTGTTTGAACCGCTATGATTTTTTTTTTATAACTTAGGACATGTATATGCATGATTGAGTCACTATGAAATTTTTTTGATACCCTTAGAACACAAATATGCATGATTGAATCACTATGACATTTTTTTTACAACCTTAGAACACATATACGCATGATTGAATCACTATAAAATTTATTTGATAGCATTAAAACAAATACATGCATGATTGAATCACAATTTTTTTTTTTACAGCCTTAGAACACATCCACATTATTGAATCATTATAAAAAAAATTCACAGCCATAGAACACATATATACATGATTGAAGCAGTATAAAAAAATGTTGACGACCTTAGAACACATATATGCATGATTAAATCTCTATGAATTTTTTTTGATAGATTTAGAACACATATATGCATGATTGAATCACTCTAAAATTTTATTGACAGAGTTAGAACACATATACGCTTGTTTGAATCACTATGATTTTTTTTCGATAACTTAGGACACATATATGCATGATTGAGTCACTATGAATTTTTTTTGACAGCCTTAGAACACAAATATGCATGATTGAATGCCTATGATTTTTTTTTTACAACCTTAGAACACATCTACATCATGCATGATTGAATAACTACAAAATTTGTTTGATAGCATTAGAACACATATATGCATGATTGAGTCACAATTTTTTTTTTTTACAACCTTAGAACACATATCTACATTATTGAATCACTATAAAAATTTTTTGACAACCTTAGAACACATATATGCATGATTGATGCACTATAAAAAAAATTTGACAGCCTTAGAACACATATATACAAGATTGAATCACTATGAATTTTTTTTGATAGCCTTAGAACACAAATTGCATGATTGAATCGGTATGAATTTTTTTTTACTGGCACAAAACACATATATGCATGATTGAATCACAATGAAATTTTTTTGACAGCCCTAGAACACATATATTCATGATTGAACCACTGTGATATTTTTTTTAAAAGCATAGAACTTGTATATGCATGATTAAATCACTGTAATTTTTTTTTTAACAATCGTAGAACACAAATATGCATGATTGAATCACAATGAATTTTTTTTTAGAGCCTTAGAACATATATGCATGCTTGAAAAGTTATGAAATTTTTTTGACAGCCCTAGAACATATATATGCTTGATTGAATCACTATGTAATTTTTTTGACAACCTTAGAACACATATATGCATGATTGAATCACTATGAATTTTTTTTTACAGCCTTAGAACACATATATGAATGATTGAATTACTATAAAATTTGTTTGACAGACTTAGAACACATATATGCATGATTGAATCAATTTTAAATTTTTTTCAGCCTTAGAATACATATATGCATGATTGAATCACTATGATTTTTTTTTGACTGCCTTAGAACACATATATACATGGTTGATTCACTATAATTTTTTTTTGATAGCCTTAGAACACAATTATGCATGATTGGATCACTATGAAATTTTATTGACTGCCTTAGAACTTACGTGCATGATTTAATCACAATACATTTTGTATGTCTGGCTTAGAAGACATATATGCATTATTGAATCACTATGAAATAATTTTGATAGCCTTAGAACACATATATGCATGCTTGAATCACTATAAATTTTTTTTACAGCCTTAGAACACCTATATGCTTGATTGAGTCACTATGAAACTGGTTCGACCACCTTAGAACACATATATGCGTGATTGAATCAGTAGATTTTTTTTTGAAATCATTAGAACATAAGTATGAAAGATTGAATCACTATAAAAATTTTGTGACAACCGTAGAACACATATCTGCATGATTGAATCACTATAAATTTTGTTTGACAGCCTTAGAACACGTAAATGCATGATTGAATCACTATGAGTTTTTTTTGACAGCCTTAGAACACAATATGCATGCTTGAATCACTATAAATTTTTTATGACAGATTTAGAACATATATATGCATGATTGCATCACTATGAATTTTTTTTTACTACCTTAGAACACATAAATGCATGCTTGAATGACTATAAATTTTTAATGACAGATTTAGAACATATATATGCATGATTGAATCACTATGAAATATTTTTGATAGCCTTAGAACATAAATGCTTGATTGAATCAATACAAATTTTTTTTTGACAACCTTAGAACACATATATGCATTATTGAATCATTACACAATTTTTTGACACCCTTAAAACATATATGCATGTTTTAATCACTATGAATTTTTTTGGACAGTATTAGAACACATATATGCATGATTTAATCACTATAAATTTTTTTTGACAGCCTTAAAAAAAATATATGCATGATTGAATCACTATGAAAGTTTTTTGACAGCCTTAGAATACATATAAGCATAATTGAATCACTATAAAATTTTTTTGCGGCTTTAGAACACATATATGCATGATTGAATCACTATGAAATTTTTGGGAGAGCATTAGAACACTTATATGCTTGATTGAATCACCATAAAATTTTTTTGACAACCTTAGAACATATATCAACATTATTGAATCACTAAGAAATTTTTTTGACGGCCTTAGAATACATATATGCAAAATTGAATCACTATGAAATTTTTATGACAACCTTAGAACACTTATGAGCATGATTTAATCACCTTGATTTTTTTTAACAGGCTTAGAACATATATATGCATGATTAAATTACTATGAAATTTTTTTGACAGCCTTAGAACACTTATATGCATAATTGATTCAGTATAATTTTTTTTTCAGCTTTGGCCCCATATATACATGATTGAATCATTATTTAATTGTTTTGACAGCCATAGAACTCAAATATGCGTGATTGAATCACTAGAATTTTTTTTTGAGAGCTTTAGAACAAATATATACATGATTGAATCACTATAAAATTTTTTTGACAACCTTAGAACACATTTCTGAACGACTGAATCACTATGACTTTTTTTTACAGCCTTAGAACATTTATATGCATGATTGATTCACTATGAATTTTTTTCGACAGCCTTAGAACACATATATGCATAATTGAATCACTATGATTTTTTTTGACACCCTTAGAACATTTATGAGCATGATTTAATCGCTATAATTTTTTTTTGACAGGCTTAGAACACATATATGCATCATTGAATCACTATGAAATTATTTTTATAGCATTAGAACACATATATCCATGATTAAATCACTATGAAACTGGTTTGACAGCCTTAGAACACATATATGCGTGATTGAATCACTAGAATTTTTTTTTGAGAGCATTAGAACACATATATTCAAGATTAAATCACTATAAATTTTTTGACAACCTTAGAACACATATCTCCATGATTGAATCACTACGATTTTTTCTTATAGCCTTAGAACACATATATGCATGATTAAATCACTATAAATTTTTTTTGACAGCCTTAGAACACATATATGTATGATTGAATCACTAGGAATTTTTTATGACAGCCTTAGAACACATATATGCATGCTTGAATCAATATGAAATTTTTTTGAAAGCCTAATAATACATTATATGCATGATTGAATCACTATGAAATATTTTTGAGAGCCTTATAACATATATATGCTTGATTGAATCAATAAATTTTTTTTTTTACTGCCTTAGAACACATATATGCCTGACTGAATCAAAACAATTTTTTTTTACAGCCTTAGAACACATATATGTACGATTGAATCAATACAGTTTTTTTTGATAGGCTTAGATCACATGTATGCATGATTGAATCACTATGAAATTTTCTTGACAACCTTAGAACACAAATATGAATGATTGAATCACTTTGAAAACTTTTGACAGCCTTAGAACACATATTATGCATGATTGAATCACTATTAAATAGTTTTGACAGCCTTATAACACATATATGCCTGATTAAATCACTACGAAATTTTTTTGATAGCCTTAGAACACATATATGAATGATTGAATCGCTATGAATTTTTTTTGACAACCATAGAACAAATATATGGATGATTGAATCAATACAAATTTTTTTTGACAGCCTCAGAACACATATATATATATATGATTGAATTAATACAAATTTTTTTTGACCCCCATAGAACACATATATGCATGATTGAATCACTATGAAATTTTTTAGACAGCCTTAGAACACATATAAGCATGATTTAATCGCTATGAAATTTTTTTGACAGTCTTAAAACACATATATGTATGTTTGAATCACTATGAAATTTTTTTGACAACCTCAGAACACAAATATGCACGATTGAATCACTATGAATTTTTTTTGGAGCCTAAGAACACATATATGCATCATTGAATCACTATGAACTTTTTTTGACAGCCTTAGAACACATATTTGCATGATTGAATCACTATGAAATTTTTTTGAGAGCCTTAGAACACATATATGCATGATTGAATCACTATGAATTTTTTTTGACAGCCTTAGAACACATATATGAATGATTGAATCATTATGAATTTTTTTTAACAACCATAGAACACATATATGCATAATTGAATCACTATGAATTTGTTTTAACAACCATAGAACACATATATGCAAGATTGAATCACTATGAAATTTTTTTAACAACCATATTACACATATTTGCATGATTAAATCACTATCAATTTTTTTTGACAGCCTTAGAACACATATATGTATGATTGAATCACTAGGAATTTTTTGTGACAGCCTTAGAACACATATATGCATGCTTGAATCAATATGAATTTTTTTTGAAAGCCTAATAATACATTATATGCATGATTGAATCACTATGAAATATTTTTGAGAGCCTTATAACATATATATGCTTGATTGAATCAATACAAATTTTTTTTTACTGCCTTAGAACACATATATGCCTGACTGAATCAAAACAAATTTTTTTTACAGCCTTAGAACACATATATGTACGATTGAATCAATACAGTTTTTTTTTATAGGCTTAGATCACATGTATGCATAATTGAATCACTATGAAATTTTCTTGACAACCTTAGAACACAAATATGAATGATTGAATCACTTTGAAAACTTTTGACCGCCTTAGAACACATATTATGCATGATTGAATCACTATTAAATAGTTTTGACAGCCTTATAACACATATATGCATGATTAAATCACTATGAAATTTTTTTGATAGCCTTAGAACATATATATGAATGATTGAATCGCTATGAATTTTTTTTTACTACCATAGAACACATATATGCATGATTGAATCACTATGAAATTTTCTTGACAGCCTTAGAACACATATATGGATGACAGCCTCAGAACACATATATATATATGATTGAATGACTACAAATTTTTTTTGACCCCCATAGAACACATATATGCATGATTGAATTACTATGAAATTTTTTAGACAGCCTTAGAACATATATAAGCATGATTTAATCGCTATGAAATTTTTTTGACAGTCTTAAAACACATATATGTATGTTTGAATCACTATGAAATTTTTTTGACAACCTCAGAACACATATATGCACGATTGAATCACTATGAATTTCTTTTGAAGCCTAAGAACACATATTCGCATCATTGAATCACTATGAATTTTTTTTGACAGCCTTAGAACACATATTTCCATGATTGAATCACTATGAATTTTTTTTGACAGCCTTAGAACACATATATGAATGATTGAATCATTATGAATTTTTTTTAACAACCATAGAACACATATATGCATGATTGAATCACTATGAATTTTTTTTAACAACCATAGAACACATATATGCAAGATTGAATCACTATGAAATTTTTTTAACAACCATATTACACATATTTGCATGATTAAATCACTATCAAATTTTTTTGCAGCCTTAGAACACATGTCTGCATTATTGAATCACTATGATTTTTTTTTTACAGCCTTAGAACACATATATGCATGATTGAATCACTATGAATTTTTTTTTACACCCTTAGAATACTTATGGGCATGATTTAATTACTATAATTTTTTTTGTGAGGCTTCAAAACACGTATATGCATGATTGATCACTATAAAATTATTTTGACAGCCTTAAAACACATATATGGATGATTGAATCACTATGATTTTTTTTAAAGCCTTAGAACACAAATATGCTTGATTGAAACGTTAGAATTTTTTTTGAGAGCATTAGAACACATATATCCTTGATTAAATCGCTATAAATTTTTTTGACATCCTTAGAACACATACCTGCACGATTGAATCACTATGAAATTTTTTTTACAGCCTTAGAACAAATATAATCATGATTGAATCACTATGATTTTTTTTTGACATCCTTGGAACACATATATGTATGAGTGAATCACTATGAATTTTTTTTAGAGCCTTAGAACACATATATGCATGCTTGAATCATTATGAAATTTTTTTGATAGCCTTAGAACACATATATGAATGATTGAATCACTATGAAATTTTTTTGACAACCTTAGAACACATATATGAATGAATTAATCATTATGATTTTTTTTTAACAACTATAGAACACATATATGGATGATTGAATCACTATGATTTTTTTTTAACAACCATAGGACACATATATGCAAGATTGAATCACTATGATTTTTTTTTTACTGTCATAGAACACATATAAGCAT
This sequence comes from Nuphar pumila, assembly GCF_984573655.1. Taxonomy (NCBI): domain Eukaryota; kingdom Viridiplantae; phylum Streptophyta; class Magnoliopsida; order Nymphaeales; family Nymphaeaceae; genus Nuphar; species Nuphar pumila. The sequence continues at coordinate 105,357,567 of NC_143249.1, forward strand.
CATTTAATCACTATGAAAAATTTTTGACAACCTTAGAGCACATATATGCATGATTGCATCACTATGACATTTTTTTGACAGCCTTAGAACACATATATGCAAGATTGAAACACTATGAAATTTTTTTGCAGCCTAAGAACACATATATGCATGATTGAATCACTATGAAATTTTTTTGACAGCCTTAGAACACATATATGCATGATTGAATCACTATGGAATTTTTTTGACAACTTTAGAACACATATATGAATGATTGAATCACTATGAAATTTTTTGAACAACCATATAACACATATATGCATGATTGAATCACTATAAAGTTTTTTTTGACAGCCAAAGAATACTTATGGGCATGATTTAATTACTATAATTTCTTTTTGCACGGCTTAGAAACACATATATGCATGATTGAATCACTATGAAATTAGTTTGACAGCCTTAAAACACATATATGGATGATTGAATCACTATGAATTTTTTTTAGAGCCTTAGAACACAAATATGCATGATTGAATCACAATGAAACAGGTTTGACAGCCTTAGAGTACATATATGCATGATTGAAACGTTATAATTTTTTTTAGAGCATTAGAACACATATATTCATGATTGAATCACTATAATTTTTTTTGGCAACCTTAGAACATGACCTGCATGATTGAATCACTATGAAATTTTTTTGACAGCCTTAGAACAAATATATGCATGATTGAATCACTTTGAATTTTTTTTGACATCCTTAGAACACATATATGCATTATTGAATCACTATAAAAAAATTTTAACAGCCTTAGAACACATATTTGGAAGTGTGAATTACTATGAAATTCTTTTGACAGCCTTAGAACACATATATGCATGCTTGAATCATTATGAAATTTTTTTGCGGATTTAGAACACATATATGCATGATTGAATCACTATGAAATTTTTGGGAGAGCATTAGAACACTTATATGCTTGATTGAATCACCATAATTTTTTTTTGACAACCTTAGAACATATATGTACATTATTGAATCACTATGAAATTTTTTTGACGGCCTTAGAATACAAATATGCAAAATTGAATCACTATGAAATTTTTATGACAACCTTAGAACACTTATGAGCATGATTTAATCACCCTGATTTTTTTTATAGGCGTAGAACATATATATGCATGATTAAATTAATATGAAATTTTTTTGACAGCCTTAGAACACATATATGCATAATTGATTTAGTATATATTTTTTTTTGCAGCTTTGGCCACATATATACTTGATTGAATCATTATTTGAGTTCACAGCCTTAGAACTCAAATATGCGTGATTGAATCACTAGAATTTTTTTTTTAGAGCTTTAGAACAAATATATACATGATTGAATCACTATAAAATTTTTTTGACAACCTTAGAACACATTTCTGAATGATTGAATCACTATGACTTTTTTTTTACAGGTTTAGAACATTTATATGCATGATTGATTCACTATGAATTTTTTTCGACAGCCTTAGAACACATATATGCATGATTGAATCACTATGATTTTTTTTTGACACCCTAAGAACATTTATGAGCATGATTTAAGCGCTTTAAATTTTTTTGACAGGCTTAGAACAGATATATGCATTATTAAATCACTTTGAAATTTTTTTTATATCATTAGACCACATATATCCATGATTAAATCACTATGAAACTGGTTTGACAGCCTTATAACACATATATGCGTGATTGAATCACTAGAATTTTTTTTTGAGAGCATTAGAACACATATATTCAAGATTCAATCACTATAAATTTTTTGACAACCTTAGAACACATATCTCAAAGATTGAATCACTACAGTTTTTCTTATAGCCTTAGAACACATATAGGCATGATTAAATCACTATAAATTTTTTTTGACAGCCTTAGAACACATATATGCACGATTGAATCACTATGAAATTTTTTTGACAGCCTTAGAACACTTACGTGCATGATTTAATCACTATAAATTTTGTATGACAGGCTTAGAAGACACATATGCATGATTGAATCACTATGAAATTATTTTGATAGCCTTAGAACACATATATGCATGCTTGAATCACTATAAATTTTTTTTACAGCCTTAGAACACCTATATGCTTGATTGAGTCACTATGAAACTGGTTCGACCACCTTAGAACACATATATGCGTGATTGAATCAGTAGAAATTTTTTTGAAATCATTAGAACATATGTATGCAAGATTGAATCACTATAAAATTTTTGTGACAACCGTAGAACACATATCTGCATGATTGAATCACTATAAATTTTGTTTGTCAGCCTTAGAACATGTATATGCATGATTGAATCACTATGAGTTTTTTTTTACAGCCTTAGAACACAATATGCATGCTTGAATCACTTTAAATTTTTATGACAGATTTAGAACATATATATGCATGATTGCATCACTATGAATTTTTTTTACTGCCTTTGAACACATATATGCATGCTTGAATGACTATAAATTTTTAATGACAGATTTAGAACATATTTATGCATGATTGAATCACTATGAAATATTTTTGATAGCCTTAGAGCATATATGCTTGATTGAATCAATACAAATTTTTTTTTTACAGCCTTAGAACACATATATGCATTATTGAATCACTACACAATGTTTTGACACCCTTAAAAAACATATATGCACGATTTAATCACTATAATTTTTTTTTGACAGCCTTAAAAAAAATATATGCATGATTGAAACACTATGAATTTTTTTTGACAACCTTAGAATACATATAAGCATGATTGAATCACTATGAATTTTTTTTGCGGCTTTAGAACACATATATGCATGATTGAATCACTATGAAATTTTTGGGAGAGCATTAGAACACTTATATGCTTGATTGAATCACCATAATTTTTTTTGACAACCTTAGAACATATATGTACATTATTGAATCACTATGAAATTTTTTTGACGGCCTTAGAATACATATATGCAAAATTAAATCACTATGAAATTTTTATGACAACCTTAGAACACTTATGAGCATGATTTAATCACCTTGATTTTTTTTAACAGGCTTAGAACATATATATGCATGATTAAATTACTATGAATTTTTTTTGACAGCCTTAGAACACTTATATGCATAATTGATTCAATATAATTTTTTTTTTCAGCTTTGGCCCCATATATACAAGATTGAATCATTATTTAATTGTTTTGACAGCCATAGAACTCAAATGTGCATGATTGAATCACTAGAAAATTTTTTTGAGAGCTTTAGAACAAGTATATACATGATTGAATCACTATAAAATTTTTTTGACAACCTTAGAACACATTTCTGAATGATTGAATCACTATGACTTTTTTTTTAAGTCCTTAGGACATTTATATGCATGATTGATTCACTATGAATTTTTTTCGACAGCCTTAGAACACATATATGCATAATTGAATCACTATGATTTTTTTTTGACACCCTTAGAACATTTATGAGCATGATTTAATCGCTATAAATTTTTTTTGACAGGCTTAGAACACATATATGCATCATTGAATCACTATGAAATTATTTTTATAGCATTAGAACACATATATCCATGATTAAATCACTATGAAACTGGTTTGACAGCCTTAGAACACATATATGCGTGATTGAATCACTAGAAATTTTTTTTGAGAGCATTAGAACACATATATTCAAGATTCAATCACTATAAATTTTTTGACAACCTTACAACACATATCTTCATGATTGAATCACTACGATTTTTTCTTATAGCCTTATAACACATATATGCATGATTAAATCACTATAAATTTTTCTAGACAGCCTTAGAACACATATATGTATGATTGAATCACTAGGAATTTTTTATGACAGCCTTAGAACACATATATGCATGCTTGAATCAATATGAATTTTTTTTGAAAGCCTAATAATATATTATATGCATGATTGAATCACTATGAAATATTTTTGAGAGCCTTATAACATATATATGCTTGATTGAATCAATACAAATTTGTTTTGACTGCCTTAGTACACATATATGCCTGACTGAATCAAAACTATTTTTTTTTACAGCCTTAGAACACATATATGTACGATTGAATCAATACAGTTTTTTTTTATAGGCTTAGATCACATGTATGCATGATTGAATCACTATGAAATTTTCTTGACAACCTTAGAACACAAATATGAATGATTGAATCACTTTGACAACTTTTGACAGCCTTAGAACACATATTATGCATGATTAAATAACTATTAAATAATTTTGACAGCCTTAGAACACATATATTCATGATTAAATCACTATGAAATTTTTTTGATAGTCTTAGAACACATATATGAATGATTGAATCGCTATGAATTTTTTTTGACAACCATAGAACACATATACGGATGATTGAATCAATACAAAAAATTTTTGACAGCCTCAGAACATATATATATATGATTGAATGACTACAAATTTTTTTTGACCCCCATTGAACACACATATGCATGATTGAATCACTATGAATTTTTTTAGACAGCCTTAGAACACATATAAGCACGATTTAATCGCTATGAAATTTTTTTGACAGTCTTAAAACACATATATGTATGTTTGAATCACTATGTAATTTTTTTGACAACCTCAGAACACATATATGCACGATTGAATCACTATGATTTTTTTTTGGAGCCTAAGAACACATATATGCATCATTGAATCACTATGAAATTTTTTTGACAGCCTTAGAACACATATTTGCATGATTGAATCACTATGAAATTTTTTTGAGAGCCTTAGAACACATATATGCATGATTGAATCATTATGAATTTTTTTTGACAGCCTTAGAACACATATATGAATGATTGAATCAATATGAATTTTTTTTAACAACCATAGAATACATATATGCATGATTGAATCACTATGATTTTTTTTTAACAACCATAGAACACATATATGCAAGATTGAATCACTATGAAGTATTACACATATTTGCATGATTAAATCACTATCAATTTTTTTTGCAGCCTTAGAACACATGTCTGCATTATTGAATCACTGTGAATTTTTTTTTACAGCCTTAGAACACATATATGCATGATTGAATGACTATGAATTTTTTTTGACACCCTTAGAATACTTATGGGCATGATTTAATTACTATATTTTTTTTTGTGAGGCTTCAAAACACATATATGCATGATTGATCACTATAAAATTATTTTGACAGCTTTAAAACACATATATGGATGATTGAATCACTATGAATTTTTTTTAAAGCCTTAGAACACAAATATGCTTGATTGAAATGTTAGAATTTTTTTTTAGAGCATTAGAACGCATATATCCTTGATTAAATCGCTATAAATTTTTTTGACAACCTTAGAACACATACCTGCACGATTGAATCACTATGAAATTTTTTTGACAGCCTTAGAACAAATATAAGCGTGATTGAATCACTATGATTTTGTTTTGACATCCTTAGAACACATATATGTATGAGTGAATTACTATGATTTTTTTTAGAGCCTTAGAACACATATATGCATGCTTGAATCATTATGAAATTTTTTTGATAGCCTTAGATCACATATATGAATGATTGAATCACTATGAATTTTTTTGGACAACCTTAGAACACATATATGAATGAATTAATCATTATGATTTTTTTTTAAAAACTATAGAACACATATATGGATGATTGAATCACTATGATTTTTTTTTAACAACCATAGGACACATATATGCAAGATTGAATCACTATAAATTTTTTTTTACTGCCATAGAACACATATAAGCATCATTTAATCACTATGAAATCTTTTTGACAACCTTAGTGCACATATATGCATGATTGCATCACTATGACATTTTTTTGACAGCCTAGGAACACATATATGCAAGATTGAAACACTATAAAGTTTTTTTGCAGCCTAAGAACACATATATGCATGATTGAATCACCATGAAATTTTTTTGACAGCCTTAGAACACATATATGCATGATTGAATCACTATGGAATTTTTTTGACAACTTTAGAACACATATATGAATGATTGAATCACTATGAAATTTTTTGAACAACCATATAACACATATATGCATGATTGAATCACTATGAAGTTTTTTTACAACCTTAGAAAACATATCTGCATTATTGAATCACTATGAATTTTTTTTGACAGCCTAAGAATACTTATGGGCATGATTTAATTACTATAATTTCTTTTTGCGAGGCTTAGAAACACATATATGCATGATTGAATGACTATGAAATTAGTTTGACAGCCTCAAAACACATATATGGATGATTGAATCACTATGAATTTTTTTTAGAGCCTTAGAACACAAACATGCATAATTGAATCACAATGAAACAGGTTTGACAGCCTTAGAGTACATATATGCGTGATTGAAATGTTAGAATTTTTTTTTAGAGCATTAGAACATATATATTCATGATAGAATCACTATAAATTTTCTTGACAACCTTAGAACACGACCTGCATGATTGAATCACTATGAAATTTTTTTGACAGCCTTAGAACAAATATATGCATTATTGAATCACTTTGAATTTGTTTTTGACATCCTTAGAACACATATATGCATTATTGAATCACTATAAAAAAAATTTAACAGCCTTAGAACACATATTTGCAAGTGTGAATTACTAAGAAATTCTTTTGACAGCCTTAGAACACATATATGCATGCTTGAATCATTATGAATTTTTTTTGATAGCCTTAGAACACCTATATGCATGATTGAATCACTATGAAATTTTTTTGACAAAAATAGAACACATATATTCATGATTGAATCAATACAATTTTTTTTTACAGCCTTAGAACACATATACAGATGATTAAATCACTATAAATTTTTTTGACAGCCTTATAACACATATATGCATGATTTCATCACTATGAATTTTTTTTGACAGCCTTAGAAAACATATATGCATGCATCATTAAATCACTATAAAATTTTTTTGCGGCCTTAGAACACATAAATGCATGATTGAATCACCATGAATTTTTTTTCACAGCCTTAGAACACGTATATCCATGATTGAGTCACTATGAGATTTTTTTGAGAGCCTTAGAACACATATATGGATGATTGAATCTACAAATTTTTTTTGACAGCCTCAGAACACACATATATATATGATTGAATCACTATAAAATTTATTTGACCACCTTATAACACATATATGCATATTTTAATCACTATGAATTTTTTGACAGCCTTAGAACACACATAAGCATGATTAAATTGCTATGAAATTTTTTTGACAGCCTTAGAACACAAATATGCATGATTGAAACAATATGAATTTTTTTTGACAACCTTAGAACACATATATGCATGATTGAATCACTATGATTTTTTTTTACAGCCAAAGAACACATATATGCATCATTGAATCACTATGAATTTTTTATTGACAGCCTTAGAACACATATCTGCAGGATTGAATCACAATGAAATTTTTTTGAGAGCCTTAGAACTCATATATGCATGATTGAGTCACTTTGAAATTTTTTTGACAGCCTTAGAACACATATACGCATTATTGAATCCCTATGAAATTTTTTTGGCAACCTTAGTACATATATATGAATGATTGAATCACTATGAAATTTTTTTAACAACCCTAGAACACATATATGCATGATTAAATCACTATGAAAATTTTTTGACAACCTTAGAATAAATATATGAATGATTGAAGCACTATGAAATTTTTTTAACAACCATAGAACACATTTATGCAAGATTGAGTATATATGATTTTTTTTTTACTGCCATATAACACATATAAGCATAATTTAATCGCTATAAATTTTTTTTGATAACCTTAGAGCACATATATGCATGATTGAATCACTATGAAATTTTTTTCACAGCCCTGGAACACATATATGCAAGTTTGAATCACTACGATTTTTTTTGCAGCCTAAGAACACATATATGCAAGATTGAATCACTATGACATTTTTTGACAGCCTTAGAACACATATATACAAGATTGAAACACTATGAAATTTTTTTGCCGCCTAAGAACACATATATGCATGACTGAATCACTATGATATTTTTTTGACAGCCTTACAACACATATATGCATGATTGAATCACTATGGAATTTTTTTGACAACTTTGGAACACATATTTGAATGATTGAATCACTATAAAATTTTTTTAACAACCATATAACACATATATGCATGATTGAATCACTATGAAATTTTTTTGTAATCTTAGAAAACATATCTGCATTATTAAATCACTATGAATTTTTTTTTACAGCCTTAGAACACATATATGCATGATTGAATCACTATGAATTTTTTTTGACACCCTTAGAATACTTATGGGCATGATTTAATTACTACAATTTGTTTTTGTGAGGCTTAGAAACACATATATGCGTGATTGAATCACTATAAAGTTATTTTGACAACCTTAAAACACATATATGGATGATTGAATCACTATGAATTTTTTTGGGAGCCATAGAACACAAATACGCATTATTGAATCACAATAAAACAAGTTTGACACCGTTAGAATACATATGTGTGATTGAAACATTAGAATTTTTTTTTAGAGCATTAGAACACATATATTCATGATTGAATCGTTATAAATTTTTTTGACAACCTTAGAACACATACCTGCATGATCGAATCACTATGAAATTCTTTTGACAGCCTTTTAAAAAAAATATATGTATGATTGAATCACTATCAATTTTTTTTGAAATCCTTTAACACATATATACATTATTGAATGACTATAAAAAAATTTAACAACCGTAGAGCACATATATGCATGTGTGAATTACTATGAATTTTTTTTGAATGCCTTAGAACACATACATGCAAGCTTGAATCATTATGAATTTTTTTTTATAGCCTTAGAACACATATATGAATGATTGAATCACAATGAATTTTTTTTGACAACCATAGAACACATATATTCATGATTGAATCACTATAAGATTTTTTTGACAGCCTTAGAACATATATACGCTTGATTGAATCAATACAATTTTTTTATTACAGCCTTAGAACACTTATAGGCATAATTGAATCACTATAAATTTTTTTGACAGCCTTTGAACACATATATGCATGATTTAATCACTATGAAATATTTTAACATCCATAGAACACATATACTCATGATTGAATAAATATAAATTTTTTTGATAGCCATTAAACACATATATGCATGATTGAATCACTATGAATTTTTTTTTACAGCCTTAGAACACATATATGCATGCATCATTAAATCACTATAAATTCTTTTTGTGGCCTTAGAACACATAAGTGCATGATTGAATCACTTTGAAATTTTTTTGACAGCATTAGAAAACGTATATCCGTGATTGAGTCACTATGTGATTTTTTTGAGAGCCTTAGAACACATATATGGATGATTGAATCAATACAGATTTTTTTTTGACAGCCTCAGAACACACATATATATATGATTGAATCACTACAAATTTTTTTTGCCACCTTATAACACATATATACATATTTTAATCACTATGAAATTTTTTTGACAGCCTTAGAACACATATATGAATGATTTAATCGCTATGAATTTTTTTTGACAACCATAGAACACATATATGGATGATTGGATCAATACAAATTTTTTTTGACAGCCTCAGAACACATATATATATATATGATTGAATTAATACAAATTTTTTTTGACCCCCATAGAACACATATATGCATGATTGAATCACTATGATTTTTTTTTTCAGCCGAAGAACACATATATGCATCATTGAATCACTAGGAAATTTTTATTGACAGCCTTAGAACACATATATGCATGATTGAATCACAATGAAATTTTTTTGAGAGCCTTAGAACTCATATATGCATGATTGAGTCACTTTGAATTTCTTTTGACAGCCTTAGAACACATATACACATTTTTGAATCCCTATGGAATTCGTTTGATGACCTTAGAACAAATATATGAATGATTGAATCACTATGAAATTTTTTTAACAACCATAGAACACATATATGCATGATTAAATCACTATGAAAATTTTTTGACGACCTAAGAACAAATATGTGAATGATTGAATCACTATGAAGTTTTTTTAACAACCATAGAACACATATATTCTAGATTGAATATCTATGAAATTTTTTTTACTGCCATAGAACACATATAAGCATAATTTAATCACTATAAAATTATTTTGACAACCTTAGAGCACTTATCTGCATGATTGAATCACTATGAATTTTTTGTGACAGCCTTGGAACAGATATATGCAAATTTGAATCGATACGAAATTTTTTTGCTGCCTAAGAACACATATATGCATGATTGAATCCCTTTAATTTTCTTTTGACAGCCTTAGCACACATATATGGATGATTGAATCACTATGGATTTTTTTTGACAGCCTTGGAACACATATATGCATGATTAAATTACTATAAAATTTTTTGGACAACCATAGAACACATATAAGAATGATTGAATTACTATGATTTTTTTTTTACATGCAAAGAACACATATATGCATGATTGAATCAATAAGATTTTTTTTTGTGGACTTAGAACACATATACGCATGATTAAATCACTATGAAGTTTTTTTGACAGCCTTAGAACACATATATGCATGATTGAATCAATATAAACATTTTTGATAAGCATTAGAACACCTAAATGTATGATTCAGTCACTATAAATTTTTTTTGACAAACTTAGAACACATATCTGGATTATTGAATCACTATGATTTTTTTTGTACAGCCTTAGAACACATATATGCATGATTGAATCACTATGAATTTTTTTTGACACCCTTAGAACACTTATGGGCATGATTTAATCACTATGAATTTTTTTTGACAGCTTAGAACACATATATGCATGCATCATTAAATTACTATAAAATTTTTTTGCGGCCTTAGAACAGATAAATGCATGATTGAATCACTATGAATTTTTTTTGAAAATTTTAGAACACGTATATCCATGATTGAGTCACTATGAGATTTTTTTGAGAGCCTTAGAACACATATATGGATGATTGAATCAATATAAATTTTTTTTTACAGCCTCAGAACACACATATATATATGATTGAATCACTACAAATTTTTTTTGACCACCTTATAACACATATATGCATATTTTAATCACTATGATTTTTTTTACAGCCTTAGAACACATATATGCATGATTTAATTGCTATAAATATTTTTTGACAGCCTTAGAACACCAATATGCATGATTGAAATAATATGAATTTTTTTTTACAACCTTATAACACATATATGCATGATTGAATCACTATGATTTTTTTTTGCAGCCGAAGAACACATATATGCATCATTGAATCACTATGAAATTTTTATTGACAGCCTTAGAACAGATATCTGAATGATTGAATCACAATGAAATTTTTTTGAGAGCCTTAGACCTCATATATGCATGATTGACTCACTTTGAATTTTTTTGGCAGCCTTAGAACACATATACACATTATTAAATCCCTATGAATTTTTTTTGACAGCCTTAGAACACATATACGCATTATTGAATCACTGTGAAATTTTTTTAACAACCATAGAACACATATATGCATGATTAAATCACTATGAAATTTTTTTGACAACCTTAGAACAAATATATGAATGATTGAATCACTATGAATTTTTTTTAACATTCATAGAACACATATATGAAAGGTTGAATATCTATCAAATTTTGTTACTGCCATAGAACACAGCATAATTTAATCGCTATAAAAATTTTTTGACAACCTTAGAGCACATATATGAAAGATTGAATCACTATGAAATTTTTTTGACAGCCTTGGAACACATATATGCAAGTTTGAATCACAACAATTTTTTTTTTCAGCCTAAGAACACATATATTTATGATTGAATCACTATGACATTTTTTTGACAACCTTAGAACACATATATACAAGATTGAAACACTATGAAATTTTTTTACAGCCTAAGAACACATATATGCATGATTGAATTACTATGAATTTTTTTTGACAGCCTTAGAACACATATATGCATGATTGAATCACTATGGATTTTTTTTGACAACTTTGGAACACATATATGAATGATTGAATCACTATGAAATTTTTTTCACAACCACATAACACATATATGCATGATTGAATCACTATAAAAATTTTTTCCGACTTAGAAAACATATCTGTATTTTTGAATCACTATGAATTTTTTTTGACAGCCTTAGAACACATATATGCATGATTGAATCACTATGAAGTTTTTTTGACACCCTTAGAATACTTATGGGCATGATTTAATTACTATAATTTCTTTTTGTGAGGCTTAGAAACACATATATGCATGATTGAATCACTATATAATTATTTTGACAGCCTTAAAACACATATATGGATGATTGAATCACTATGAATTTTTTTTTTAGCCTTAGAACACAAATATTCATGATTGAATAACAATGAAACAAGTTTGACAGCCTTACAATACATATATGCGTGATTGAAACGTTAGAATTTTTTTTAAGAGCATTAGAACACATATATTCATGATTGAAACGCTATAAATTTTTTTGACAACCTTAGAACACATACCTGCATGATTGAATCACTATGAAATTTTTTTGACAGCCTTAGAACAAATAGATGCATGATTGAAACAATATGATTTTTTTTTGACATCCTTAGAACACATATATGCATTACTGAATGACTATAAAAAAATTTTAACAGCCTTAGAACACATATATGCATGTGTGAATTACTATGAATTTTTTTTTACAGCATTAGAACACATATATGCATGCTTGAATCATTATGAAATTTTTTTGATAGCCTTAGAACACATATATGAATGATTGAATCACAATGAAATTTTTTTGACAACCATAGAACACATATATTCATGAATGAATCACTATAAGAATTTTTTGACAGCCTTAGAACATATATATGCTTGATTGAATCAATACAATTTTTTTTTTACAGCCTTAGAACACATATAGGCATGATTGAATCACTATAAATTTTTTTGACAGCCTTAGAACACATATATGCATGATTTAATCACTATGAAATTTTTTAACAACCATAGAACACATATACGCATGATTGAATCACTATAAATTTTTTTGATAGCCTTAGAACACATATCTCCATGATTGAATCACTATGAATTTTTTTTGACAGCCTTAGAACACATATATGCATGCATCATTAGATCACTATAAATTTTTTTTGCGGCCTTAGAACACATAAATGCATGATTGAATCACTATGAATTTTTTTGACGGCCTTAGAACACGTACATCCATGATTGAGTCACTATGAGATTTTTTTGACAGCCTTAGAACACATATATGGATGATGGAATCAATACAACTTTTTTTTGACAGCCTCAGAACACACATATATATATATGATTGAATCACTACAAATTTTTTTTGACCACCTTATGACACATATATGCATATTTTAATCACTATGAATTTTTTTTGACAGCTTTAGAACACATATAAGCACAATTTAATCACTATGAAATTTTTTTGACAGCCTTAGAACACAAATATGCATGATTTAAAGAGTGTGAATTTTTTTTGACAACCTTAGAACACATATATGCATGATTGAATCACTATGATTTTTTTTTGCATCCGAAGAACACATATATGTATCATTGAAACACTTGGAAGTTTTTATTGACAGCTTTAGAACACATATCTGCATGATTGAATCACAATGCAATTTTTTTGAGAGCCTTAGAACTCATATATACATGATTCAGTCACTTTGAAATTTTTTTGACAGCCTTAGAACACATATACACATTATTGAATCCCTATGAATTTTTTTTTAAAACCTTAGAACATATAAATGAATGATTGAATCACTATGAAATTTTTTTAACGACCATAGAACACATATATGCATGATTAAATCACTATGAAATTTTTTTGACAACCTTAGAACAAATATATTACTGATTGAATCACTATGAATTTTTTTTAACAACCATAGAACACATATATGCTAGATTGAATATCTATGAAATGTTTTTTTCTACCGGAGAACAAATAAGCATAATTTAGTCGCTATAAAATTTTTTTGACAGCCTTAGAGCACATATATGCATGATTGAATCACTATGAAATTTTTTTGACAGCCTTGGAACACATATATGCAAATTTGAATCACTAAAAAAATTTTTTGCAGCCTAAGAACACATATATGCGTGATTGAATCACTATGGAATTTTTTTGACAGCCTTGGAACATATATATGCATGATTAAATTACCATAAAAAATTTTTGACAACCTTACAACACATATACGAATGATTGAATCACTATGATTTTTTTTTAACAACCATAGAACACATATATGCATGATTAAATCAAGAAGAAATTTTTTTGCAGACTTAGAACACATATACGCATGATTAAATCACTATGAAGTTTTTTTGACAGCCTTAGAACACATATATGCATGATTGAATCACTATAAACTTTTTTTATGAGCATTAGAACACTTATATGTATGATTCAAACACTATAAATTTTTTTTGATCACCATAGAACACATATCTGCATTATTGAATCACTATGATTTTTTTTTTACAGCCTTAGAACACATATATGCATGATTGAATCACTATGAATTTTTTTTGACACCCTTAGAACACTTATGGGCATGATTTAATCACTATAAATTGTTTTTGACAAGCTTAGAACACATATATGCATGATTGAATGACTATGAAATTATTTTGACAGCCTTAGAACACATATATTGATGATTGAGTCACTATGAATTTTTTTTAGAGCCTAATAACACAAATATGCATGATTGAATCACTATGAAACTGGTTTGACAGTGTTAGAATACATATATGCATGATTGAAATGCTAATTTTTTTTTTAGGGCATTAGAACACATATATGCATGATTGAATCATTATTTTTTTTTTACAACCTTAGAACACATACCTGTATTATTGATTGAAATTTTTTTAACAGCCTTAGAACATATATATGTATGATTGAATCACTATGAATTTTTTTTAACATCCTTAGAACACATATATGCATGATTGAATCACTATAATTATTTTATGACAGCCTTAGAACATATATATGCATGCTTGAATCATTAACAAATTTTTTTGATAGCCTTAAAACACATACATGAATGATTGAATCACTATGAAATATTTTCGACAACTATAGAACACATATATGCCTTATTGAATCACTATGAGATTTTTTTGACAGCCTCAGGACTTATATATTCTTGATTGAATCAAATACAAATTTTTTTTGACAGCCTTAGAACACATACATGCATGATTGAAAAACTATGATTTTTTTTTGCAGCCGAAGAACACATATATGCATCATTGAATCTCTAGAAAATTTTTATTGACAGCATTAGAACACATATCTCCATGATTGAATCACAATGAAATTTTTTTGAGAGCCTTAGAATTCATTTATGCATGATTGAATCACTATGAATTTTTTTTGACAGCCTTAGAATACATATATGCATGATTGAATCACTATGGAATTTTTTTGACCGCCTTAGAACACATATATGCATGATTGAATCACTATGAAATTTTTTGGACAACCTTAGAACACATATGAATGACAGAATCACTATGAATTTTTTTTAACAACCATAGAACATATATACGCATGATTGAATCTGTATGAATTTGTTTTGCGGCCTTAGAACACAGATATGCATGATTGAATCACTATGAAATTTTTGTGACAGCCTTAGAACACATATATCCATGATTGAATCACTATGATTTTTTTTTGACACCCTTAGAACACTTATGAGCATGATTTAATCACTATAAATTTTTTTTGACAACCTTAGAACACATATATACATTATATAATCACTATGAAATTTTTTTGACAGCCTTAGAACACATATATGAATTATTAAATCACTATAAAATTTTTTGACACCCTCAGAGCACTTATAAGCATGATTTAATCATGATGATTTTTTTTTTACATGCTTAGAACACATATATGCATGATTGAATTACTATGATTTTTTTTTGACAGCCTTAGGACACATATATGCATGCTTAAATCACTATGAAATTTTTTCGCAGCCTTAGAACACATATACGCATGATTGAATCACTATGAAATTGTTTTGACATCCTTAGAACACATATATGCATGCTTTAATCACTAGAAATTTTTTTTGAGAGCATTAGAACACATATATGCATGATTAAATCACTATAATTTTGTTTTTGACAACCTTAGAACATATATCTGCTTGATTGAATCACAATGAAATTTTTTTGACAGCCTTAGAACACATATATCCATGATTGAATCACTATGAATTTTTTTTGATAGCCTTAGAACACATATATGATTGCTTGAATCACTATGAAATTTTTTGACAGCGTTTGAACACATATATGCATGATTTAATCACTATGAAATTTTTTTGATAGCCTTAGAACACATATATGCATGATTGAATCACTATAAACTTTTTTTGACAGCCTTACAACATATATATGCATAATTGAATCACTATGAAATTTTTTTGCAGCCTAAGAACACATATATGCAAGATTGAAACACAATAAAAGTTTTTTGACAGCCTTAGAACATATATATGCATGATTGAATCACTATGGATTTTTTTTAACAGCCTTAGAACACATATATGCATGATTGAATCTCTATGAAATTTTTTTGACAACCTTAGAACACATATATGAATGATTGAATCACTATGAAATTTTTTTAACAACTATAGAACACATATATGCTTGATTGAATCACTATGAATTTTTTTGCACAACCTTAGAACACAAATATGAATGATTGAATCACTATGATTTTTTTTTAACAACCATAGAACACATATATGTAAGATTGAATCACTACAAATTTTTTTTGACTGCTTTAGAACACATATAGGCATTATTTAATCACTATAAAAATTTTTTGACACCCTTAGAACACATATATGCTTGATTGAATCACTATAAATTTTTTTTGACAGCCTTACAACAGATATATGCAAGATTGATTTTTTTTTTGTTGCCTAAGAACACATATATGCATGATTAAATCACTATGAAATTTTTTTGAGAGGCTTAGAACAGATATATGCATGATTGAATGACTATGAAATTTTTTAACTGCCTTAGAACACATATATGCATGATTGAATCACTATCAAATTTTTTTTGACAACCTTAGAACACATATATGCATGATTGAATCACTATAAATTTTTTTTAACAACCATGAAACACATATATGCATGATTGAATCACTATGAAATTGTTTTGACAGCCTTAGAACACATATATGCATGCTTTAATCACTAGAAATTTTTTTTGAGAGCATTAGAACACATATATGCATGATTAAATCACTATAACTTTTTTTTGACAAACTTAGAACATATATCTGCTTGATTGAATCACAATGAAATTTTTTTGACAGCCTTAGAACACATATATCCATGATTGAATCACTATGAATTTTTTTTGACAGCCTTAGAACACATATATGATTGCTTGAATCACTATGAAATTTTTTGACAGCCTTTGAACACATATATGCATGATTTAATCACTATGAATTTTTTTTGATAGCCTTAGAACACATATATGCATGATTGAATCACTATAAACTTTTTTTGACAGCCTTACAACACGTATATGCATAATTGAATCACTATGAATTTTTTTTGCAGCCTAAGAACACATATATGCAAGATTGAATCACAATGAAATTTTTTTGACAGCCTTAGAACATATATATGCATGATTGAATCACTATAGATTTTTTTAACAGCCTTAGAACACATATATGCTTGATTGAATCACTATAAAATTTTTTTGACAACCTTAGAACACATATATGAATGATTGAATCACTATGAAATTTTTTTAACAACTATAGAACACATATATGCTTGATTGAATCACTATGAATTTTTTTGCACAAGCTTAGAACACAAATATGAATGATTGAATCACTATGATTTTTTTTAACAACCATAGAACACATATATGTAAGATTGAATCACTATGATTTTTTTTTACTGCTTTAGAACACATATAGGCATTTTTTAATCGCTATAAAATTTTTTTGACACCCTTAGAACACATATATGCTTGATTGAATCACTATAAAAATTTTTTGACAGCCTTAGAACACATATTTGCAAGATTGAATTTTTTTTTGTTGCCTGAGAACACATATATGCATGATTAAATCACTATGAAATTTTTTTGAGAGGCTTAGAACAGATATATGCATGATTGAATGACTATGAAATTTTTTCACTGCCTTAGAACACATATATGCATGATTGAATCACTATCAATTTTTTTTTGACAACCTTAGAACACATATATGCATGATTAAATCGCTATGAAATTTTTTTTAGAGGCTTAGAACAGATATATGCATGATTGAATGACTATGAAATTTTTTTACTGCCTTAGAACACATATATGCATGATTGAATCACTATCAATTTTTTTTTGACAACCTTAGTACACATATATGCATGATTGAATCACTATAAATTTTTTTTAACAACCATGGAACACATATATGCATGATTGAATCACTATGAATTTTTTTTGCAGCCTTAGAACACATATATGCATGATTGAGTCACTTTGAATTTTTTTTGACAGACTTAGAACACATATATGCATGATTGAATCACTACAAATATTTTTAGAGAGCATTACAATATTTACATGGCTGATTTAATCACTATAAAAAAAATTTGACAACCTTAGAACACATATCTGCATTATTGAATCACTATGAAATTTTTTTTTACTGCCTTAGAACACATATATTTTTTTGACACCCTTAGAACACTTATGTGCATGATTTAATCACTATAACTTTTTTTTGATAGGCTTAGAACGCATATATGCATGATTGAATGACTATAAAATTATTTTGACAGCCTTACAACACATATATGGATGATTGAATCACTATGAATTTTTTTTTACAGCCGTATAACACATATATGCAATATTGAATCACTATGAAACTGGTTTGACAATCTTAGAATACATATATGTGTGATTGAATCATTAGAATTTTTCTTGAGAGCATTGTAACACATATATGCATGATTGAATCACTATAAAATTTTTTGACAACCCTAAAACACGTATCTGCATGATTGAATCACTATGAAATTTTTTTGACAACTTTACAACACATATATGATTGAATCACTATGAAATTTTGTTGACATCCTTGGAATACATATATAAAAGATTGAATCACTATGAAATTTTTTTGACAGCCTTAGAACACATATATGCACGATTGAATCACTATGAAATTTTTTTGTTAGCATTAGAAGACCTATATGCATGATTGAATCGCTATGAATTTTTTTTGCAGCCTTAGAACACTTATATGAATGATTGAATCTGTAACACCCCAAATATTTAACTTTAAAATTTTGGAATAATTTTATTTCTAAACAATAGCAGAAAGGCTTTATTAAATCCTTAGTCAAATTATTTGGGCGGGTTACAAGTAATAGCACAAACTCAAGGGATTAAGTAAAATAAACTCTTATATTGAAATACTACAAGTTTTAAATTACAACTTGATGATTTATTACAAGTCAGAATTCCTCAGGACCTCCGAAGAAGATATGGTCACGTGGCACTGTCCGCAGCGACGGCCGCAATTGCTCGTCATTCAGTTTCCTGAAAAACATTAATTCAGAAAAGGGTCAGACTACCACGTCTGAGTAAGAATCATACTATCCATATGAATGTGCACAGTGTCATGTGTACAAGTATATGTGCAACAAGTTTAGATAGAACTAATTACCATTTAACAATTGATAAATGTACAGGTCACTAAAGTCAAGCATTTTATGATATATTCCATCAACATCAAAGCACAATCCATCATATGCATAAACCATATTCATATAAGTAATAACAACTTTGAAACTAATGTGGATGTACACCTGACTTAACTAAAGCATTTCATGTAAAGTGTGCATAAAGCACAAACATCAATGTTCAACACATCATTCATAAGTTATCACAATTTCCATGTAAAGGAAAGTCAATTTGAATCATGCCTTGCAGGAGTCACAACTTACTCCAACAATTTCAACATCGAGTAGTATGCATCTACTTGAAGATCTTTCTTAATACACTACCTTTATCTTTCATCTTGTTAATTACCCTATGGGTACGCACAGGCATTCAACATCGTAGCAGACCGAGACCACACGAGGGTGTATTATTTTATAACCTGTGTGACTAGCCGTACGGATATCCAAAGGGGACGGTTCACGACCGAGAGAGTACTCCCCAATGGCTAAAACTTAGAATTAGGATGCACCCTGTACTTCTGCAGAAGACTTGGATCTACCACCTAGGATACATTGGTAGTCCTGGCCCCCTAACTTCGAGGACTGGGGACCGGGTGAGACGCCTAGCTCTCACAAAAACAAAAATGTCCATGAAGCTTGTACCACCTACCCTCTCCAAGGTAGACCATGGTTCCGGTAACATACACCGTCTTTCAGGTGTACCTAGAGCCCTGAGAAACCAGTAACATATACCATTGTCAGGTATACCCAGTATCCCGGGAAACCAGTAACATATACCATCTTTCAGGTATACCCAGAATCCCCATATTTGTTTTAGATGTGCATATATATATATTTATTCTTGTTTGTTTCATAGTGCGAGTCATTGCACCACAGGAGATTTTCAACATCTCAACCCACACTCAGGGTGATCTCAATGTATGCACATTACCCATTATATGCCCAATAGACAACAATCATAATTTCTTAGAATTTTGGCTCAACTTTGAGTCGAGTACTTATACATTCAACAAATTTAAAGTTTTAGTTATGAATTCGGGTGTACGTTTCGTACCCCCCCCCCACTAGTTACGCTGCAACATAACATTATCCAACTTTATCAGTTCTTAAGTGCTCGTATGGCAGCCTTATCTTCCTACGAAGTTGGAACTAGATTTTAATCTCTCATATGATCATGGCGTGAAAATATCATACAAACTTTTGCAAAACACACATAGATCACTAGCACGTAAACATGTCATAACATGAAATCGTGATTCCATTATATAAAATTCAGCATACTATTTAAACATTTGTACTATGGTGGCTTTGTCGTGACCAAAGTATGTGGACCATGAGGAGTTTTCGACCAACTAGTGGTATGTATGCTATAGTGAATTGCCAATGTATTACATGTGTATAGACAAGGCGAATTCCCCTTTTTTTCTTTTTTTCTTTTTTTCGACAAAACTACTATAAGAGATTTGGATACACAGGTGTAGAACAATCATCAATGAAATAACAAGTTTGCTTTTGCCGTTGTAAGATGTTTATTAATATAATGAGTGATATAAAATTTCTATATTGTTTGCCTATGATATAGGGTGATGTTTATGAATGAAATTTACGAAATTCTAAATGTAACGGAGTGGCATATGTGTATGTATACATTTTGATGTTTTATAACAGATTGTCTATCACAACACATACAATCAGACCTAGTGCACGATTTTTAGGCACCATAATGTTTTCTTAAAATCGTAAGCTCATACATGAGCTGAACACCTGGACGTATAATAACATTGCATATCTCAACCAGCGATTTCATAAGATAGAGGTTGTGTGTCACATTTGATATATAGCATACTGCACCAAATCTTTGGTTAGGGTGCCCAATTCATTTCATGAAATTCATCAAATTCACAAGCACAAATATTTAAATGTGGTTAATATGCAACTATAATATCATGTTTGGCCTTTTGCTCTATTCCTTGTAAATGTATGCATGTAATAATTAGGGAATATAAGCCCATTACAACACATCAAACTTGGTTCTAAGACTCTAAATACTTTGTTGTTTTATTTATCGGTTCATAAGAATGATCCGACATCCCACCTTAGGGGTTTGAAACCAAAACATATTTGTTGCCATCAATCTTCCTTCATGGTGGGAGTTGGCGCACAACCAGCCTATTGACTTAGGTTAATGTGAGTAACATCACGCGACAATCCCATGTGCCTCCAAAACTCATTACTACACATTTCTTCTAATCACATATAAGGACACAACCGTGTTTACATGGTATTGTGGTTCACCTGAACAGCAAACTCGAGTATGAGTTTATTCTACTAAAATCATGGGTAATTTACACTCAAGAATCATTAAGCATCAATATTGTGGTACATCTTCATAAAAGTAATAGTGGCGATTGACATCGCTCCGCTGTCACTAAAACATCCATACAGTATTAAAATGTTCGTATGAGCGGTATATAGAAAAAATATTAAAGGTAAGATACATATGTTATGGTTTTGTCTTTAGGAATATTTTAAGGAGTTATCTCCTATAAGGCATGCTGATTACTGTATTTGTGCTATTGAACATTATACAGAAACAAAACATGTAAACTATACACGTAGACCTTGAGTACCGTAAATGAACATAACTTAGAAAATGGTTTCTGTCATGTACTTAACACAGAAAATCACTATATCATTGAATATAAAACAGAAATCAATTTCACATTTAATATTGAAATTCCAAACTGTCATTGAACTTAATACAACAATATGTTGTCATTGAACTGGACATAGATAATTTTCTGTCCATACTCTTAATATAGCAATTCAAGACTGTCAATGAACTAACTGTAGAAATCAACGAACTGAAAGAGCTTTTTGTCAAAACAAAACTAATCTGGAACTTAACACAACAACCATACTGTCATCATGCTTAACATAAACCAATTTCTGTCAATACCCATATAGCAAATATACAATGTTGTCATTTTGCTAACGCAGATCAGAAAATTTCTCTAGTGAACATATTACCAAACACTTGCCTAAACAAAAAAAACCATGCAGAACATAAGTTCAAACATATTTTCTGAAGCCACGCACACAGATTTGAACTTCGAACATACTAAAAAATGTTTTCTAAGCCCAATATGTAAATCAAAAATATTTCTATTATCCACCTCCCAGAATATTTCAATCTCCAAGCACACCGATCATAGATTTTAATCCAAAGTCAACCCAGAGACCAACAGTTAGTCTATATTACCGTATATATATATATATATATATATATATATATATATATATATATATATATATTCAATTTAAAATGTGTGTAATTGTTCCTTTCTCATATCACTCATTTGGGTATTAAATGCCACAAAAAATTGACAAAACATTCAGCATTTAGACGGCCTATGCATCCAGATTTTTTTTTCTACATGTTGTCGAGAAGAGAAATCCAAACATCTCTCAATGTCTTTGGATATCTGATTAATAATGGCAAAAACGTCGAACTAGCATTACACATCTATGTATTTATTTGTTTATTTATTTATTATTTTTCCATATTATGATACGTATCCATTAACACGATCTTGCTACTTGGGGATTTTCTATGATCCATTCAATTAGCGTTGATCGATTCCCCATGACATGAGTTCTAACTGCCATATATGCAATTTTATTATTCACATACTAAAGACCAACTAGATCCCACATCCGCCATGGCTGAAACACACGTCATGGCTGAAACACACGATAGGATATATGTATTTTGTACATATATACATATAGTATATTGGATACGTGTGTTCCATGTCACAGTGCGCACACATAAAGATATAATGCTCTTACCTCTTTGAAGTCTCGCAATAGCACGGTTGCACCCCTACCTTCCTTCGTTGGAGCGGCACAACACTTCGATAATGGAATCCACACGATCAGCAGAGGAGGTAGACATGTCTAGCAACGATGGTCGACCACCACGGTGGAAGAGAAGGATGGATGAGCCAAAAACGTTAAGAGAGAGAGAGAGATAATGGTTTCAATGGCTGGAATAGGAAAAGATATGAAAGAGGGAGGATGAAGATGGTCACACGACTGGGATGAAAAAAACGTGAAGAGGGATGAAGATGAATCCAAAAAATGAATTTTTTGTAAAGTCCCTTCTCCATCCATTTTTTTTTTCTTGAAATTGTCCTTCCCATTCAATGCCCCTTGTAAAGCTCCCCCCTTCCTTGTCAAAATTCGTGGGAATTTCCCAAAAAGAAAAATGTTTGGGTTTCCTTTTTGGGAAATTCGCCCAGCCCCCTCTCTCCTTGAAAAACACCTTTCCTCATTTAAGTCACTTTAATGAGGAGTTACTAAAAAAAATCTGTTGGTTATAAAGTATTTCCGGAAAAAATATTCTTGGCACACCAAAGGATTTGAACTGGGGTCCTCTTCTGTAAGAGGTAACAAGCCCCACCAGTGTGCCATACACAATTTCGTTGCATATTTTTGCAACAAAATTTTATTTAACCACTTATAGGCGTCTGGTGGATTTTGCCAAAAAATGATGTCTTAGGTATTTATTTCGTTTTGTCTTAGTAACCAACCTCCTTCTCCCAATTCTAAAATCGTGGGAGACGTTAATACTATGTTTTTTTTAAACGTCCCCCTGCCCATTTCAAGGAGCCTTCCTCTTTACTATTTTAAAACCCCCTCTTAATTGTCGAATTAGTGGAAGGGCCTTTCCAAAGGAAGAAACTGTTGGGTTTCCTCTTTGGAAAACCACCCAGCCGTCCCCTTGTTATGATCCCACGATTTCTCCATTTAAGTCCTTAAATGATCTTCATTTAGGTTCAAAAGCACACGAATTTGCCAAATTCGTTTTTTTTTTCTTGTTTTGAGACCTCCCCCATTAAGGTCTTCTTAATGGAGGAGTTATTACACCATTTGATTTTTTTTTTTTTCAAAAATTGTCTTTAATAAAAAGATAACGGCGCACAGGAGGATTTGAACATAGGTTCTCCTCCCTAAGGGGTAACGAGCCCCACCAGTGCGCCACCTCTTGTTTCGTTGCATACTCTTGCAATCGTAATCCTTTTATCCTCTTTTGATGAAATCTACAAAATAGCCGTTTTTAACAAAATTTCTGGCGTACACGGGGATTTGACTCACGTTCTTTTCCTGTTGAGGCAACCAACCATACCAGTGCGCCAACTCCTACTTGGTTGCACTTCTCTGCGACTAAAACTACTTCAATGATGAGCGATGTTCAAAATTGCGTAAGATGTACAAAGTGGCGTGAGCACTGTTTATGAGAAATCAAGTCCCGAGAATTATAAATCAAAGTTATAATATATATGACTAGTAAACCCCCGAATTTGGGACTCAAACGAGGAAAAAAACTCGTTATTTCATGTGAATTACTGAAAAGCGTATATCAATCGGATATGGTCATAACGAGGGCCATATTCGCAAGAGATGAAACTTTAGAAAAGTGCTTTGCGAATTTAGTTGTAATTGAAAACTAAAATTTGGATTTTAATCAGGTTTCAGATCCATCGAAGATTTGAATCCATACATCGTATCCGAATCCAAAATCCTGGATCCATATGATCCAATTTGGATACAAGATCCATTTGGATCGACTCTATATCACTTTATCATATTTATTTCCAAGAATGGTAATATTTATTTATTTATTTTGATAATTATTAAAATTTTACGGGTTTTACAGAATCACTACGATTTTTTTTTGACAATCGTAGAACACATATATGCATGATTGAATCACTATGAGGTTTTTTTGACAAGCTTAGGACACATATATGTATGATTGAATAAATATAAATTTTTTTTTACAACCTTAGAACACATATATACATGATTTAATCACTACAAATTTTTTTTGGCAGCCTTAAAAAACATATCTGCATGAGTGAATGGCTATCAAATTTTTTTTGAAAGCCGTAGAACACATATAAGCATGATTCAATCACTATAAATTTTTTTGACAACCTTATAATACATATATGCATGATTCAAACACTATAAATTTTTTTTGATAGCCTTAGAACATATAAACGCATGATTGGGTCAGTATCAATTTTTTTTGCATCCTTGGAACACATATATGCATGATTGAACCACTATGAAATTTTTTGGCCACCCTTAGAACACATATTTGTGTGATTGAATCACTACAAACTTTTTTTAAGAGCATTAGAACACATATATGCATCATTAAATCATTATAAAAAAAATTTGACAACCTTATAACACATTTCTGCATGATTGAATCACTATGATTTTTTTTTATAGCCTTTGAACACATATATGTATGATTGAATCAATATGAATTTTTTTTGACAGCCTTAGAACACAAATACACATGATTGATCACTATGAAATCTTTTTGATAGCCTTAAAACACATATATGCATGATTCAATAACTATGAAATATTTTTCATAACCTTTGAACACATATATGCATCATTCAATCCCTATGAAATTTTTTTTACAGCCGTAGAACATATACATGCATGATTGAATCACTATGAATTTTTTTTGATAGACTTAGAACACATATATGCATGATTGAATCACTATGAAATTTTTTTGACAGTCCTAGAACAAATATCTGCATGTTTGAATCGCTATGAAGTTTTTTTAAACCCTTAGAACACATATACATATGATTGAATAAATAAAATTTTTTTTTGA
Source organism: Nuphar pumila (assembly GCF_984573655.1). Classification (NCBI taxonomy): domain Eukaryota; kingdom Viridiplantae; phylum Streptophyta; class Magnoliopsida; order Nymphaeales; family Nymphaeaceae; genus Nuphar; species Nuphar pumila. The sequence continues at coordinate 105,384,248 of NC_143249.1, forward strand.
CAACCTTAGAACACATATATGCATGCTTGAAGCACTATGAAATTTTTTTGACAGCCTTAGAACACATATAAGCATGATTTAATCACTATAAATTTTTTTGGACAGCCTTAGAACATATATATGCATGATTGGATCACTATGAAACCTTTTTGCAGCCTTAGAACACATATATGCATGATTGAATCACTATGAATTTTTTTGGCTAGCCTTGGAACACATATATGCATGATTTAATCACTACAATTTTTTTTAGAGCATTAGAACACATATATGCGTCATTGAATCACTATAAAAGTTTTTTGACAGCGTTAGAACACATATATGCATGATTGAATCACTATGCAATTTTTTTGACAGCCTTAGAACATATATATGCATGATTGAATCACTATGATTTTTTTTTGACGATCTTAGAACACATATATGCATGATTGAATCACTACGATTTTTTTTTGACAACCATAGAACAGATATATGCATGATTGAATCACTATGACATTTTTTTGATAGCCTTATAACACATATATGCATGATTGAATCACTATGGAATTTTTTTGATTGCCTTAGAACACATATATGCATGATTGAATCACTATGAATTTTTTTTTACAGCCTTAGAACACATATATGAATGAATAAATCACTATGAATTTTTTTTGACAACCATAGAACATATATATGCATTATTGAATCACTATGAGATTTTTTGACAGACTTAGAACACATATATGATTGATTGAATCAGTAGAATTTTTTTTTGAATGCCCTGGAGCACATATATGCATGATTGAATCACTATAGATTTTTTTTGACAGCCTTAGAACATGTATAAGCATGAATGAATCACTATGATTTTTTTTTGACAACCTTAGAACACATATATGCATGATTGAATCACTAAAAAATTATTTTGCAGCCTAATAACACATATATGCATGATTGGAACACTATGAAATTTTTTTGACAGCCTTAGAACACATATATGCTTGACTGAATCACAAAAAAATTTTTTTTAGAGCATTAGAACACACATATGCATGATTGACTCGCCATAAATTTTTTTGATAATTTTAAAACACATATTTAGAAGATTGAATCACTATGAATTTTTTTTGACAGCTTTACAACATATATAGGCATGATTGAATCACTATAAAAAATTTTTGTATGCTTAGAACACATATATGCAAGATGAATCACTATCAATTTTTTTTGCCATCCTTAGAACACATACATGCATGATTGAATCACTATAATTTTTTTTTAGAACATTTGAACACATATATGCTAGATTGAATAACTATAGATTCTTTTTTTACAACCTTAGAACACATATCTGCATGATTGAATCACTATAAATTTTTTTTGCAGCGTTAGACCACATATATGCATGATTGAATCACATTGAAATTTTTTTGGCAGCCTTAGAACACATATATGCATGATTGAATCACTATAAATTTTTTTTGAGAGCATTAGAACACATACATGTATGATTGAATCACTGCAATTTTTTTTGACAACCTTAGAACACATATCCTCATGATTGAATCACTATAATTTTTTTGCCAACCTTAGAACACATATCGGCATGAATGAATCACTATGAAATTTTTTTTATAGCCTTAGAACACATATTCGCCTGATTGATTCACTAAGAAATCTTTTTGACAGCCTTAGAATAAAAAAATGCATGATTGAATCACTATGATTTTTTTTTACAGCCTTAGAACACATATATGCATGATTAAATCTTTGTGAAAGTTTTTTGACAACCTTACGACACATATATGCAAGATTGAATCACTATAAAAAAAATTTGACAGCCTTAGAACACATATATGCATGTTTGAATCACTATGATTTTTTTTTTACTACCGTAAGACACATATATGCATGATTGAATCACTAAGAAATTTTTTTGACAGCCTTAGAACACATATATGCATGATTGAATCACTATGAATTTTTTTGGACAACCTTATAACACATATCTGCATTATTGAATCACTATGAATTGTTTTTATTGCCCTAGAACACATATATGCATGATTGAATCACTATGATTTTTTTTTTAAAACATTAGAACACATATCTGAATGATTGAATCACTATGAAATTTATTTGACAGCCTTAGAAGACGTATAAGCAAGACTGAATCACTTTGAAATTTTTTTGACAGCCCTAGAACACATATAAGCATGATTTAATCACAAGGAAATTTGTTTGACAGCCTTATAACGCATATATGCATGATTGAATCACTATGAAAATTTTTTGACTGCCTTAGAACATATATATGCATGATTGGATCACTCTAAAATTTTTTGACAGCCCTAGAACACATATAAGCATGATTGAATCACTATCAAATTTTTTTGCCAGCCTTAGAACATATATATGCATGTTTGAATCACTATGAATTTTTTTTTAATAGCCCTAGAACCCATATAAGCTTGATTTAATCACTATGAATTTTTTTTGACAGCCTTATAACACATATATGCATGATTGAATCACTATGAAATTTTTTTGACAGCCTTATAACACATGATTGAATCGCTATTAAAATTTTTGTCCAGCCTTAGAAAAAATATATACATGATTGAATCACTACAAAATGTTTTTGAGAGCATTAGAACACATATATGCATCATTGAATCACTATAAAATTTTTTTGACAACCTTAGAAGATATATCTGCATGATTGAATCACTATGAGTTTTTTTTTACTACCTTAGGACACATATATGCATGATTGAATCACAAGAAATTTTTTTTGACTGCCCTAGAACACATACATTCATGATTGAATCACTGTGAAATTTGTTTGACAGCCTTAAAACACATACATGCGTGATTGAACCATTATGAACTTTTTTTGATAGCCTTAGACCACGTTTGCATGATTGAATCACTATAAAATCTTTTTTACAGCTTATGTACACATATATGCATGATTGAATCACTATGAAATACTTTTGACATCCTTAGAAGACATATATGCATGATTTAATCACTAATATTTTTTTCTTACTGCCTTAGAACACATATATGCATGATTGAATCACTATGAAGTTTTTTTGACAGCCTTAGAATACATATATGCATGATTGAATCACTATGAAATCTTATTGACTGCCTTAGAACACATATATGCATGATTAAATCTTTGTGAAATTTTTTTGACAGCCTTAGGACATATTTATGCAAGATTGAATCACTATAAAAAAAATTTGACAGCCTTATAACATATATATGCATGTTTGAATCACTATGAATTTTTTTTTACTACCTAAGGACACATATATGCATGATTGAATCACTAGGAATTTTTTTTGGCAGCCTTAGAACACATATATGCATCATTGAATCACTATGAAATTTTTTGGACAGCCTTATAAAACATATATGCATGATTAAATCACAATGAAATTGTTTTTATTGCCCTAGAACACATATATGCATGATTGAATCACTATGATTTTTTTTTTAAAACCTTTGAACACATATCTGCATGATTGAATCACTACGAAATTTATTTGACAGCCTTAGAAGACGTATATGCAAGATTGAATAACTTTGAAATTTTATTGACAGCCCTAGAACGCAAATGTGCTTGATTGAATCACTATGAATTTTTTTTGACATACTTAGAACACATATAAGCATGATTTAATCACTATGATTTTTTTTTGACAGCCTTATAACACATATATGCTTGATTGAATCAATATGAAAATTTTTTGACCAGCTTAGAACATATATATGCATGATTGGATCACTATGAAAATTTTTTGACAGCCTTAGAACATATATATGCATGATTGGATCACTATGAATTTTTTTTTCTGCCTTAGAACACATGTATGCATGATTGAATCACTATGAAATTTTTTGGCCAGCCTTAGAACACATATATGAAGGATTGAATCAGTATATAATTTTTTTGAGAGCCATAGAACACATATATGAATGATTGAATCACTATGAAATTTTTTTGACAGCCTTAGAACACATACATGCTTGATTGAATGACTATCAAATGGTTTTGACATCCTTAGAACATATATATGCATGATTGAATCACTATGAAATTTTTTTTGACAGCCCTAGAACACATATAAGCATGATTTAATCACTATAAAATTTGTTTGACAGCCTTATAACACATATATGCATGTTTGAATCACTATGAAATTTTTTTGACAGCATTAGAATACACATATGCATGATTGAATCACTATTAAATTTTTTGGCCAGCATTAGAACACATATGCATGATTGAATCACTACAAAATTTTTTTAGAGCATTAGAACACATATATGCATCATTGAATCACTATGAAATACTTTTGACATCCTTAGAAGACATATATGCATGATTTAATCAATAAGATTTTTTTCTTACTGCCTTATAACACATATATGCATGATTGAATCACTATGATTTTTTTTTGACAGCCTTAGAATACATATATGCATGATTGAATCACTATTAAATCTTATTGACTGCCTTAGAACACATATATGCATGATTAAATCTTTGTGAAATTTTTTTGACAGCCTTAGGACATATATATGCAAGATTGAATCACTATAAAAAAAATTTGACAGCCTTAGAACATATATATGCATGTTTGAATCACTATGATTTTTTTTTTACTACCTAAGGACACATATATGCATGATTGAATCACTAGGAATTTTTTTTGGCAGCCTTAGAACACATATATGCATCATTGAATCACTATGAAATTTTTTGGCCTGCCTTAGAACACATATATGCAACATTGAATCACTATATAATTTTTTTGAGAGCCATAGAACACATATATGAATGATTGAATCACTATGAATTTTTTTTTACTGCATTAGAACACCTACATGCTTTATTGAATGACTATCAAATGGTTTTGACAGCCTTAGAACATATATATGCATGATTGAATCACTATGAATTTTTTTTTGACAGCCCTAGAACACATATAAGCATGATTTAATCACTATAAAATTTGTTAGACAGCCTTATAACACATATATGCATGTTTGAATCACTATAAAAAAAATTTGACAGCATTAGAATACAAATATGCATGATTGAAACACTATTAATTTTTTTGGCCAGCCTTAGAACACATATATGCATTATTGAATCTCTACAAAATTTTTTTAGAGCATTAGAACACATATATGCATCATTGAATCACTATAAATTTTTTTTGACAACCTTAGAACATATATCTGCATGATTGAATCACTATGATTTTTTTTTACTTCCTTAGGACACATATATGCATGATTGAATCACTAGGAATTTTTTTTGACAGCCTTAGAACACATACATCCATGATTGTATCACTGTGAATTTTTTTTGACAGCCTTAGAGCATATATATGCGTGATTGAATCAATAAGAATTTTTTTGACAGCCTTAGACCACATATTTGCATGATTGAATCACTATAAAATCTTTTTGACAGCCTATGAACACATATATGCATGATTGAATCACTATGAAATATTTTTGCCATTCTTAGAACACATATATGCATGATTGAATCACTATGAAATCTTATTGATTGTCATAGAACACATAGACGCATGATTAAATCTTTGTGAATTTTTTTTGACAGCCTTAGAACACATACACTGTAAAAAAAATTTGACAGCCTTAGAACACATATATGCATGTTTGAATCACTATGATTTTTTTTTTACTACTTAGGACACATATATGCAAGATTGAATCACTAGGAATTTTTTTTAACAGCCTTAGAACACATATATGTATGATTGAATCACTATGAAATTTTTTGCACAGCTTATAACAGATATATGCATGATTGAATCACTATGAAATTGTTTTTATTGTCCTAGAACACATATATGCACGATTGAATCACTATGATTTTTTTTTTAAAACCCTAGAACACATATCTGCTTGATTGATTCACTATGAAATTTATTTGACAGCCTTAGAAGACGTATATGCAAGATTGAATCACTTTGAAATTTTTTTGAAAGCCCTAGAATGCATATATGCATGATTGAATCACTTTGAATTTTTTTTGACATACTTAGAACACATATAAGCATGATTTAATCACTATGAATTTTTTTTGACAGCCTTATAACACATATATGCATGATTGAATCACTATCATTTTTTTTTGACAGCCTTAGAATACATATATGCATGATTGAATCACTATTAAATCTTATTGACTGCCTTAGAACACATATATGCATGATTAAATCTTTGTGAAATTTTTTTGACAGCCTTAGGACATATATATGCAAGATTGAATCACTATAAAAAAAATTTGACAGCCTTAGAACATATATATGCATGTTTGAATCACTATGATTTTTTTTTTACTACCTAAGGACACATATATGCATGATTGAATCACTAGGAATTTTTTTTGGCAGCCTTAGAACACATATATGCATCATTGAATCACTATGAAATTTTTTGGCCTGCCTTAGAACACATATATGCAACATTGAATCACTATATAATTTTTTTGAGAGCCATAGAACACATATATGAATGATTGAATCACTATGAAATTTTTTTGACTGCCTTAGAACACCTACATGCTTTATTGAATGACTATCAAATGGTTTTGACAGCCTTAGAACATATATATGCATGATTGAATCACTATGAATTTTTTTTGGACAGCCCTAGAACACATATAAGCATGATTTAATCACTATAAAATTTGTTAGACAGCCTTATAACACATATATGCATGTTTGAATCACTATAAAAAAAATTTGACAGCATTAGAATACAAATATGCATGATTGAAACACTATTAATTTTTTTGGCCAGCCTTAGAACACATATATGCATGATTGAATCACTACAAAAATTTTTTAGAGCATTAGAACACATATATGCATCATTGAATCACTATAAATTTTTTTTGACAACCTTAGAACATATATCTGCATTATTGAATCACTATGATTTTTTTTTACTTCCTTAAGACACATATATGCATGATTGAATCACTAGGAATTTTTTTTGACAGCCTTAGAACACATACATCCATGATTGTATCACTGTGAATTTTTTTTGACAGCCTTAGAGCATATATATGCGTGATTGAATCAATAAGAATTTTTTTGACAGCCTTAGACCACATATTTGCATGATTGAATCACTATACAATCTTTTTGAAAGCCTATGAACACATATATGCATGATTGAATCACTATGAAATATTTTTGACATTCTTAGAACACATATATGCATGATTGAATCACTATGAAATCTTATTGATTGTCATAGAACACATAGATGCATGATTAAATCTTTGTGAATTTTTTTTGACAGCCTTAGAACACATACACTGTAAAAAAAATTTGACAGCCTTAGAACACATATACGCATGTTTGAATCACTATGATTTTTTTTTACTACCTTAGGACACATATATGCAAGATTGAATCACTAGGAATTTTTTTTAATAGCCTTAGAACACATATATGTATGATTGAATCACTATGAAATTTTTTGCACAGCTTATAACAGATATATGCATGATTGAATCACTATGAAATTGTTTTTATTGTCCTAGAACACATATATGCACGATTGAATCACTATGATTTTTTTTTTAAAACCCTAGAACACATATCTGCATGATTGATTCACTATGAAATTTATTTGACAGCCTTAGAAGACGTATATGCAAGATTGAATCACTTTGAAATTTTTTTGAAAGCCCTAGAATGCATATATGCATGATTGAATCACTTTGAATTTTTTTTGACATACTTAGAACACATATAAGCATGATTTAATCACTATGAAATTTTTTTGACAGCCTTATAACACATATATGCATCATTGAATCACTATGAAATTTTTTTGACAGCCTTAGAACATATATATGCATGATTTGATCACTATGAATTTTTTTTCAGCCTTAGAACACATATATGCATGATTGAATCACTATGAAATTTTTTGGACAGCCTTAGAACACATATATTCATGATTGAATCACTATAATTTTTTTTTGCGAGCATTAGAACACATATATGCAACATTGAATCACTATAAATTTTTTTTGACAACCTTAGAACATATATCTGCATGATTGAATCACTATGAAATTTATTTGTCAGCCTTAGAACACATATATGCCTGATTGAATCACTATAAAAAAAAATTGATAGCCTTAGAACACATATATTCATGTTTGAATCAATGTAAATTTTTTTTGACAGCCTTAGAACGAACACATATATGCCTGATTGAATCAATATAAAAAAATTTTGACAGCCTTAGAACATATATGATTGAATCACTATGTAATATTTTTGACATCCTTAGAACACATATATGCATGATTCAATCACTATGATTTTTTTTTATTGCCTTAGAGCACATATATGCATGATTGAATCACTATGAGGTTTTTTTGACAGCCTTAGAACACATATCTGCATGATTGAGTCACTATGAAATCTTCTTGACTGCCTTAGAACACATATATGCAAGATTGAATCACTATGAAATATTTTGCACAACCTTAGAACACATATATACTTGATTAAATCACTATGAAAACTTTTTTACAGCCTTAGAACATATATATGCCTGATTGAACCACTATGATTTTTTTTTTATAGCCTTAGAACACATATATTTATGATTGAATCACTATAAATTTTTTTGAGAGTAGTAGAACTCATATATGCATGATTGAATCACTATGAATTTTTTTCGACAGCCTTAAACACATATAAGCATGATTGAATCACTATAATTTTTTTTTGACAACCTTAGAGCACATATATGCATGACTGAATCACTATGAAATCTTATTGACTGCCATAGAACACATATATGTATGATTGAATCACTATGAAATATTTTTCACAACTTTAGTACTCATATATGCTTGACTCATAGACTATGAGAACTTTTTACAGCCTTAGAACACATATAAGCATGATTAAATCACTATAATTTTTTTTTTACAGCCATAGAACACATATATGCATGATTGAATCACTATGAGATTGTTTGGACAACCTTAGAACACATATATGCATGATTGAATCACTGTGAAGTATTTTTGCAGCCTTTGAACACATATATGCATGATTGAATCTCTATAAAAAATTTTGACATCCTTAGAACACATATACGCATGATTTAATCACTATGAAATTTTTTTGACAACCTTATAACACATATATGCATGATTGAATCACTATGAAATTTCTTTAACAACCTTAGAACATTTATATGCGTGATTGAATCAATATGAAATTTTTTGGATATCCTTAGACCACATATTTGCTTGATTGAATCACTATAAAATCTTTTTGACAGCCTATGAACACATATATGCATGATTGAATCACTATAAACTATTTTGCAACCTAAGAACACATATATGCATGATTGAATCACTATGAAATTTTTTTGACAGCCTTAGAACACATATATGCATGATTGAATCACTACAAAATTTTTTTAGGGCATTAGAACACATATATGCAATATTGAATCATTATAATTTTTTTTTGACTACCTTAGAATACATATCTACATGATTGAATCACTATGATTTTTTTTTATTGCCTTAGAATATATATATGCATGATTGGATCACTGTGGAATTTTTTTGCGGCCTTAGAACACATATATGCATGATTGAATCACCATGAAATTTTATGGCCCGCCATAGAAGACATATATGCCGAATTGAATCACTACAAATTTTTTTTTAGAGCATTATTACAAATATATACATGATTAAATCACTATAATTTTTTTTGACAACCTTAGAACACATATATGCCTGAATGAGTCACTGTGAATTTTTTTTGACAGCCTTAGAACTCATATATGCATGATTGAATCACTATGAAATTTTTTTGATAGCCTTAGAACACATATATGCATGTTTGAATCACTATAAAAAAAAATTGATAGCCCTAGAACACATATATGCATGATTGAATGGCTATGAAATTTTTTTGCAGCCTTATAACACATATATGAAGGATTGAATCACTATGATTTTTTTTTTACAACCATAGAACACATATATGCATGATTGAATCACTATGAGATTTTTTTTGACAGCCTTAGAACACATATATGCTTGATTGAATCACTATGAATTCCTTTTGCAGCCTTAGAACACATATATGCATGATCGAATCACTATGAAATTTTTTGGCCAATCTTAGAATCACTACAAATTTTTTTGAAAGAATTAGAACACATATATAAATGATTGAATCACTACAATTTTTTTGTGACAAGCTTAGAACACATATTTGCATGATTGAATCACTACAAATTTTTTTTGAGAGCATTAGAGCACATATATGCATTATTAAATCACTATAATTTTTTTTTGACAGCCTTAGAACACATATATGCTTGATTGAATCAATATGAATTTTTTTTGACAGCCTTATACCACATATTTTCATAATTGAATCACTATGAAATCTTTTTGACAGCCTATGAACACATATATGCATGATTTAATCACTAAAAAATATTTTTCACCACCTTAGAACACATATATGCATGATTCAATCACTATGAAACTTTTTTTACTTCTTTATAACACATATATGCTTGATTGAATCACCGTGAAATTTTTTTGACAGCCTTAGAACACATATATGCATGATTGAATCACTATGAAATCTTATTGACTGCATTAGAACACACATATACATTATTGAATCACTATGAAATATTTTTTACAACCTTAGAACACATATATGCATGATTCAATCACTATGAAAACTTTGCTACAGTCTTTGAACATATATATGCCTAATTGAATCCATATAAATTTTTTTTGACAGCCTTAGAACACGTATATGCATGATTGAATCACTACAAAAAAACTTTTAGAGGAGTAGAACACATATATGCATGATTGAATCACTATGATTTTTTTTGAAACCCGTAGGACACATATAAGCATGATTGAATCACTATGAAATTATTTTGACAGCCTTATAAAACACATATACATGATTGAATCACTACAAATTTTTTTTGACAACCTTAGAACACATATATGGATGATTAAATCACTATGATTTTTTTTTGACAATGTTAGAACACATATATGCAAGATTGAATCAGTTTAAAAGTTTTTTGGTAGCCTTAGAACACATATATGCATGATTGAATCACTATGGAATTTTTTTGTCAGCCTTAGAACACATATATACATGATTGAATCACTATAAAAAATTTTTGACGACCAAAGAACACATGTATGCAAGTTTGAATCACTATGAGATTTTTTTGACAGCCTTAGAATACATATATGCATGATTGAATCACTATGAAGTATTTTTCAGCCTTAGAACACATATATGCATGATTGAATCACTATGAAATTTTTTTGACAACCTTATAACACATATATGCATGATTGAATCACTATGAAATTTTTTTAACAGCCTTAGAACATATATATCCGTGATTGAATCAATATGAAAATTTTTTATAGCCTTAGACCACATATTTGCTTGATTGAATCACTATAAAATCTTTTTGATAGCTTTTGAACACATATTTTCATGATTGAATCACTATGAAATATTTTTGACAACCTTAGAACACATATATGCATGATTGAATCACTATGAAGTTTTTTTGACAGCCTTAGAACACATATATGCAAGATTGAGTCACTATGAAATCTTATTGACTGCCTTAGAACACATATATGCATGATTGAATCACTATAAAATATTTTGCACAAACTTAGAACACATATATGCAAGATTCAATCACTATGAAAACTTTTTTACAGCCTTAGAACATATATATGCCTGATTGAACCACTATGAATTTTTTTTTACAACCTTAGAACATATATATGTATGATTGAATCACTACAAAGTTTTTTGAGAGCAGTAGAACTCATATATGCATGATTGAGTCACTATGATTTTTTTTTTACAACCTTAGAACATATATAAGCACGATTGAATCACTATAAAATTTTTTTTACAGACTTAGTACACATATATAAATGATTGATCAATATGAAATCTTATTGACTGCCACAAAACACATATATGCATGATTGAATCACTATGAAATATTTTTCACAACCTTAGTACACATATATGCATGATTCAATCACTATGAGAACTTTATTACAGACTTAGAACATATATATGCCTGAATGAATCACTATGAATTTTTTTTGATAGCCTTAGAACACATATATGCATGATTGAATCACTACAAATTTTTTTTGAGACCAGTAAAACACATATATGCATGATTGAATCACTATAAGTTTTTATTGACAACCTTAGAGCACATATAAGCATGACTCAATCGCTATAATTTTTTTTTGACAGCCTTAGAACGCATATATGCATGATTGAATCACTATGAAATTATTTTGCAACCTAAGAACACATATATGCATGATTGAATCACTATGAAAATTTTTTGACAGCCTTAGAACACATGTATGTATGATTGAATCGCTACAAAAATTTTTTTAGGGCATTAGAACACATATATGCAAGATTGAATCACAATAATTTTTTTTTGACTATCTTAGAACACATATCTGCATGTTTGAATCACTATGATTTTTTTTTTAGCCTTAGAATATATATATATGCATGATTGGATCACTATGGAATTTGTTTGCAGCCTTAGAACACATATATGCATGATTGAATCACCATGAAATTTTTTGGCCCGCCTTAGAACACATATATGCTTGATTGAATCACTACAATTTTTTTTGAGAGCATTATTACAAATATATGCATGATTAAATCACTATAATTTTTTTTTGACAACCTTAGAACACATATATTCCTGGAGGAATCACTATGAATTTTTTTTGACAGCCTTAGAACTCATATATGCATCATTGAATCACTAAGAAATTTTTTTAATAGCCTTAGAACACATATATGCATGATTGAATCACTATAAAAAAATTTATATAGCCCTAGAACACATATATGCTTGATTGAATGGCTATAAATTTTTTTTGCAGCCTTATAACACATATATGAAGGATTGAATCACTATGAATTTTTTTTGACAGCCATAGAACATATATACATGATTGAACCACTATGAGATTTTTTTGACAGCCTTAGAACACATATCTGCATGGTTGAATCACTTTGAATTCTTTTTGCAACCTTTTTTACACATATATGCATGATTGAATCACTATGAAATTTTTTGGCCAGTATTAGAATCACTACAAAATTTTTTGAGAGCATTAGAACACATATATAAATGATTGAATCACTACAAAATTTTTGTGACAAGCTTAGAACACATATCTGCATGATTGATTCACTATAATTTTTTTTAGAGTATTAGAACACATATATGCATTATTAAATCCCTATAATTTTTTTTTGAAAGCCTTAGAACACGTATATGCTTGATTGAATCAATATGAATTTTTTTTGACAGCCTTATACCACATATTTGGATAAATGAATCACTATGAAATCATTTTGACAGCGTATGAACACATATATGCATGATTTAATCACTATAAAATATTTTTCACAACCTTAGAACACATATATACAAGATTCAATCACTGTGATTTTTTTTTACAGCCTTATAACACATATATGCAAGATTCAATCACTATGAATTTTGTTTGACAGCCTTAGAACACATATAAGCTTGATTGAATCACTATGAAATCTTATTGACTGCCTTAGAACACACATATCCATGATTGAATCACCATGAAATATTTTTCACAACTTGAGAACACATATATGCATGATTCAGTCACTATGAAAACTTTGTTACAGTCTTAGAACATATATATGCCTGATTGAATCACTATAAATTTTTTTTGACAGCCTTAAAACACATATATGCTTGATTGAATCACTATAAATTTTTTTTAGAGCAGTAGAACAGACATATGCATGATTGAATCAGTATGATTTTTTTTTTACAGCATTAGAAGACATATAAGCATGATTGAATCACTATAAATTTTTTTTCACAGCCTTATAACACACATATACATGATTGAATCACTATGACTTTTTTTTAACAACCTTAAAACACATATATAGATGATTGAATCACTATGAAAAAATTTTGACCACGTTAGAACACATATATGCTATATTGAATCAGTTCAAAAGTTTTTTGGTAGCCTTAGAACACATATATGTATGATTGAATCACTATGCATTTTTTTTGACAGCCTTAGAACACATATATACATGATTGAATCAATATGAAATTTTATTGACAACCAAAGAACACATATCTGCATGATTGAATCAGTATGAGATTTTTTTGACAGCCTTAGAACGCATGTATGCATGATTGAATCCCTATGAAGTATTTTTGCAGCCTTAGAACACATATATGCATGATTAAATCACTATAAATGTTTTTGGCCAGTCTTAGAATCACTACAAATTTTTTTGACATCCTTAGAACACATATAAGCAAGATTTAATCACTATGAAATTTTTTTGACAACCTTATAACACATATATTCATGATTGAATCACTATAAATTTTTTTTACCAGCCTTAGAACATATATATGCGTGATTGGATCACTATGTATTTTTTTTGCAGCCTTAAAACACATATATGCATAATTGAATAACTATAAATATTTTTGGCCAGCCTTAGAACACATATGCAAGATTGAATCACTATAAATTTTTTTTGACAACCTTAGAACACATATCTGCAAGATTGAATCACTATGAAATTTTTTTGACAGCCTTAGAACACATATATGCATGATTGAATCACTATGAAAATTTTTTGACAGCCTTAGAACATATATATGCATGATTGGATCATTATGATTTTTTTTTCTGCCTTAGAACACATATATGCACGATTGAATCAATATAAAATTTTTTGTCCAGCCTTAGAACACATATATGCATGATTGAATCACTACAAATTTTTTTTGAGAGCATTAGAACACATATATGCATGATTGAATCACTATAAATTTTTTTTGACAACCTTAGAACATATATCTGCTCGATTGAATCACTATGAATTTTTTTTGACAGCCTTCGAACACATATATGCCTGATTGAATCACTATAAAAAAATGTCGACTGCCTTAGAACACTTATATTCATGATTGAATTACTATGAAAATTTTTTGACAGCCTTAGATATGGCGCCCCAAACCCCGACCTTGGAAAACTTGGGATTTTCAGTGATTTTTTTTTTTTTGAAAGGTTTAAGTAGGAAACCAGCAGAAAGCAGGCATGGGAAAACAACAAAGCCGCAAGTCTGGGCGGCCACCACAAGTAAGTGCAACAAGTGGAAACAGTGTAACCAACAGTGTGTACAAAAGTGTAGCTATGAAGTGGAAAAGGGGAAACACCCCCAACAGTTTAAAGAGTTTACAAAATGTAAGTACAAAAAGTACAAAACAGGGAATATATCCCAACAACAACCAAAAATCCAAAAACCACCAGGTACAGGAACTGCAGGTCAAGTGTGTGGGTCCTCCGAGCCTCCACTACGTACCATCGCATTCGCACTATACCTGTTCGTCACCTACATCCCCATAAAACGGGGTCAATCCTCTTGCGAGGTGGTGAAGAAACAACCACAAGCAGATATATATATCATGTACACAGGAAAAGCAAGAAAAGCTAACAAGTGTAAGTGCCTGTGTCAGGTAAGTGTAAAGTGACAAGTACTAGTCAACAAGCTATAGCAACAGGGAAAACAAGTAAATAAAGCAACGAACTGAACCATAAAGTGAACTGAGCAGCAAGTAACTAAAGTAACACTGAAGTGACTGTAACCAGTACTCAAGCAGTAACAAGAGCTGTCAGCAAGTAGAGTAACTACGTAACAACTGAAGTACAGTCTACAATACAAGTAAAGCAACATCTATTGTAAGTCTGTTGTTTGGTTAGTTCTTAAGTTCTTCTGATTACTCCTTCAGGTACGCGAAGGAAACCTTGCATTCTGTGAGACATGCACCCGGCGTCTGTTATTAAAAGTCTAGTGTGGTAACCGAGGAAGCTACAAACCGAGTCAACCTCATGCGAGCAACACACGGCTAGGAGAAAACACTCCCATACGCAACGATTGAAATTCATACTACTGCAGTAGTGAGGCCCTAAAAAGGCAACCTCGACCTCCCTGACTCTGAGTGACTGGAGGCCAAAGGACGCTACAGCTCCTGTCAAAACACGTGTCGTAGTAACGACAAGTCACTCAGGGTTGTACCATCCACCCTCTCCCAAGGTGAACCATGTTGTGAATGGGGCGAAGCAAGTTTATCTGTCTTAAGGCTCATGTTCAATCATACCTCACAACGAGGAATTTGCCTCGTGGTCCCCATGGGGTACGCAAAACGAGGACTTGGCCTGCCCATTCACGTGCTCAGCCTCACGCGGCCAACAAAGCACACTGCTTGTGAAAGCAGTCAAAACACCATATTATTTATTTCTGTTTAGGGTATATCACATAAGAGTCCTTACACAACACAAGGGCCACTGCCCGAGGACTCCAACTGAGCCCACAACAAGTCATACCAGTATTTATACCCTATGGTGTTCAATCTTTAATCCTTTCATTTTATTGAAGTAAGTGCATGTGGTGCGCATACCAATGCCTCAAACCAGGTACCTTATCAAGGTACGCTCTACTCAGTAACAATGTCAGGATGTGCTAAGTGCAAAGTGTAAACGTAACATGAGCTTTCTATCATTTGCATAATAAAGTTATCAGAGGCATTGCATGATATTAAAATGCACCATATTGCATATTTCAGTGTTACGACTGCATTTATCAACATTCTCATACATATGAGAATTACATTCGCATTCTCAAGGGTTTGAAAATGAATTTAACCAACATCTCGTCTAATGTGAATAACATTGGCTATTCCAAGGTGGATCGTCGCTCTTGCAGAGAAGATGCAATTGCGACCCAAAAAACCATTACACGTGGTTCAACACACTTATGTGTTTGTAGCGAAATCTTGGATATTCCGTCTTATGGAAATAACATTAGCTATTTCCACGGTATGGGGTGCCGCACCTACGGACTCGAAACCCGAAGTTTTTGAACAACACATATGATCCTAAATCAATGAAGTCTCTATGTTCGTGGCTTTACAAAAATGTTAAACTACGTACTTTCCTAACCTGTCAGATGTGGTTTAAAGCATAAGGATTTTCCTTACGCAATGCGACACACTTACGTGTCGAAGGCGAATCTGAAATAACCCATCTAATGGGTTTTACATTGGCATAACCGCGGTTTGGGGTGCCGCGCCCGCAGACCCAAAAACAAGGACATTGCCAAACCGAACAGGACAACTCTATGGAGTTCTACATTTAATTAGGAGCATAACATCATCTGGGGAAATACCACCTGGACGGGACACAGGAGTGTCGCAAGTCCATTCGGTCATACTGAATCGATCATTATGTGTGCTTTGACGTACATATACATATATCTATCTATATATATATATATATTCACATGGTTCAATTCCATTTAAAGACATGTCCTCATATGTACGTATGTAAATGCACAAGTATACATATGTATATATATATATTCATACTAAAATACATATATATACTTACACCCATACTCATATATATATACATATATAAATATATATATATATATATATATATATATCAAACTCTTTGAAACCCAAGGCATATACAATTATGCCAAAACCCTAACCGAAATACACGGAGGGTGCGGGGCAAGGCAATTACTAGTTGAACCGAATATGGTTCAACTTGAAGTAGCCACGGACTGGTTTTTTATAGGAAGGTATTGACGGCCATCATGGTGGCTCTACGAGGCTGTGAGTGTACCAAAACAAGGGTCTACACTCTTGCTGCCAACGAGGTTGTAACTCAATTGATGGTCTGGCCCTTCAGACCAGACTGTCATGCACGCTAAAGGGTTCTGGTCCGACGCATGGTTCGGACCAGACTAACCCACAGATTCGGTTGGGCGGGTTCTTGCCCCTAACAAGGTAAACCTGCAGTTCTAAAGAAAGAAGGCACGAGGGCCGAACAAAAAGGGGAAGGGTCTGGTCCTTCGGACCAAACAGCTACTAAGCAGGGTAGGGTCTGAACTTTTCAGTTCAGAACCCAACCCAAAGTGTCTCAGCCTAGAGGAAAAAGGCCCGGGGCGTTCAGCACAAGCTGGCTGGCACCCGATCCTAACTAAGTGGAGCCGCGACTAGCATTAGGGGCTAGCTGGGCTGCTAACGGGTTCAGGTCTTAACCACAGTTCAGACCTGCACCCACAGAAAGCTAACAGGGTGCTAACAAGGTGATAAGGGGTGCACAGCACCCACGATGTGCGTGCCCAGCTCCACCCAAGTAAAAACTGGCTGGGCTAGGTTCGCGCCCAACGTTGGTCAATCAGCTATAGGGCAGGTCTGGACCCTCGGTTCAGACCAGCACCCTAACCCACGCCATCTAGCACTATGTGTAGCACGAACATGTAAAGAAATACATTTATAAATGTATAATATATTTATTATTATATATATATTTTTTTTTGAAAACTGCTGCTACTGGGCGCGCGGGCCACCTGCACAGCGCCAACTCCATTCTTGGAGCGAAATGGATGGACAATGGGGGTCTGGTCCACTGGACCAGACTGAGCCACCCTTGCCAGCGTGAACCAGAGCCCAAGGGCTCGGTTCACAGCAGCAGAGAGGGTGTGCTGGGCACACCTACAGTCGGCCCAACCTGCTCCAGTCCGTGTTCCAAAGGGGAAAACCGAAAGAAATAAAAAAAGTAAAAATAATGAAAAACAAAAAAAACAAAGGAAACAATAGGGTAACACATCAACCACCGGAAGCCTGGCCTTCGCACAACTCAAAGGTGGTGATCACGTTGTGACCCACGCCCAAGGGCTAGGCTGCAACACCAGTCCCATTGTGCTGGGACTGGGTTTAGCCGAAAACCCAAAAAGAAAGAAAGCACATTGAAAAAAAAAATGAATGGGCTGACGGGTTGGGTGTAAGCTGGACGAGCCTAGCTCGGTCCAGCACACCCCTATGATGATAATGCCATGAAATCAATCAGAAAACAAAAGAAAATGAATGACATGGCATCATTATCATGGAAAAATGAACAGCTAACATGCAAAGGAGAAACAAATGGAACAAAAGCAAAGATGCCAATGTAGGAATCGAAAGGAAATCTATTGCAAAAGCATGCAGGACAAAAGCTTGTGAAAAACAATGAAGATTCAATATTTTAAACTACTGTTCTAGCTAAATCCGCCATTTGGACTTGCATGCATTGATGCAAGGCGCCATTGGCTTCATGCCAATCCGTAATCAACGAAGAAGGTGAGTCTTCACCTTAGCTAGTATTGTAGAAGGAGATGGAAGATGTTGAAGTGCTGCAGCTATTCCACGCCAAGGAGAAGCCCACGGCTGGAGTGAGGGAGCTTGAGAAAAGGGAGGAAGTTTTGGGAGAGAGAAGAGAGAGAGAGTGAAGAAGAAAAAGTCGCCCAAACAAGGGGGACCTATTTTTTTGTAAAGGTTTTATAGATGTTGGCTTAGGGGTGGACGGCTGGGATTTAATCCCTCCAAGATGGAGGGTTGGGGAGCTCCACGCCCCCCAACCACCAATGCATGTCAAGCCTTCCAAAAAGTTTTGCAGAAATTTCAAAAACACCATTTTTGAAGAGCCTTAAAGTTTCAACAAATTACAAGGGGGCACCCTTGGCTGCCACCCAACGTGCCCAATGGGTTTTAAGGATTTGAATTCTTTTGAAAACATTACAAACTTGCCATGGGGCGCTAGCCCCATGGCTCCCTTTTGAAAATGGCGCCCCTCATGATGGAGCCTAGGCTTCATCATGAGGGTGTTGGAAAAATACATGGCCAATGAGGGTCTAAACTTTAAAGCCATGCAAGAAATATTTCAAAACTACCATCCAGCTGGTCAGCCTTGACCAACTGGTCAACCAAGGACATGGACATCCACTATAGGGGTCGTCCATGTGTTTTGGATCCACTAAGTGCTCTGGATCCAAAACCAAAACCCGCATATTACACATATCCGGAAATAACGCCTATTTAATGCATTAAATTAATAATTTAATTTCAAAAATTTATTTTATTCTCTTTGTAACCCTAATTAACGTAGAATGATCGATGCCTCTTGAGGAAATCACCTCTCGTTTGTTAAAATTAAGCGTTCTAAGTTTCGGGTCCAAAATTAAGTCAAGACTCGTAATTCACATGCACTGACAAAGTTTTTTCGTCGTTCGGGTCTCAAATTCGGGGTGTACCACTACAACCCTATTTCAAACTTACCCTAAAAGTTTCGGAGGTTGATTCGTTTTAGATTTTCCAAAATCGCTCTTTTTGCATAAAGTTACGTGATTTTACCTGATTCTCAAAATAAGCAAATCTTCAGAAATTACCAAAACATAAAAAAATTCATCAATTTCCACATAATTACACAATATACATCAAAATAAAAATTGTGGATCTTACATTCTTCCTTCCTTAAAAAGGATTTCGTCAGCGAAATCACCCTTAGGAGGTTACAAAAAGTTCCGGATAAGTCTCTCTCATGCTCGCTTCTGGTTCCCATGTGCATTCTTCAATGCCATGGTGCTGCCAACGTACCTTAACTACCAGAATAGTCTTGGAACGCAAAACTTGATCTCGTCGATCAACAATCTCAATAGGCCTTTTCGACAAGGTCAGATCTTCCTGCACGTTCACATCTTCGTAATGAATGACATGCAACGGGTCAGGAATGTACTTCCTGAGCATCGACACGTGAAAAATATTGTGAATGTGGGTATATTGTGGAGGCAACTCTACATGATATGCCACTTCACCAATCCTTGCCACGATCTCAAACGGTCCAACGTACCTCGGACTCAACTTTCCTTTCTTTCCAAAACGAAACACGCTCTTCGTCGGCGAAACTCTGACAAAAACCATGTCTCCAACATCAAAAGACAATTCGCGATGTCTCTTATCAGCGTAACTCTTCTGCCTATCTTGCACTGCCTTCAAACGTTCATGAATCTTCTGCACTTGCTGCGTGTAGTGCTGAAGAACAATCGGTGCTTCGCTCGATCTATCGCTGATGTCGTCCCAATAAGATGGCGACCGACAAGGTCTACCATATAACGCTTCGTACAGGGCCATCCCGATACTAGTGTGGTAACTGTTGTTATACGCGAACTCTACCAAACATAGGTGTGAATCCCATTCACCCTTCCAATCAAGTATACAAGCTCGCAACATATCTTCCAACGTTTGAATCGTTCGCTCGGACTGTCCATCCGTCTGAGGATGAAAGGATGTACTAAACTTCAACTTCGTCCTCAAAGCAGATTGCAACTGACCCCACAATCGTGATGTAAATCAGGGATCACGATCGGAAATGATAGATCTTGGCACACCATGAAGTCGAACGATCTCTCTAATGTACAAGTCAGCTAAACTCTCAAGAGACTAACTGATCCTGATCGGCAGGAAATGGGCAGACTTGGTGAGTCTGTCCACGACTACCCAAATAGCATCGTGTTTACTCCTAGTCAGTGTAAACCTACCACAAAATCCATTGTAACATTCTCCCATTTCCACTGAGGAATCTCAATCCTCTGTAAGGTACCACCGGGACGCTGATGTTCCGCTTTGACTTGCTGACAAGTCAAACACCTTGCAACGTAAGCCGTTATCTCGCGCTTCATGCCATGCCACCAATACTTTCGTTGTAAGTCCTTGAACATCTTTGTTCCTCCAGGATGAATCGTGTATCTCGACATATGAGCTTCGTCAAGAATTTCTCTCTTCAGCTCAGGGTTGCTCAGAACCCAAAGGCGATCTCTCATACGAACACTGCCATCTTCAGACACTCTGAAAGAAGAATCTGCTTGCTCAGCCAAGGCTAGAAACTTGCCATGCTGGTCGTCAAGCTTCTAAGCCTCTACGATCTTCGGCAAAAACTCGGATCGAATGGTCAGACCAGACAATCTGATCGAACCATCACCAACAAAAAAAGGTTTCCAAGCTACGAAATCTTCAATAAGCTTCTGGCTCCACACAAGACTAGCCAGAACACCACTCGCTTTGCGGCTAAGCGCATCCGCCACAACATTCGCCTTACCAGGATGGTAGGACAAAGTGAAATTGTAGTCCTTGATGAACTCAAGCCATCATCGCTGCCTCATGTTCAGCTCCTTCTGGGAGAATAGGTACTTGAGGCTCTTGTGGTCTGAAAAGACCTTGAACGATTCCCCATATAGGTAATGTCACCACAATTTCAAAGCAAACACGACTGCTGCCAACTCTAAATCGTGCGTCGGATAATTTTGCTCGTGAGTTTTCAACTGTCTGGAGGCATAGGCAATCACTCGGTCATGCTGCATAAGCACGCAACCTAAACCGGTACCAGAGGCGTCTGTGTACACCACAAAGCCACCTCTGCCAGAGGGTAAAGCTAACACCAGCGAGGTCGTCAACTTCAACTTCAGGATCTGGAAACTGTCCTCACAGGCACTGTTCCACATGAACTTAACACCTTTACGTAACAGCTTTGTCAAAGGTAATGCGATCCTCGAAAAGTCTTGGATAAAGCGTCTATAATAACCGGCCAATCCAAGAAAACTACGAATCTCAGACACATTCTGGGGCTGCTTCCAACCCAAAACTGCTTCGACTTTCGCTGGATCGACGGATACTCCGTCCTTTGATATCACATGGCCAAGAAACATGATGTGCTCGAGCCAAAATTCACACTTAGAGAATTTGACGAACAACTGATGCTCACGAAGAGTAATCAACACAATCCACAAATGCTCTCGATGCTGCTCCAGACTCTCCGAATAGACCAAGATGTCGTCGATAAATACTATCACAAACGAGTCCACAAATGGACAAAAGATCTAGTTCATCAAATCCATGAACGCTGTTGGAGCATTCATGAGGCCAAAAGACATCACCACGAACTCGTATAACCCATATCTCGTCCGGAAAGCTGTCTTCGCAATATCATCCTCTCGGATACGAAGCTGATGGTAACCCGATCTGAGATCAATCTTCGAGAAAACCTTCACCTTCTGCAACTGATCGAAAAGATCTTCAATCCTCGGTAACAGATACTTGTTCTTAATTGTCGCTTGGTTGAGCATCCGATAATCGATGCACAACCTCAGGGATCCATCCTTCTTCCGTACGAACAGCACTGGTACTCTCCATGGTGAAGCACTAGGTCGAATAAAACCCTGATCGAGAAGTTCTTCCAACTGACGCTTTAACTCTTCAAGTTCCGCTGGAGCCATACGGTATGGTGCCTTGGAAATCGGTGTCATTCCCGGCATCAACTCGATACCGAATTCGATCTCTCGCCTCGGAGGTAACCCAAACAGTTCCCTTAAAAACACATCTGTAAAATCTCAGACCACGTCCAAGTCATCAATCAAAACCATCTCGGGTTCAACTAGGGCAATACTGACTAAGAATGCAGTACCCCCATTCCGCAGATACTTCTGAGCCTTGAAAGAAGAAATCATGAGGCTATCGCGCAGAGGTCGAGAAAGCTTGATCTCCAAAACAGGACGATCAGGTCGAAAAAGAACGACCTTGCCTTCCCGACAAAATACTTGAGCATTGTACTCAAAAAGCCAATCCATGCCCAAAATGACATCGTACTCTGTCATGTCTAACAGGATAATGTCAGCTGACAGGTTCTGCTCTGCCACTGACACCACGATGTTCGGAATATACGAGTCACAAAAAGACTGCTCTCCAGTTGGAGTGTGAACCTCCAACAGGAAATTCAAAGGCTCGACTGCCAAAGGTAAGGTACGAGCAAATCTAGCTGCTATGAACGAATGAGTAGCACCATAATCAAACAAAGTAAATGCTTCATGTCCGGCTACTAAGATCGTACCTTGGACCAACTCTGCCTTGGTCACTTGCTCAACTGTTGCCGCACATGCTCGACCGGCAATGACCTTCTGGTTCGCTGGCTTCAGTGGATACGGCTGTTGCTGCTGCTGCTGCTGTGTCGAGGGTTGTCGCTGCTGCGCCGGCTGGGAAGTGCTCGGTGTGTTCCTGCGCTGGTCGTCCGCCTGTTTCTTCCTGCAATCTTGGATATAATGACTCATCTTTCCACAATATAAGCATCCTCTTGTGTCTCGCGGGCAGGGTGGCCCTGGATGGTCTGTGGTACATTTTGGACAACTGACCGTGGTAAGTTGCTTCTGCTGCGGTTGCTGGCGTTGCTGGTACTGGGGTCTACAGTTCTGGTACTGAATCTGGCGAGTGTTGCTGCTGTTGTTGTTGTTGTTACGCTGCTTCTTTGACTGAGGATGAAACTTCCTTCCACCCTGGTTCCTCTGGAATTGTCTCTTCCTTAGCCAACTCTTTTGGCCAGGATTCTGCTGCTGCTAACGTGGTGCGGGAGTCTTTTGCGATTCGGTCCAGTCACACTCAAGTAAGGAGGCCATCTCTAAAGCCTCATCGACCGTCGTAGGTGCGTGTGTGTACACTTTCGTCCATAGTACCGACTTCAGACCTCAAGCAACTTTAAGAGCTCACTCCTTTTCCGTCGTGTATAAGTACAGACAAAACCTCTCTAGGCTGCGAAAACGTGTGATGTATTCAGAGAGAGAAGAACTACCCTGTTGGAGGTCAAGAAACTTTTGCATTTTTCGGATCCTCTCATGAGTTAGAAAGTAAGTTGCGTAGAACGCTTCTACGAACTGGTCCCACTCTACAGGCTGGTTGTCGAATTTTATCTCCCAGGCGGTCGCCCACCATCTTTTCGATCATCACCAACTTGTAACACACGGAAGATACGCTCTATTTCTCTGATCCAATCTTCGGCTGCTTCCGACGACGCTTTCCCGTCAAACGAGGGAGGGTTCAAGCTCATAAATTGCTTATATGGAACTGCTGCAACAGGAACCTGGGCAGGTGTTCCCTGTCCCTGGGCGGCCTGCTGGAGGTGCTCGCCCATGTTTCTCATGGTCTCCGCTTGTCGTCCTAAACCCTCTGTAAGGTTGTTCAGAGTCTCCATAAGGTTATCACACCTGGAGCGCCACGCCATCTAAATACGCAAAAATTCATACGTAAGCAACCAACAAATACACAGAGATAGGAAAATTTCCATTTTATTAATAAGGGAACTGAAAAATTACAGAAGTACCCTTCATCAAGATAGGGTTAAACAAGCACTGCCAACAACTTAAACACGATAAGAGCAAAACGAAACACTAACTCAGTGTTTCTAACATCAAAGCATCACATCACAATTTTACGACTTGTTGGTGTAGAAGTCCCTGTAGTCCTTCCAACTACCACAGCGCCTCGGCCTAACACGTGGAGGAGAAACAGCATTCCTCAGCGGCGTGTCAGAGATCTCCTGAACTTCCCTCAGAATCGGCGGCAGGTACTCTGAAGAAACCGCATAGGGGTAGGACTCGGGAGAATATTGGGGAGAATCGATCGCTCCACGACTTTCTCCGTCCTGGCAATCAACTTCCACAACCAAAGGTCCAGAGACCGATGATACATCATCGATGTCTTCCGCATTGCTCTTCCAGAGCTTATCCCTCTGCTTCGTCTGGCATTCCTCTTTGACATGCCCACGAAGACTACAGTAGGGGCACTCAGCCAACTCACGGGGACAGATCTGTCCCGCGTGATCTCCCAAACACCTGGCACATGGAGGTGCCAACATATGCACATTACGTGCCAAATGTCGCACAGCTCCACTCAGGGCCTCTTCGCCTTGAGTCAGGTTTTGGAGAGCCTCCAAAATCTTGCCGTAGGTCGGGTTTGTCGACATCTATTACATACACAGAACCACAAACACAACTATCTAAAAAGCAGGAAATAAAGGAAATAAAGAAGCTTAACTTATACTTACAGTGCGATGGATGATGCACGATGAAGCTCTGACCACACACTTAAACTCTGCTCGGATACCAAACACTGTGGCGCCCCAAACCCCGACCTTGGAAAACTTGGGATTTTCAGTGATTTTTTTTTTGAAAGGTTTAAGTAAGAAACCAGCGGAAAGCAGGCGTGGAAAAACAACAAAGTTGCAAGTCTGGGCGGTGTGAACACCCCAAAATTTTCAAAATGTTGTAAATATCCCCTTTTGCCCCTGACCCTCATTTTCTGACAAAATTGAGTCATTTTAAAACAAAACTCCAGTTTATTCTCGAATTTTCTGGAATCAAATCAATCTCTGACTTAATTTTGGTCCATATCCAGTTAAAATCAAAATCTGAGCCTCGCTATCCAAATTTTGATCAAAATTCATAAAATTCCAAAAATAAATTTTTAAAAGGATCAGACAGTCCATCCGGCATTTGTTTGGGTCCATTGTCCTATATTCCTCGATTCGAGAACCAAAACTCGAATACTTTCTCAAAACCTTGGATCCGAACCTGTTGTCTAAGAAAATTTCAATAGTTTTCTCAGAAAACTCATCTTTTGTACATATTTTTCAAAAATACAAAAATAGTTTTTAAATCTCTCATTTTGCTTAGATTTTAGAATATTATTCCAAAATCACAAAAATATATATATATATATATATATATATATATATATATATATAAAATGACGAAAAGATACAATATATATATATATGAAGAAACGAACAAAAAAATCAAAATAGCAAAGAAAATTACAAAAAAATGGTTTTAAAAACCCCTTTTGAGAAAACTTTTTAAAAGGACCCCTTTTATTGAAAATTTTGGAAAAGCCCTCCGTAACAAAAACCCACAGAAGCTCTCCCACTCTCGGCCTTCCCTCACGAACCTTCTGAAAACCCTCCATCACCGACTTCCTCCATGAGTTTCCTCCATCGCCTTCCCTCAATCGATCGATCGATCTATCCATCGTTCATCTCCAATGGTTCCCCCTCTTTTCCACCTTCCATCGCTAACAGTCGCTCCTTCTCGACACTTCCCCTTCTCGATGGTTCCTCTAATGTCTATATTAACAGGCATCGAGGGAAAAGAAGGGGAATCCCTTACTTTCATCATCCGTTATCGACACCCATTCTTCATCTCACTGTACCGAGTTTGTCTGCTAAGCCATTATCAACATCATCTGTAATTCTCTGGTCATCCATTTTGTTTTTCCATTGACTACTCTTCTAGAGGAATCATCTGCAAATATTACCCATCGTCTCCATCGAAGGCCGACCTCCTCCTCCTAGACCCCTGCAGCCTCTTGAAGGTCTCTGGGGCAAGAAGAGAAGGAAAAGGGGAATCTCGCTCTTCACAAAATTCTGCAAGCTACGGTAAGAATGTCTTCACCTTCTAGCTTCATATTCTATTTTCCTTCTGTTAGTCTTTCCGATCGCCCCTCTCTTCTCTGTATATTGTTTTTTTTTTTTGTTTTTTCTTTTCCTCTCTTCTCTTATGTTTATCGTTCTAGTAAAGCACCTACCGGTAGAACCGATTCGCCTATAGCGAAATCAGGTCACCAATGTGCAAAATTGCCGGAATCAGAGTATTCCAACATCTTAACTTCTTGCTTATATTAGCACCGATTAGTTATAAACTTTCATTTGTTCCTCTTTGGATTTCAGTCTCCCTTCTAGGTTTCATCCTCATTTTTTTTTGGTTTTTGAATTGTGATTTTCTATTTCTTTTTTTTTATTGAGGCACAAGGATTCCCTATATTCGATTGAGTGACCATGTGATGGCTGATCAAACGAACTTCCAGTAATTAACTGTTAGAAGCCCCTCTTTCACTGTCTTTGAACTAGTATTCGGTAAAACTCCCTTGGGAAGGCTCGTCTGGATGCCAATATCTGATTCAAAGGTTGATTGACAGAGACTTACTGAATTAACAGGGGGAATATCTCATTCGTCTGTCTTTTTTTTCTCTCTCATTTGCCCGTGGATCTCCACCTGGTTGCTCACCGGTGCCTTCAAACACCCGTATGTTAACCCATCTCATCGTTTTGATTCATGCCATGTTAGTCTAATACTTTCTTTCTTTTTTGTTTTGTGATTTACAATTAACGTATGATTAATCAATTTGGCTTATAATGCTTTGCTCTCCTTTATTTCTCATTCGTTTTCTTTTTCTTAGTTCTTTTTTTTTTTCTTCTTCTTTGTATCTTCATAAGAGTTTGTAATTAGTGTCCAATTTTTCCCCTTTCATTTTATCCAACCTGTGTCTTCCTCCAAGTTCGTCAGGAATCAAACCAGTGATCAGCTTCTGTAATGTCTGATATGCATTTTGCTTTATGATGCTTGTATCTAAAGTCTGTCTAAAATTTTTTTTATCACCATCCGTGCTTTGTTATCTGCATAATAAGTGTAATCGATGTATGAAGTGGTCTGGATGTAAAAGGGTTTCCACTAGCCCAAAACATATGTTAAATTGTTTATTGCCCCCTTCCTTTCAAGCTTATTAGAGTTCATTTGATATCAAACTTCTCTGATGGATCGATGGTGGGTAATCAAACGCCTCTGTGTGTGAGAAATTGAAGAACCAAGGATAGGTCCAAATGTTTAAAAACATAAAACCTTTTTTTTTGCTGATTTAATACTCTTTCCTGCTTAAACCTTTTTTTTTTCTCTCGCTTTGGTCAGTTTGTTCCAATCCCCCGCGAAGGTGGGCTCCTTTGTG
Source organism: Nuphar pumila (assembly GCF_984573655.1). Lineage (NCBI taxonomy): Eukaryota > Viridiplantae > Streptophyta > Magnoliopsida > Nymphaeales > Nymphaeaceae > Nuphar > Nuphar pumila. The sequence continues at coordinate 105,412,919 of NC_143249.1, forward strand.
CTTATAAATTCCAGCAACCTTGCTTGTGCATTTGATCCCCCACAGGTCTCTGTTACTTCCCTTGGTTGATATAAATAGCACCATTATGATGCCAAGTAAGTTATGGTTCAGAAATCACATTACAGATTTTAGCTATGCTATAACGTATCCAGAAGGACATTAGATCAGGATTGTGAGGAATGCAAGAATGGCTTTCCAAGCCACACTGGTGTAACAGTGCAGGAATTGAACTGCTGATGAAAAGGGATATCCTGTGGTTTAATCATTTTTTTTATAGCTTAATATTAAGCAAAATTGACTGTGTTTCTGTTATATATTCAGGTTTGTCTATGGATTTTTGCTGTGAATATTGGATTAATCCATCTCTTGTCACTGATTGCGTGCCACCATCATTCATATCAGAGATTCGATTGTTGCTTGTATATAAAGGTTGCTTAGGTGTTTGGAGCTTTTCAACCTGTCAAAATACATCGATACCTCTCCCTTGTCATCGGTGCTCATGCACTGCTTAATGTCAAGTTTAGCTATTATCTCATTTTTTTTATTTCTTTTTGAATGGTTATGTTCACCTTTCTAAGTGACTTAGTCAAAATCAGAATCTCTGATTCACCATGCACCAGTTAAACCCACCATATCATTGTAGCCCCCACTACCATACCCACCATGGCTTCCTGTATTTCGGTAGCACAGCAGCCCTATGGTTGCTCTAGTTTTTTTTGTTTTGTTTCGTAACTTCATTATATGCCTTATATTGCATCTTCCCTCCATATATTTCACCACCAACAGCTTCCACCTACCTCATTTATCATTCATATTCAGTACATTCATCAGGTTGTAATCCTGTAAGTATAAATTCATCCTGTTATTATGTGTTTCCCTACATCATGAGGTATATTCATCTGCACTTCATAGCATGCATACAAACTTATTTTTTTTATCTTTTTTTTTTTTACTGCTGGATGTTTAAAAACTTTATTTGTTGAAAATCTGATGAACAGGAGTGTTCAATAATGACTGAATAATTTGATTTATGGTTTTGTGGATCATTGAGATTATGTGGAATCACTGAACACTGTTGCCCATTTCAGCAATTACTGAGTATTTCTTGTTGACTAAAATCGACCATCTGGATCGATGAACTGATATCTGGTAACTTTCCAAAGTTTTGATGCATGACCACCCTCCGGCATTAATCAGAGGCCAACATCAATTCAGCTGTGGGAATCCTCAGTGATCATTCTATTTAAATCATTATCGAATCTCATTGATGTTAGTTATTTTTTTTATTTGTTTTTCAGAAAATCCACTCTCCAGAAAGGCATATTTTACAGCTATTGCCAAATATCTCTTGTGCTAGGCATTGCAGCAACTGCCTATTGGATATTACGCCCGAGCTTGGTAGGTGAATCTCACTAAAATAAGTAGCGTTATGCTGAGCTTTCATTTGCTGTGATTTGTTCTCTTTTGAATGTTGTCTTAGTTGAATGTTATTGATCAACAAGAAGCTTCATCATTGATAAACAGTCCCCAACAGATGGCTAACCTCTAGCTGGATATTGTTGCTCAACCAGAGCATCTTTTTGCTCATGACTACAAATTGTGAGCCTTGCGCGGTTTCATGGTGGGATTTTGTGCAATTCACTATTCGTCTTCAAAAGTCGTGTAAGAGTCCGTCGGATGCATGTCTGGATTTAGTCATAATTTTGAGATTCTGTTAGTAATATGTTAGCATTAAATGAATTTGCTTTATGAGTTAGTACACCTGTATCAACTCACTTACCCAGCATTTGAGGCTTTTCACAAATGGTATATGTCATGATAATTGCATTTTGTAAGTTGGATATATCTATTGTTGCTATGTCTGCTGCACCTAACACATGTTATACTGCCAACAGTTCACTATCCTATTCAAGCATCCTGCATCCTTCCCCACTTATCCAATCATTCCTTTTGCCACCAAAAGCCAGTTACCGTTAACAACTACCATAATGGCTGACAGCATGAGTGTGCTCAGAAAACAGAATATGGCAAGGATGTTTAATATAGCTGGAAAGTCACTTGTTAGGATGGCCGAAAGTGGTCTGCAGAATCCAACTCGCAGAAATATACCTGATGCAAGTAGGCCTGCCGCTGGGAGTGACCAGTTGATTCACTGTGCTGTGTTAGACTGGGTGAATGATTCGATCTGCTATGCATGCTGAGGTTGATCTGTTGTAGAGAACCAAGTGAAGGAATCAATGTTTTCATAAATCTAAGTTACCGTTAGCTCTTATCTCCATGATAATTCCTGCATTATTATCTCTGGTACTCATCATTTCTGCACTTCCCTATTATATATCAATAGTCATCTGTCATTACTTGTACCATCTCTTACTAGTTGCCCTCACTCCACCGCCCACTGGAGGCAAGATAAGCTCCATTGGCAATTACAACAACAACAACAACAACAACAACTACGCCTTCATCCCAAAACAATTGGGGTCAGCGATATGAACCAAAAAAGAAATTCATTTTGGGTCTTCCACATGAATCCTTTTCCTCCAATCATTTCTATCCAACGCCATGTCCTTGGTGAGGTTCAAAGCATTCATATCCTTTCCTATCATCTCCATCCAAGTCTTCCTAGGCCTACCCCGACCTCTTTTAACTAATATATTTTCCCATTTCTCCAACCTTCTAACTGGAGCATCATTAGGCCTTCGCCGAATATGTCCAAACCACCGTAAACGATTCTCTCGCATCTTATTTTCAATGGGTGCAACACCTACCTTCTTACGTATCTCTTCGTTCTGAATCTTATCTTTTATTGTATTTCCACACATCCACCTAAGCATCCGCATCTCAGCTACACTCATTTTTTGAATATGATGTCTCTTGGCAGCCCAACATTCCGTACCATATAGTAAAGCGGGTCTAATAGTCGTCCTATAAAACTTTCCCTTCAACCGCAATGGCATTCTACGATCGCACAGCACTCCAGTAGCACTTTTCCATTTCATCCACCCAACCTTTATCCTATGATTTACATCTCCATCAATTTCTCCATACTTTTGAATGATGGATCCCAAATATTTGAAATAATCATTCACCGGTATATCTTGCTCACCAAGCTTCACTACACTCCCATCACTACTTCGTTGCTTACTAAACCGACATTCCATATATTCAGTCTTACTCTTACTCAACTTAAAACCTCTAGCTTCCAATGTCTGTCTCCATAATTCTAACTTAGCATTAACCCCAACTCTAGACTCATCAATCAAAACAATATCATCAGCAAACAACATACACCACGGTACATTTTCTTGAATTGATCTCGTAAGCTCATCCATCACTATCGCAAATAGGAAAGGGCTTAAAGCAAATCCTTGATGTAACCCAACCGTTATCGGAAATATGACACACACTTCCTCTATGCATAGGTCAGCCCAAGTGTAGATACTGTCCCTTTTAGTGGCCTGGTGAGCAAGTCATCATCTAACTAATTCGTTGCAGTATTACATTAAACCACACAATGTATACACATATATCATGACTGTGTGCAGACCTGTAGATCTCTATGTGTCATGTTCTGGTATGTTGAGACCAATTGACCATGGTCTCATATGAAGTAAATTGTTAGGGTCCAATGATTGACCCTGTTCCTACCCACAGTGACTTCATCACCATGATATCACGCCCGGGCCTCCTGTCTAATACTTGCACATCCATTGAACCATCATACATGTGCATAGTATGTCATTCACTGTACAATAAACCAATTGTGTAAAGATGCATTTTATCATTTATTTCAAGGCAAGATTCTGAAGGTCTTTTTCATATGTAGTTTCTCATTTGATCTTAGATGCTCTGTACTCATATACAAACATATATACATATATATGTCCATATCCACATGTGTATACGTATATATATATATATATATATATATATATATATATATATATATATATATATATATATATATATATATATATATATATATATATATATATATATATATATATATACATATGCCCCTACATTTTCCCAAGCTATTGATATATATATGTCTACTCATATGTATATATATCCATATACATATATATGCATATATATATATCATTTTTTTTTCTTTCCATTATATATATCTGGGCATATAAGCATTTCACCATTAATCACCATGTGATATGTGTAATTTCTTTCTATTTTTCATATTAATCAAGTGTTTTGCAAGGAAGATGTGGGAGGTGTCATCATTGGGAGTTAATTTTATGTATTGTAATAGAAAGATCTTAATGAAAATTTACATTTCCAGTTTTAGATAGAATGAATGGGCATTGTAAATATCATAAATTGCTTAATCTCATGCTTTTTACCTTTATTTTTCAAAATCTCACAATGGTGAAACACGAATGGCACGTACACCATTTTGTAAGAGGTAATTAATCCTAAGTTGACGATTTACATCAATGGCCATAGTCAGGATGTAAACAAAACTTAAGATTTTTATCTTTTATAAAATAACATTGGGTCCACACTGGATCTTCTTCAAAAATCATCATATTTTCAAATATTTCCTTCTTTTATTAGAGTCTAACTTAAAATTGACTCAAAATATATACCAATGGTCATAGTCAGGGTATATTGAGAGTTAATTTCATTTTAAACTCTATAAAAGCACAAAAATATGTTTTATTCTTCACCTGAATTTAAATATACATCATTATATAATACATTCAATGACCATAGTCAAGGATGTATTATATTTTCCATCTTATTTTAATTCATTTAAAGAATGAAATAGCTTTTCAAAATCCAATTTCAAGATTCTTTAAATTTATTTCATCATTTAGGATAGAATTGCATCATATCTTCAAAATTCTTTTCAAAATCCAAGTAATCTCAAAAAATTCTTATCCAAATCTCTATTCATTCTTCTATCTTATTTCAAAGATTTAGATTTCAATTTCAAAGTCCAATTTGACTCTGAGATTTCAAAATTCGATTTTATATCCAAAATTCCATTTCCAAAAAAAAATCCATTCTCAAAGTTCAATTTAAAAAAATTCTGATTCATCTTTTGATTCCAAATTCAAAACTTCAAATTCAAGGTCTAATTTGACTTTGAAATTTATTTGTATATTCACGATTCAAATTTTAAAAAATTCATTTTCCAAAGTTCAATTCAAACTTTAAAGTTTCTGATTCATCTTCATATTCAAAACCAAGTTTATCTTCCTATCTTCAAAATTCAAAAATCAAAAATTTGAAATTGATCCTAAGCTTGACCTTTCCTAAATTTTAAATTCAAACTGAGTTTCCAAAACCCAGATCCATATTCAAAAGTCCCATTTGGACTTTCAAAGCTCAATTTCAAAATTAGATCAACTTGGATCCAGATTTCCAAATACAAATCTCCATCTTGGATCTCAAACTTCAGATCCAAAATTCATTCTAGGATCCAAATCCAATTCCACTTTGTATCTCAGAAATCAGATCCAAAATTCCCTTTTGGATCCAGAATCCAATGCCACTTTGGATCTCAGACATCAGATCCAAAATTCATCTTAGGATCCAAAGTCCAACTCTATTTTAGATCTCCGACTTCAGATCCAATTTCATTTTTATGATCCAGAATCCAAATTTTACCTTGGATCTCAGACTTCAGATCTAAAATCCATTTTAGGATCCAGAATCCAATTCTACTTTGGATCTCAGACTTCAGATCCAGATCCATCTTAAGATCCAAACTTTGGATTTGAATTCCAGATTTCAAATCAAATTCTATTTTCAAATTCCAACTTTTCAAATCCAATTCCATTTCATTTCCAGATTTAAAATCCAAGTTCCATTTTCAGATCTCATCTGAATCCATTTTCTATTTCCTATACCATTTGGATTTCTCAAAGTCCATTCGGATTTCAAATTTGAAATTCAAATTTGAAATTCTAAATCCATTTCAAATATTCATTTCCTTTCCTAAGTCCAAGTTTAAAATTCAAATTCAACTTCAAAGTCCATTTCTGACTTTGAAGCCTCATTTCTTTATCTCTCATCTTCAAAATCTTTCTTTTCAAAATCAAGATTTATTTTCCCAAACTCTGATTATTTCAAAGACTTAGAACTTCTCTGATCGATCTCAAGTTCTAAGTTAGATTCAACCGTTTCTTCACTTCATTATCAAATTCATCTCAGGATACTTGGAAATTTTCTAAACCTCTTTCAAAAGAGCATACATCCTTGCATTGCACAAGCATGATTCTTTGTGCATCTAAGACTTAGGGTAAATTCTTAGATAATATTTAGGCAAAGCAAAAGGCATAAATTCGATCCTTGGTTCGATTACCCCGGGTAAAGGCGCCAGGAACGGTCGAACCTCGTACTGACAAGCGAATCTCGTCTCTCCATTTTCCCGCAATATATTTCAAAACGAAGGCGAGTTATTTGCTAAATATTTTCAAATTAAGGTCAAGTGAAACCCCGCAAAAGAGTTCATCTTCTCTCTTCTTTTCTTTTCTCTCTTCTTTTCTTTCTTTTATTTTTTCCTTTCAAAAAGGAGGAAATAGAAGTTAGAGAAGGAAGAGAGAGAAACCACAAGAGAGGAAAAAATTTGCGATGATCACAGGCGGCCACCACAGGTAAGTGCAACAAGTGGAAACAGTGTAACCAACGGTGTGTACAAAAGTGTAACTATGAAGTGGAAAAGGGGAAACACCCCCATCAGTTTAAAGAGTTTACAAAATGTAAGTACAAAAAGTACAAAACATGGAATATATCCCAACAACAACCCAAAACCCAAAAACCACCAGGTACAGGAACTGCAGGTCAAGTGTGTGGGTCCTCCGAGCCTCCACCGCGTATCATCGCATCCACACTATACCTGTTCGTCACCTACATCCCTATAAAATGGGGTCAGTCCTCTTGCGAGGTGGTGAAGAAACAACCACAAGCAGATATATATATCATGTACACAGGAAAAGCTAACAAGTGTAAGTGCCTGTGTCAGGTAAGTGTAAAGTGACAAGTACTAGTCAACAAGTTATAGCAACAGAGAAAACAAGTAGCTAAAGCAACGAACTGAACCGTAAAGTGAACTGAGCAGCAAGTAACTAAAGTAACACTGAAGTGACTGTAACCAGTACTCAAGCAGTAACAAGAGTTGTCAGCAAGTAGAGTAACTACGTAACAACTAAAGTACAGTCTACAGCACAAGTAAAGCAACATCTATTGTAAGTCATCTGTTTGGTTAGTTCTTAAGTTATTCTGATTACTCCTTCAGGTACGCGAAGGAAACCTCGCATTCTGTGAGACATGCACCCGGCGTCTGTTATTAAAAGTCTAGTGTGGTAACCGGGGAAGCTACAGACCGAGTCAACCTCATGCGAGCAACACACGGCTAGGAGAAAACACTCGCATAGGCAAGGATTGCAATCCATACTACTGCAGTAGTGAGGCCCTAAAAAGGCAACCTCGACCTCCCTGACTCTGAGTGACTGGAGGCCAAAGGATGCTACAACTCCTGTCAAAACACGTGTCGTAGTAACGACAAGTCACTCAGGGTTGTACCATCCACCCTCTCCCAAGGTGAACCATGTTGTGAATGGGGCGAAGCAGGTTTATCTTTCTTAAGGCTCATGTTCAATCATACCTCACAACGAGGAATTTGCCTCGTAGTCCCCGCGGGGTACGCAAAACATGGACTTGGCCTGCCCATTTACGTGCTCAGCCTCACACGGCCAACGGAGCACACTGCTTGTGAAAGCAGTCAAAACACCATATTATATATTTTTGTTTAGGGTATATCACACAAGAGTCCTTACACAACACAAGGGCCACTGCTCGAGGACTCCAACTGAGCCCACAACAAGTCATATCAGTATTTATACCCTATGGTGTTCAATCTTTAATCCTTTCATTTTATTGAAGTAAGTGCACATGGTGCGCTTACCAATGCCTCAAACCAGGTACCTTCTCAAGGTACGCTCTACTCAGTAAGTGTCAGGATGTGCTAAGTGCAAAGTGTAAACGTAACATGAGCTTTCTATCATTTGCACAATAAAGTTATCAGAGGCATTGCATGATATTAAAATGCACCATATTGCATATTTTAGTGTTACGATTGCATTTATCAACATTCTCATACGTATGGGAATTACATTCGCATTCTCAAGGGTTTGGAAATGAATTTAACCAACATCTCGTCTAATGGGAATAACATTGGATATTCTAAGGTGGATCATCGCTCCTGTAGGGAAGATGCAATTGCCACCTAAAAGACCATTACATGTGGTTCAACACACTTATGTGTTTGTAGCGAAATCTCAGATATTCCGTCTTATGGGAATAACATTAGTTATTTCCACGGTATGGGGTGTCGCGCCTGCGGACTCGAAACCCGAAGTTTTTGAACAACACATATGATCCTAAATCAATGAAGTCTCTATGTTCGTGGCTTTACAAAAATGTTAAACTACGTACTTTCCTAACCTGTTGGATGTGGTTTAAAGCATAAGGATTTTCCTTACGCAATGCGACACACTTACGTGTCGAAGGCGAATCTGAAATAACCCATCTAATAGGTTTTACATTGGCATAACCATGGTTCAGGGTGCCGCGCCCGCGGACCTGTAAACACCCCAAATTTTCCACATCCATTCTCAAACAACCCCCCTCGTGCAGTGACAACCTTGTTAGGTCAATGTAGGAGTCAAACCCCGAGTCAATTTCAAAAAATCACCATTTTACCCATTTTCATTAGGAAAATTACCATTTTACCCCTATGTCATCCCGGACCCCAGTCAGTCGGAGTCAACCAAGCTCATTGGTCAGTTCAAGACAGTTAGAATATCAGTCATCTCAAGCTCATCTGATGTCATAATGAATAAACCATTTCCATTTCTGACCATTCCTGCCAAAATGGGATCATTTCTTCAGAAATGAGCTTACTTCTCACTCAAATCCAAGCCAATTGTCTCTGAGTCAGTCATTCATAGTCAGTCATACTCCCCAGAGTCTAACTTGAGCTCACCACGAGTTCGAGTGCTCCAGTTTCAGTTCAAAACCATTTCCAAGTGTCTAGGAGCCCATTTTAGTCCATTTTAGCTCTTTCTGCTGAAATTGAGTTGAGTTCAGTTAATTGAGCTAGTGTTCAAGCTTTGATTTTAGTTCATATCAGTATTACTGACCTTCGTTCTAGCTCAAACCCAGCTCAGGTTGGTAATTCACTTCGCTCCAGTGATCATTCCGTACCATTTCTCTAGAAATGGCAACTTTTCTTGAAAATTCAATCGGAAAGGTCAGTTGAGTCAGCATCATTGTTAGCTCATTGGAGTTCTGAAACTCTAAAACTCAACTCAATCCAGCTCATTTCAGTTCAATCCAGCTCGAACCCCAATTTTCAGTGTCACTCTGACCCAGTAGAGTCCCGAAAACCATTTCTTGAGCTATTTTGCAAATTTTATCAATTTTAATGTTTTTTTAAAAACTGATACAAGTGTCAATCGGGGTCTGACATCCAAAATTCTTTATTCAAGGTTAGCATTTCACATAGCATTTCATGTCATTTCTCATCATTTCTCAACATTTCATAACATTTCATCACATTTCATTTCATTTTCGAAGTCCAGAACTCCAGTTTTATAAATTTCAATCCAGATCGAGTTTTAAAAGCTTTCAGAAATCAATTTCAAACCCTGGGTTTCCAAAATTGACATTTTTACCCCCAAGAGTCTAAATTTGGAAATATTTTCTCAAGAAAAATAATCTGGATTTATTTCAAACTCAAATTTTTGAATCCTACACTGGATCTGCTTCGCAACGGGGTATTGAACTTCAAAATCCAAGCTCGTTTCAAAAACTGCCAAAAATAACTCATTTTGTTGGAAGCATTTTCTTGAGAAAAACAATCTGGATTTCTTTCAAAATTACATTTTCAAATTCTACACTAGATTTGCTTCGCAACGGGGTATTGAACTTCAAAATCTGAGCTTGTTTAAAAAACTGCCAAAAATAGCTCGTTTCGTCTGGAAACTTTCTGAAAAGACTATTTTACCCCTCTAATCTTCCTAATGAAATTCAAAATTGAAATTTGGACCCGCTCAGAGATGGCCCATTCATTTACATTTCTGTTTTAAAAAAAAGGATTTTTTTTATTTGTTTGTTTTTGTTTTTATTAATTTTTATTTATTTATTTATTTTATTTTAGAGAGGTGGGACCCACAAGATGGTCACCCAAACCTCCAGCCCCTCTTTTCTTCTTCTTTCCTTTCTTCCCTTTTTCTTTCCTTTTCTCTTTTCTTTCTTTTTCCCTTCTTCTTCCTCTTTCCTTTTCTTTTTCTTCTTCCCTTCCTTCTTTCCCCTTTCTTCCTTACCTCCTTTCCATCTTTTTCAAAGGGAGAAGGCTACAGCCAATTCACGTAGGTTGTTTCATGAAACAATATTAGAAACTTAGGTTTTGATTTTTATCAAAACCTAAGTTGTCATAAGGAGGAAAGAGATCCATATGGCGGGCCAACTCTCTCTCTCTCTCTCTCTTTCTCTCTCTCTCTCTCTCTCTTTCTCTCCCTCCTCATCAAGGTTATCTCTCCATGAAAACTTAGGAAAATCATTTTTTTTTCCTAAGTTTTCAACCAAAAGGGTCATACGGCTGGGCACTTTTGGCTTCTCCAGCCCATTGACGCCCTTTGGTTTTCTCTTGCCTCTTCCTTTGCTGCTACAACACCAATACCTTCATCATCCTCCCTTTGTAGCAGCTGCAGCCACAACGCAAGACCACTTCCAGCCGATCTGTCTACGTTGAAGCAGCCTCCAGCCGGCAGCAACCAACTCCATTCCAGCCACCATCATCCTCCTTCTTTGGTGCAGCTGCAAGACACCTCCTTCAGCCTTTCACTTTGGCAACACCACTTCAACACCTTGCAGCCATCTCAAATCGATTCCCAGCAGCAACAAGACAGCCTTCTCCATTTGCTGCAGCAAGACCCCAAGGTGAGTGTTTACCCTTTTCATTAGTCCTTGTTAAAGCTCTATGATATTCACCCTTGTCGCCTCTTGATATGGGTTTTTAAATCTCATTTTCGTAATAGGAAATATTGAATCAGACCAAGGATTAGATCTACAGCTACATGAAAGTTTTTTTTTTTTTTTGCCATGGTTTTAAATTAATAACTGTAGAAAGATTATAATCTTATGTATGGGGACTAAACGAGTGATGAGGTTCATCCATTCGATGGATCAAACCTCTCACTTCGAGAGTCAAAAGAAAAAAAAAAAAGAAGAAGAGAGTTCATATCTCCCTTTTCTTTCTCGTTTTAAGTTTTATTTTTATATTGTTTATTTGTTTTAAACATTATAGTTAGTTCATTTCATAGAAATAGCATGTCCAATTCATGATTGTTGTTATTTGTCCATTTGTTAATAAATTCTTGATTTGTATATGATAGTCTAGTTATCATTGTATGTTCAGTTTTCGTCAATAAATTCTGTATATTTCAGAGTAATTAGGTTCATATGTATTTGTCTCACTATCAAAAATTTGATTCAATCCGAGTTTCGGAACCCCTCTAAATAAATCAAACCTTAAATCGGGTTTTCTGTCATCCAGAAATTTCAATTTCTGTCTTAGCAGAAAAGAACCTACGATACCACCCTTGTGGGAGATCCGAATCGTCCTCCAAAAATCACAGTGGATTCATAATTGAATCTAATTGTGATCTGGAAATTTTTATATTTTTCCAAGCAGTTTTGCCCTCTTACAAAAATCGGATTTCCCAGACCTTTGGGAAAATCTCGATTTTCCTTTGTCAGGGTATAGACAGACCCTAATGCATCAAGTCCACCAAATCTGTAACCTGTCTGCAAAAACTTTCAACATGAAAGTTGTTCCTAACATATTTTCCTATCATTTACCAAAATTTGGGAATTTTTGAATCTGCTTCATTATTTTTCCCGAATTTTCTCTTTCTGTCTAACAGATTCCAATGTCCAGAAATTCCAGAGATTTAGGTCTCTGATAACAGTGTGGCCTTTTCCAAACCGTAACCCTAATCCGAATGGTGTTAAAAGATCAAATCTTCTTCTGTTTGTCAGGGACATTGTCCCACAATTTCAGCCATTTTCCCATCTGTCTGCCATTTTTCCACATTTTCTACCGAAACCTGTCTGTTTCCTTCATTTACTAGAGTCGCCGGATTCCGATCCGACTTGCCGGAGTGGTACAGCTCCGACCATAGGTCAAAACCAGAAGGTGTAAAAAATCAAAAATCCTTGAATTACTTTCCTCTGTCACCCCATGAAATTTGGGAAATTTTTATGGAAATTTGATATCCTAAATCCCCTTTATAATCAATATTTTAGGCAAAAATCACAAAATTTAGGGTTTTTATTTGAATTTCCATATTTAAAAATACAAAAAAATTATATTTTAGAGATCCATTATGTTTCTAGGGTTATTTTAGTTGTCCATGCCAAATTTGGTTTAATTACAAGTTCATTTGCTCCATGTGTTAGTTTATCTTTAAATTCAGAAGCGAAAATCGAGTTAAATTCGATATTTTATGATATTTTCGCCATGTTAGGGTTTGTATCATGTACATAAGCATGTAGAATCATATTAGGGTTAATTTTAATCTCATTTGCATTTCATAATTTTCAATTTTGCAAAATTTATTTCAGAAAACCCTGGTTTCAAGGCCAGTCTTGTTATCAGGGGTATTTTGGTCATTTTGACCTAAATTTCGAAATTTCAATTTCTAATTCTCCAAAATTTCATGCATATCATCATGTTTTATCATATTATGTTTGATTTATTTCATTTGATTTTCAAAATTCTAAAATTTACAAAAATTCTTTTATAAAACCCTGATTTCAAGGTCATCAGGGGTATTTTGGTCATTTTGAACCCCAATTTCGAATTTTCAAGTTTATTTTCAAAATTTATTCATTATTTATTATGTTTATATCAAAGGGAGGTATGAATTTGGGTTTATATCTGAATAATATCCGATAATTTCTCATATTTTCGGATAAATTCAGAATAACCTACATTTTTGTGCTAACCTTGTTTTCTAGTTTTGCAGGAACATTCAAGAAGAAGACTTAGATTTTATTTTTTTATTTCAATTCAATGGAACCTCAAATGTAATAATTTGGAATAAGAGTTACTTTTCTGCTTAGAATAGAGCTGCATTGCATATAGTTTAATTTATGTAAATTTCGATATTTGATGTATGATTCATGTGCATTTATTTCAAATCCACTATGGTTTACACGAATGGCACGTGCACAAGCTTTTATGGAGTAAATAAACTCGGTGGGATTCGTATTTATGGCCATAGTCAGAATACGAAGAAAGCCAAGATTTATGATCTTTATATCAGCCACATTCAGCCTACACTCTTAGGCTAACTTCAAAAATGCACTGCATTTCTCAAAGTTTCAAAAGGATTTCCCAATTCCTCAATGAAATTCCCTTTTCAAATTCATATTCATTCATTCATATCATTCAAATTGCATTATTTTCAAACTCATTTTCCAATTTCAATTTCAGAAAATTCAATTTTCTCAAGAATTTCCAAGTCTTTCTCAGGATCTGATTTTCTCAAAATCCTAAGTTTTCAAATGACATTTCAAAGCATTTCCCAAGTTCAAATCAAGATTTTCCTATGTTTTTTCAAATTCTCAAATTTCAAAATCCCAAGTTTTTAGAAATCGATTTTCTCATATTTTCCAGTTTTCCTGAGAATTCATTTTCCATTTCAAAAGTCATTTTCCAATAAATTTCTTAGATTTTCTCAAGATTCTCAAATCCATTTTCTCATAAAAGCAATTCCAAGTTTCCAATCTCAAAACCAATTTTCTCAGTTTTTCAAGCTTTCCTAAGAAATCACTTTTCAATGCAAATTTCTGATTTCCAATGAAATTCAATGATTTTCCCAAAAACTCCAATTTCAAGCACTTTTCCAATCATTTTTCCAAATGCATTTCAATTTTCCAAAGCAAACATCATAGTTTCTCAAACTTGCATTTTTTTAAAAATTTCATAGCACAAGCCTGATTCTTTGTGCATTCTAGGAAAAATAGAGCATAATTTAGCTATTTGAGTCAAATTAAAGCACGTAATTGATCCTTGGTTCAATTACCCCTGGTAAAGGCGTCAGGAACGGTTGAACCTCGTACCGATAGGCGGATCCCATTCCACGGAATTTTCCCGCAAATTTTAAAAACGGAGGCGAGTAAATTTTCAAAATCATTTTCAAAACTTTGGTCGAGTTTGACTCGCAAATTCGTTTCTCTCTCGCAAGGGAGGGGAAAAATTTTGTGATGATAGCAGGTTTGGCGACCGAGATGTGACCTGTCTTCGTCTGATCAATTATGTGCTTTGACTTAGCTCAATTATCAAAATCATGCTCTTTGAACTGTCAGCTTTTAATTTCTGATATCATGTGAACCTAGGAGCCTAGACTTGAACCCAGCTGACATGGATTGCATGTAGACTAGGCATGGTTTGATAGGACCATATTGAGGAGAATTATGCATGCTCACTTAGACTTAGGTCTGAAATACAACACTCCTCAATCTAGGACTTGTATGAAAACAATGTTTGCTTCTTCAAAAAAATTCAAAATTCTATCTCTTTAGGACTTAGAGCCCTCTGTTTGCCTGCATGTGATCATATTTCAAAAACCACCCCACCTATGTCTACCCGGTCTTCACGTTGCTGGGCTCTCTTCCAGAACCATAGTTCGGGACAGAGCCTCACAACTGGGCCACTTATTTGGGCTAACGCACCCCTGCCACGTACCAAGGGCCATAGTCCAACGTATATCGACAGGCGCTCAAGGATGTTGGGAAAACACAAGCCTAGACCCGGAGATGAGTTTTATGCCACGTACATCGAGCCTCGGCTCGAGTATATCGGCATAGCATGATTGGACACAGTTGATCTGAGCCTAGAGTCAGGATTAGGGTCCTAAAGCTCTTTCAAAATCAATGCATTTAGAGTTGGCTTCTTAGGGATTGTTGTATGTGCATAATTGTTTGTAATTGAATGTATGATATTCATTTTCGCCTTATTTTTTCAGTTTTTCCAAAATACCGAACAATTTTCCAAAATACCTCATTTTTTATCTTTTATGAAATATCTCCTTTTTCTCAAAAACCCTGGGCAATTTTTCCAAATCATCCACCTTTTCTTCAAAACTCCAGGAGATTTTCCATTCTTTCGTTCCCCTGGACTTCGAATTTCCAGCTTTCATTTTATCCTGCCTGCAATTTTCAAATTTCTTGTATTTTTCCAAAGTCTAATTTCAGTCTTCTTATCTTTCAGTCCAATGGCATCCAGTCAGCTCGATTCTGTTTTTCCTGAGGGTCACATCTCCTATGAGGTGCGACAAAGTCTTCCTGAGCATCGATCTCTTAGCACCGGACCCTTCTTTCCCCGGTGGTACTATGTCTGGTTCAAAAATTTCTCTCGTATGTTTCCGGACCACTTGAGCGATTGTGGGTTGGAATTGACATCTGCAGTGGGAAAGTTGACAGTCAACGGCAATCTGATTCATGCACTGGCAGAGCGGTGGAATCTGCGCACTTGCACGTTCTGGTTCCCGTGGGGCGAGATGACACTACTGATGGATGAATTTTCAGAGATTATGGGATTGCCTGAGCCAGCCGGTCAGCCTGGAGATCTGTTAGAGCAGCAGTTTCTGATCAATGTCAAGGGTCTGGACCCCAAAGATGCCGTAGCTCGCATGACAGGGCACAAGTCTTGGCCACTGATTGAAGAAAATGGGAATGAGTACGTGAGTCTGATCGAGATCTACCGACAGTATGGAGAATTCGCAGAAGTCAGCTCGTTGTCCAGGACAGCTCGAGAGAGAATTCAGCATGCGATGGTTTTGTGTACTGTGGGACTTGCTTTCTTTCCAGATGGATAGAATTATGTGGATGTCAGAATAGTTCAACTTTTGAGAAGATGGGGAAGTCGACAGACCAGCCGTCTCTCGATAGCCATGGCCGCGCTTGCTTTTCTATACAGAGGACTGACCCGCTTCACACTTGGAGAGTCCATCTTAGTCGAGGGATGTACTTATGCTCTTCAATCTTGGTTCCTTCAGCATGTACCGACCAGAGCTAGTTCATTCAGATACAACGGCAAGGAGCTCCTTCCAGTTGCGCGGTACCGATTCCTGATCGACTATCTGCAGGAAGAAGAAGTGGTGTGGGACTATTTTGATCGAGAATTATCGCCTCCCAGATACACCTATGCATATGGCAAGAGATTCAAGTTGCTTGGTCCATTCTTCTGTGCTTACTATCATCCGGAGCGGTGTGTTCGACAGTTTTCTCAGAGACAAAAGTACATAGAGATGCGGCTGCTATCAGGAGTCGTGCCAGAGTTTGACCTTACATCAGCACAGTGGTCCAGAGCATACCATTCTGCCAGATATGGCTGGGACTCTTTTGTTACTCTTCCGCTTTTTCCCGGTCCTCGTGTCTCTGCTAGTTATAAAGAGTGGTGGCAAATTGTCTGTCCGCCCCCTCTTTCTCAAGTTTATTATTGATGCAATCATATTTTCTTTCAATAAATAAAAATCTTGCAAATTCTTCAATTCTTGGTTTGACGACCTCGCCTAGGTAACAAGGCTTAATTTTCAGTTGTTTATTTTCTTTGCAAAGGAATGACAACGCAATTGTCGTAATTCCAGCGACGACTCAATCCCTAGTAATGGGATATTCTTTCAATTGTCTACCAAAATTCTCAGCAAATATCTTTCTTCCAGTCAAAAGCTCTTTCGAAAGCTTAACCCTCAATTTTGCCGTGCAGAGAGCATTCGTGACATTCAATGGTTCAGACAAGGTCAGGGAAGAAAACTGCATCAGTTGAAGGCATCACATATTCAACAGCTTCGGACGAAGAAATGGATTCCCCGCGCTCAGGCAAAAATCAGGGGCAACAGGTTGAGGATGACATTGATCCTCAAATGTATGCCATGTTTAAGAAGATGATGACTAAGATGCTGGCAGAACAAGCTAAAGCCAGTACAGAGAAAGCACAGGTGAAGCAAAAGACAAAAGGTCGGGGCAGTCAAGAAAGCCTTGAAGATATCCAAGAAGCCCGCCCAGCATGTTGATGCAACTGATGAAGAGGAATCAGCGGAAGATTCAGATGAAGAGTTTGAGACCCATCAGGCATTCCGCAAGTCTACCCAGGGGCAGGGGTCAGCCCACAAATTCAAAGAGCAGTCTGTCAATGACTCTGACCAGCCGCAGTTCAAAGATGTGGTCAGAATGCTTCAAGACCTGCAGGCCCGCGTCAAGGGCAAGAAAGTCTTCACCAGCGAAGACTTCTATGATGGTTTGGATGGGGACGACAATCTCGAGTATCTCTCCAGAAAGTTTATCAAATTCTATGGTTCTGGCGATCCTAAAGCTCATCTCGCCATGTTCTTCGCTGAATGCTCCAGATTCAAGCGAGACAACCGTGCACTTTTCCTATGTTTCCCTCGCAGTCTGGAGGGAACCGCAGCTAAATGGTACTCGGAGCATGTAAATCCAATTGAGTTGAAAGAATTTGACAAAGTGGTAAACATGTTCATTGAGCGATTTCTCTTCAATGCTGAGGCACTTCCCACCCTCAGCCATCTTTGCGGCCTTAAACAGAGAGAAAATGAGAAGGCCAGAGATTTTATCCACCGATGGAGGTCAGCTTGCAACAAGATGAGGGACCCCATATCAGAGGGACATGCTTTGTCCCTAATTCTGAGTAACTTCTCACAGCCTCTAAGAGGCCTCATCTCTACTGCACCATCAAGGACATTCATTGAACTGACAGAGCGAGCCGAATGGCTCGAGTTGAGCATGGAAAATGGTTTCTACGAAGGCTTCACTTTCACCAAGAACAACGGCCAGAATGAGTAGAAGAAGAAGACTCACTTCACTCATTCTGTCAGAAATAATAATTGGAACCACTGTAAGGGGCAGAACAAAGATTTCTGTTATGGGGCAGGAAGTTTCAACAAGAACGATCAGAAAGGCAAGTCAGTCCCTCAATTCAATAAGCCACTTCAATTAGAACAGGGACCGAAGCCCCGAGAAAAAGTAAAGCATGAAGGGTGGAGTTATGATAGGAAATTCACTCCACTAGACCAATCCCTCGAGACTGTGCTCGAGTATATGTTGACCAAGGAGATAGTCAAACTGCCTAGGCTGGCCGATCCCCTTGTTCCCATGGGAAAATTCAAAGATCAGTTCTGTAAATTTCACAGAACAGTGGGACATAATACTGAGAACTGCTTCATTCTCAAGAATATTGTTCAGGATCTCATCGATAAGAATCTTCTGGTAGAGGGTGTCGAAGATGAAAATATGGATATTCTGAAGAAACCCTTTCCCCATCATTCTACATCAGTCATTTCTGAACAGCCTTTTCAGCTACAGGAGCATATCAGGCCATGCTCTAAAAAGGATATACAAGTCCAACATCAGGTCCTTGTGCTGCAGCAGGCTCAGTCCAAAGCTCAGAAGATAGACCTCATTGCAGCCTTTGGAAAAATGAAAGTATCTGACAAATCCGCTGGGGTATCTCCTGAGGTGGCTAAAAAAATGCCATGGCTCCCCAAACACTTTATTAAGCCCGCCCCGGAGAAAAATGAGACATCCACACCACAACCGATAACTGCATTATCCAATGTCTCAATTTTGGACTTAGCTCAAGCCTCCACCAAACACCAGCAGGTGTTGAATGATCTGTTGCGGAAAATCAAAGTAAAACCGAGCATAACTCCTGAAGACATGGCCCAGATAGTCAATCATGCCATGACAAATGCTCCAATCACTTTCTCAGATGAAGATCTTTCTAAGCCGCATGTGTTTCACAACAACGCTTTGTATGTTGTGATTCGAGCAAGAGGAATGACTGTTCCTCATGTGCTGATAGATGGAGGCAGCAGCCTCAATATATGCCCAGAAATGACAGCCAAAGCTTTGGGCATCAGAGAAGAGGAATATATCTCGGACCCGATCACCATCTACGGGTTTGATAATCATGGCCAAACAGCTAAAGGGAAAATTTTCTTGAAAATTTTCATTGACTACTCGGTCCACTCTGTCCTCTTTCATGTGGTCAATGTACCCCCAACGTATAATCTGTTGTTGGGACGACCGTGGATTCACAACACGAACGCGGTGCCGTCTACTTTGCATCAGTGTGTCAAGTGGTCAAAAGGTGGAATGATCACAACAGTCTTGGGCGAGGATCCGGAGAAGAGGCTTGCACAACCTATGGTTCCTAGGCCCACTTTCACTACTGATATCCCTAGCATTAGGGGCATTGATGAGGTCAGCTTTGAAGAAAATTCGGGAATACTGCAGACGGCTGAACAGCTAGCACATACAGTGGCCATGACTCGATGGAGAGACGCATAGTTTTTCAAGATTGGAGGACGAATTGACTATAGTACATTCAAAGATCATCCACTGTTCTCCCAATTTATGAAGGCCAAAAAGGGATTTGATCTGTTAGTAAAGCATGGTTATCAGCCTTTTCAAGGCCTGGGAAAAAATGGGAATGGTCATCTCGAGCCAGTAATTCCTCAGCACTATCCTCAGAGGGCCGGATTGGGCTTTAGTGGCAGAAGATCTCAGAAGGGCACTATCTTTATCAAAGGGACGCACTAAGGGCATCTGCTTGTCTTTCATTTCTATTCTTTTGTTTTCACATTTAGGATGATATCCCGTTTCATTTCAATCATTGTCCTCAATTCAATCTTTCAATAAAGTTGCAAATTTCCTTTGTCTATCTGGATGCCATTTGTCTCTTTACTTCTCGTTATCAAATCTTTGAAAATTTGCCATTATTCTTCTCTTTTATCTTTAAAATTATTTTCTTAACAAAAGTAATTTGTTTTATGATAGGAGATTTTTCTGAATCGATTTATTCTCCAATTTTCAGAATGTCTTCCCAATCTATCAAGAAGCTCGTTCTTAATCCAGAGGCCTTTTCAAAGCCAACAGTGATTCATCAGGTTAAAATAAGAGTAGAATGTAGTCAGATTACAAAGCAGTCAGAAGAACCTGCAGAATTTGATTCAGCTCTTCAAGAATTACCAGAATTTACAACAATTCAGAAACAAGATGAGCCATCATCCTTAGTTCAGGATCCGACTGAGGATATCAATATTGGATCAGAAGACGATCCTAAAATTCTCAAGATTGGCAGCAGTTTGAGCCCGGAAGAGAAAGAAAGGCTCACCCGTTTTCTCAAGCAACATGAAGAAGTGTTCGCGTGGACGTATGAGGACATGCCAGGTCTAGATACCAAATTGGTTGAGCATCGTCTCATCCTAAAACCAAATGTCAAGCCGGTTAAGCAGAAACTAAGAAAGATGGATCCTCGAGTGGAACAACAAGTTAAGGAAGGTCTAGAAGACCTACTCAAAGCAGGGTTCATTCGAACCATTGACTATCCAGATTGGCTAGCAAATATTGTTGTTGTTCCCAAGAAAAATGGTAAAGTTCGAATTTGCATCGACTTCAGAGATCTCAATAAAGCGACTCCTAAGGATGATTATCCACTTCCTAATATTGATCTTTTGATTGATAGCACAGCAGGTCACGCTATGTTCTCTTTTATGGATGGATATTCCGGGTATAATCAGATCAAGTTGGCCGCTCGTGATCAGTCCAAGACATCTTTCACTACTCCTTGGGGCACTTTTTGTTATGCAGTCATGCCATTTGGGCTTAAGAATGCTGGAGCCACTTATCAGCGTGCTATGGCCGTCATTTTCCATGATCAGATGCACAAAATCATGGATGCCTATGTCGATGATATTTTGGTAAAATCCAAAGAAGAGGAAGATCACATTGAAACTCTCAATCAAGTTTTCAAGCGGCTCATTCTTTACAAGCTAAGACTCAATCCACAAAAATGTGTTTTTGGAGTCGAATCTGGCAAATTGTTAGGCTTTCTAGTCAGCAAAAAGGGGATAGAAGTTGATCCCGCTAAGGCCAAAGCTATCATTGACATGTCTCCTCCGACTAATTTGAAAGAATTGCGTAGCCTTCAGGGACGTATGCAATCAATTCGGGGATTCATATCCAATTTGGCCATGAGATGTGAGCCTTTCAATCATTTGCTCAGAAAAGGAGTGAAATTCGAATGGGGACCAGAGTGTCAGCAATCGTTCAAACGCATCAAGAAATATTTGCTCAATCCTCCTGTGTTAAAGCCGCCAGAATTAGGGAAACCCCTACTGCTATATATTTCAGTTAATCAAGTGGCTTGTGGCGGATTCTTGGCGCAATACGAAGAAGGCAGTCTGATAGAGCATGACATTTACTATGTGAGCAAAACCTTCATTGATTATGAGAAGAAATACTCTCAGATAGAGAAGACATGTCTAGCTCTGATTTGGATGTGTCAGAAATTGAGACACTATCTGTTGACATCTGAAGTCAAGATTCTATCCAAATTAAATCCTCTCAAGTATATTCTAGAGCAACCCTTCCTCAGTGGACGGATTGCCAAATGGCAGGTTTTATTGATGCAATACGATTTGGAATATGTCTCTCAGCAATCTATCAAGGGCCAAGCAATTGCAGATCAATTAGCAGATTTTCCTTTAGATGAGGATGTTAAAGTCGAGGATGATTTCCCCGATGAGCGGATCTGCAATATTCAACAATCCCCAATTTGGAATTTATTCTTTGACGGTTCCAAGAATATGGCAGGCATAGGAATCGGGATTCTGTTGATCACACCTGAGAAGGAGATGATCCCCTTTTCTCTCAAATTAGATTTTCAGTGCACTCATAATATGGCCGAGTATGAAGCTTTGATACAAGGTCTAAAAATTCTACAAGACTTCAATGTCAAAAGAGTGCATGCTTATGGCGACTCTTTGCTCGTCGTCAATCAAGTCCTAGCTGAATGGCAAGTGAACGATCAGAAGTTACTTCCTTATCAGAAGATCGTCTCAGCTCTTGTTAGCAATTTCGAAGAATTCCAACTTTTCCATGTCAAGAGATACTTCAATCAAATTGCAGATAGTTTAGCCAATTTGGGATCCATCATGTCTTTCAGTAACGAAGAATCTTGTCGCTCCTTTGAAATTGGCAGACTTGATCAACCTGCTTTCGTCCCAGTAGAGCAGGTAAACCAAGCTGAGCAAAAGAAGAAGCCCTGGTATCATGACATCAAGAATTTCATTGAAACTGGCGAATTTCCTCCAGAACTCTCAAAGAAAGAGCGGCGAGCAATTCAGTGCATGTCTTCTCGATATTTTATTCTTGCTGACGTCCTTTATCGTCGTGGATTCAGCTCTGAATATTCCAGATGTTTGGACGAAGAAGAAGCCAAAGAAGTTGTGCAAGAAGCACATGAAGGTATCTGCGGTGGTCATGTTGGCTACCAAACTCTTGTCAAACAAATCATCCGAGCAGGCTATTACTGGAGAACTATGCAACAAGATTGTTATCGTTTTGTGAAGAAGTGCGTTCAATGCCAGAAGCATGCACCTTCCATTCATGCGCCAGTGACATATTTGCAATCTGTCGTCTCGCCATGGCCATTTTCTATGTGGGCTTTTGATGTTGTTGGCCCCATTACTCCTGCTTCAAATGGCCATAAATATTTTCTTGCTGCAACAAAATATTTTACTAAATGGGTAGAAGCAGTCACTCTACGCACAGTAGAAGGTCGACATATGGTCTCATTCATCCATAAGAATATCCTATGTCGTTTCGGCATACCACATGATATTGTGTCAGATAATGGCAGTCATTTCAATAATGAGAGAATGAGGACTTTTTGTTTGAAGTTCAAAATTCATCATCATTTCTCCGCTCCTTATTATCCTCAAGGAAATGGCCAAGCAGAGGCCACCAATAAGATTTTGATTCGAATCCTGGAGTGAACTTTGGAAACAGGCCGTGACTGGCATGAGAAGATTCATGATGCATTGTGGGCGTATCGAACCACCATTCGAACTCCAACTAATGCTACTCCGTCAGAACTTGTCTACGGAACCGAAGTAGTATTGCCTCTACATGTTCAGAAACCTGCTCTGAAATTTGCATCACTTCTCGAATTACCTCTTGATCAGTATCAGCAACAGCGGCTAGTACAACTTGATTTGCTAGATGAAAGAAGACTCAGAGCAGCAGAGTACGCTCAATCATATCGTCAGAGGATAGCCAGACAATATGCAAAATCAGTCATTGAAAGAAAATTTCGTGTCAATGATCTAGTGCTCAGATCAACAACTTATCTCAAGCACCGCCCAGGTGGCAAGTGGTCACCAAATTGGGAAGGTCCCTATGTTGTCAAAGAGGCATTACCTCGTAATTCATATCGGCTCATAAATGCCGACGGAGTGGAATTATCAGATCCCATCAATGCTCGGCATTTGAAAAAATTCTATACTTAAACCATGTCTTATTCTTTGTAATTCCTCCAAATTTTGTTCAATAATGGTTAAATTCTCCTTTCCCAGTTATACTGGGGCATTTTTTTTTAAATTTTTGTTTTTATCTACAAATATCCTGTATGCAGGCAGGATAAACAAATCTCTCATTTTGCACGCATGTGCATTCATTTATATCATTTTCATATTTGCATACATCTGCATTCATTGGCATGCATTTGCATCAAGTTCGCTACCCATTCAGGATAAGGGATAATCCTGAGACCCCGACAATCATTCTCGTTACAATTCCCAAATACTTTAAGAGCATAGGTCTCTTTTAAAAATTCAAATTTCAAATTAAAAACAAGGTATATTTTCAAAACTCAGTGCTTGAACTGGTACAATTTTGAAATCCAGTGCTCAAACTGGTACACTTCCAAAATCCAGTGCTCGAACTGATATATTTTTAAAATCCAATGTCTATGTTGACATATTTTCAAAACCCGGTATTCATGCTGGTGTTCTTTCAAGATTGAGCACTTGTGTTAGTGTCTCACTGGTGGGTCGTATCAGTCAACCTCTCGGGTTCAGTCTTTGTGTTGATCATTCATCAAAGTTCAAATTCCAATTACCAATTCGGCCCTCGAGCCACCCAATTTCCAAATTTCCAATTTCGACCTCTGGGTCAACCAATTTTCAAATTCGATCTTCGGGTCACTCAATTTCCAATTTCGACCTTCGGGCCAAGCAATTTCCAATTTCGACCTTCGGGTCAATCAATTTCCCAATTTCCAATTTCCAATTTTTAAATTCCAAATTTCCAATTTCGACTTTTGGGTCAACCAATTTTGACCTTCGAGTCAATCAATTTCCAGTTTCCAAATATCAATTTCCAAATTTCCAATTTCAAATTCCAAATTTCAAAATTTCAAATTTTCCAAATTCCAATTTCATACCAATTCCAATCATTTCCTCTTGCGAGAGACCCTTTGTACAGGGAGAGTTCAAGGGAGCTCGTTCTTTTCGCATGCTATCCTTTGTTCACCTAGCCCCTTTTCAGGGAGAGTTTGAAGGGACTCGTGTCTATGTGAACCGTTTGCAAAACAAATTTCCAATTTCATACAAGGAACCCTTAATTCAGGGAGAGCTTCGACGGAAGCTCGCTTTTCTTGTGACCGCAATTTCAAACTAGGCCATTTCATCATGAAGGACCCTCTTCTCAGGGAGAGTGTGATGGACTCGTTCCTTCATGACCAATTCACCGACCTCATCATTACCGGCCCCCTTTCCATAAGAGAAGCCTAATGTTAGGAAGTTTTGACGAAAGCTTAATTTCTCTTCGAAAGTTCGTTTTGCAAACACCTCCTCTTCAGGGAAGAGAGGAGTAATTCCTATTTCCAATTTCTGAATCTTCTCCTTTGGGGAAAGGAGAAGAAAATTTTTGTCATGGGTGCGTTGCGTTGTGCTTCAGATGCTTGCTCTCACCAAGGATTTCAAGAACATTTTGCCAATTTGTCATTAAATATTTGTTGATTTCAAAATTTTTATTGTACAAAAACATTACTTCAGAATACCTTCAGTATTACTTTCGAAAGGACAAAGCTTTCGCGAAGAAGGATTCAAAAATTCAAAAATTTTCTATTGGCCAACCAAAAGGATGAAGAATAAATCCCCGATATGGCCAGCAAAGGAAATTCAATATTGTTGCAAAGCCATAAGTGATCGGTATTGATCGCAGTCAATGGCACATTTTTAAAGATCATTCTTGGAAAATAAAGCAGTCGAAATATCCTGGGTGATACAGAAAAATCCATTCAATCCCTATATCTCCTCAATCACCTAAAGCTGCAATTAAATATCTGCAAAAGGGATCTCTCAATTGTCATCAAGATGAAGGCAAATTAGGCGAGTAGACCCCCGGGGCCAAAGAAGATTCGAATCATCTCCAAGATGACGGAGTTTGTGACAAATCCTTCCAGGGAAAGTTCAGAGCACCGTCAAGATGAAGGCGACTGCGATGGGCCTCCCGACAAACCCTATAGGATATTTAATTTCTGCTATCATCAAGAGATTTCCAACCAAAGAGCCAATAACCGTCAATATAATCCCTGAGAGAAAAGAAGGATCGGAGCATCTCTAAGATGAAGGAGTTTGTGACGTACCCTTCTAAAAAAAAAGAGAGAGAGAAAAGTCAGGACATCTCCAAAATGAAGGATGATGTAATAAAATCCCCAAAAGCCTAAGAGAGCTCTAATTCTGTCAAAAAAAAAAAAGTGGGCAGAAAGATCATCATGAGAAAAGAATCCCAGGATATCAGACTGCCGAATCTGTCAAGAATCTTCTTTAAAATTTGTGAAATTCTATTATCAATATTCCTTCACCAATTGCTTTCACAATATCAAGAATACTCTCTTTTCTGTTCATATCAAGGAAATTGATAGCCTCATATCAAAGAAATTTGAATTCGAATCTGGATTCTACGAAGTTACGCCCAGTCAGAGGTAATACTTCAGGAAGAAAAGAGGGAATATTTTCAAAACAATGTGCATCATTTTAAATTATTTTGAATCAACAATAATTTTTAATATTTTGACAATATTTTCTAGCTATCATGGCGTGAAACGAGAGCTTGAGGTTCATCTTTGGCGCATCCTGACATCAGTTGTTATCCCTTTTAAGGACTTGATAACGGGAGTTTTCAAGATTCCTTCCCTTCTATTGGTATAATCTGAGCGCATGGGCTCTCAGATTCGCATACTTCCCTGTGTCCCCACTGTCCCACCATAGACAGTCCAATTTCGGCTTGAGGTTAAGCCACAAATCATTTTCTCGCAAAAGGTCATCAATTTCAAAAGTTATTTAGTCTCAGCAATGAGGCACCCAAAATCAAACCCCTTTTCAAGCTTTACGGACACCAATTTCATCCTTTTGCAAAACCCCTATCGGATTCGTTGTGCGGAAATCCGAAGGTTCCATCATGGTTTCTTCCTTCGAGGAATCCATTTCATTTTCTGCCCAATCAGGATAAGGGTACAAACCTGAGCCTCCTTTGATGAGGTATTTCATTTTCTGCCCAATCAGGATAAGGGTACAAACCTGAGCCTCCTTTTGATGAGGTATTTCATTTCCCCGATCAGGTTAAGGGTTAAACCTAAGCTTCGTTTCTACACAAGGTATTTCCTGTCCCATCCAGGTTAAGGGCAAAACCTAAATCTCACTTCTTTTGAAGTAAAATTTTATTCTTCATTCTTCATTTCATATCTACCATTTTCATCAGGGCTAATATTTTCATATCCAGTCAGATCCTTCTAACTGGGGCATTTTTATAGCCCAAATTTGGTGTGTTTTTCTTTGCCACTAAGCTCGTCTTCAAGCCGGCTTAGTAGCAAAGAGGGGCATCTGTAAACACCCCAAATTTTCCACATCCATTCTCAAACAACCCCCCTCGTGCAGTGACAACCTTGTTAGGTCAATGTAGGAGTCAAACCCCGAGTCAATTTCAAAAAATCACCATTTTACCCATTTTCATTAGGAAAATTACCATTTTACCCCTATGTCATCCCGGACCCCAGTCAGTCGGAGTCAACCAAGCTCATTGGTCAGTTCAAGACAGTTAGAATATCAGTCATCTCAAGCTCATCTGATGTCATAATGAATAAATCATTTCCATTTCTGACCATTCCTGCAAAAATGGGATCATTTCTTCAGAAATGAGCTTACTTCTCACTCAAATCCAAGCCAATTGTCTCTGAGTCAGTCATTCATAGTCAGTCATACTCCCCAGAGTCTAACTTGAGCTCACCACGAGTTCGAGTGCTCCAGTTTTAGTTCAAAACCATTTCCAAGTGTCTAGGAGCCCATTTTAGTCCATTTTAGCTCTTTCTGCTGAAATTGAGTTGAGTTCAGTTAATTGAGCTAGTGTTCAAGCTTTGATTTTAGTTCATATCAGTATTACTGACCTTCGTTCTAGCTCAAACCCAGCTCAGGTTCGTAATTCACTTCGCTCCAGTGATCATTCCGTACCATTTCTCTAGAAATGACAACTTTTCTTGAAAATTCAATCGGAAAGGTCAGTTGAGTCAGCATCATTGTCAGCTCATTGGAGTTCTGAAACTCTAAAACTCAACTCAATCCAGCTCATTTCAGTTCAATCCAGCTCGAACCCCAATTTTCAGTGTCACTCTGACCTAGTAGAGTCCCGAAAACCATTTCTTGAGCTATTTTGCAAATTTTATCAATTTTAATGTTTTTTTAAAAACTGATACAAGTGTCAATCGGGGTCTGACATCCAAAATTCTTTATTCAAGGTTAGCATTTCACATAGCATTTCATGTCATTTCTCATCATTTCATATCATTTCTCAGCATTTCATAACATTTCATAACATTTCATTTCATTTTCGAAGTCCAGAACTCCAGTTTTATAAATTTCAATCCAGATCGAGTTTTAAAAGCTTTCAGAAATCAATTTCAAACCCTGGGTTTCCAAAATTAACATTTTTACCCCCAAGAGTCTAAATTTGGAAATATTTTCTCAAGAAAAATAATCCGGATTTATTTCAAACTCAAATTTTTGAATCCTACACTGGATCTGCTTCGCAACGGGGTATTGAACTTCAAAATCCAAGCTCGTTTAAAAAACTGCCAAAAATAACTCATTTTGTTGGAAGCATTTTCTTGAGAAAAACAATCTGGATTTCTTTCAAAATTACATTTTCAAATTCTACACTAGATTTGCTTCGCAACGGGGTATTGAACTTCAAAATCTGAGCTTGTTTAAAAAACTGCCAAAAATAGCTCGTTTCGTCTGGAAACTTTCTGAAAAGACTATTTTACCCCTCTAATCTTCATAATGAAATTCAAAATTGAAATTTGGACGCGCTCTGAGATGGCCCATTCATTTACATTTCTGTTTAAAAAAAAAAGGAATTTTTTTTTATTTGTTTGTTTTTGTTTTTATTAATTTTTATTTATTTATTTATTTTATTTTAGAGAGGTGGGACCCACAAGATGGTCACAAAAACCTCCAGCCCCTCTTTTCTTCTTCTTTCCTTTCTTCCCTTTTTCTTTCATTTTCTTCTTTTCCTTTTCTCTTTTCTTTCTTTTTCCCTTCTTCTTCCTCTTTCCTTTTCTTTTTCTTCTTCCCTTCCTTCTTTCCCCTTTCTTCCTTACCTCCTTTCCATCTTTTTCAAAGGAAGAAGGCTACAGCCAATTCACGTAGGCTGTTTCATGAAACAATATTAGAAACTTAGGTTTTGATTTTTATCAAAACCTAAGTTGTCATAAGGAGGAAAGAGATCCATACGGCGGGCCAACTCTCTCTCTCTCTCTCTCTTTCTCTCTCTCTCTCTCTCTTTCTCTCCCTCCTCATCAAGGTTATCTCTCCATGAAAACTTAGGAAAATCATTTTTTTTTCCTAAGTTTTCAACCAAAAGGGTCATACGGCTGGGCACTTTTGGCTTCTCCAGCCCATTGACGCCCTTTGGTTTTCTCTTGCCTCTTCCTTTGCTGCTACAACACCAATACCTTCATCATCCTCCCTTTGTAGCAGCTGCAGCCACAACGCAAGACCACTTCCAGCCGATCTGTCTACGTTGAAGCAGCCTCCAGTCGGCAGCAACCAACTCCATTCCAGCCACCATCATCCTCCTTCTTTGGTGCAGCTGCAAGACACCTCCTTCAGCCTTTCACTTTGGCAACACCACTTCAACACCTTGCAGCCATCTCAAATCGATTCCCAGCAGCAACAAGACAGCCTTCTCCATTTGCTGCAGCAAGACCCCAAGGTGAGTGTTTACCCTTTTCATTAGTCCTTGTTAAAGCTCTATGATATTCACTCTTGTCGCCTCTTGATATGGGTTTTTAAATCTCATTTTCGTAATAGGAAATATTGAATCAGACCAAGGATTAGATCTACAGCTACATGAAAGTTTTTTTTTTTTTTTGCCATGGTTTTAAATTAATAACTGTAGAAAGATTATAATCTTATGTATGGGGACTAAACGAGTGATGAGGTTCATCCATTCGATGGATCGAACCTCTCACTTCGAGAGTCAAAAGAAAAAAAAAAAAAAGAAGAGAGTTCATATCTCCCTTTTCTTTCTCGTTTTAAGTTTTATTTTTATATTGTTTATTTGTTTTAAACATTATAGTTAGTTCATTTCATAGAAATAGCATGTCCAATTCATGATTGTTGTTATTTGTCCATTTGTTAATAAATTCTTGATTTGTATATGATAGTCTAGTTATCATTGTATGTTCAGTTTTTGTAACGCCCCGGATTTCCAAAACAAAGCTAAGTTAAAATTTTCATGAATTTCTTTTTTTTTTCTTTGCAGCGGAACTTAGAAAAGCTTTTAGCAGCGGAATCAGACGATAATGAGTCGTCAGTTTTAGAAAACTCCGAGCACGTTGCAGGTATGTGGCCAAGCAACTCATTGACCACCAAAGTGTTCCATTTTATCGAAAACATATGTTTATTACAACACTACTGCTTAGGAAAGCAGTGTAGGTTCAATAAAAAAGGAAGCAGTACAACTCTGTCTAGAGAAACTCTGGAACTTGATGCCGCCTTGCTCCGCATATCGCCACGCAGGTCCAACACCTAAAATCCCCATAAAACGGGGTCAGAACCACTGATGGTCTGGTAAGCATGCAATCATGTAACCATTCAACTCAAGCACGATAATGACTACTCAGGGTCGCAATGCGCAATAACGACGCTCAAGCCTACAAGACTTAGCGTATATCGCAGGAGCCTCCTCAGGGCTATGAGTTGAACATCCGCTCGAGTCTTCATGACTTAGAGCAAGCCTTTTCAGGGCTGTGATTTGAATAGCCGCATAAGTCTCCACGACTTAGCCATGACCTCTTCCGGGTCTCAAAGTGATGTCTAGCTCAAGTCTTCATACTTGGCACATCCGTATCCCACGCATCTAAGGACAACTCCTCGAGTTTCGCTTAGTCGTGCGGATACAACACGGGTCTTTGCCCAGTCGGTCCAGTAGTATACCGAACATGACACCTTCACAAAGGTTATGCAGGACTGACTCAATACGTCATCCACTCATACATTCAAAGCATCGCTGTACCTAGAACTAATGCATTGTTTGATAATTAACCGCTCCCGCCTTTGGTACGCAGGTAGAGCTATTGTCCGGGCATCAACGCGACGTTCTGGGGGTTGATTATTCTATGTATTTTAGATACCCCAGAGGCCTGTTGACCCTATCCATAGTAGGGCAGTGTGTTTCAACTGGGAGAATCCTACTAGGCCCATATTCGGATGCATCCTCTACTTGCAGTAGTTGGGTTCAATCCTTAGATCTTAAGGATAACCACGACCCCAAAACCCATGAGTGACTGAGGCCATCGTGGACTTTATCAGGTCCAAAGTAAAATACATGTCACTCAAGGCTGTACCATCACTGTCATTCCACAGTGAGCATAATTCCTGAAGGGGTCTGCCAGTCTTACAATTACTTGGACAGAATCTGCATGCCATTTAGGCAGCCTGTGCTTTCAGCACTACGGGAGTATGTACCCGACCCCATTCAGTCTTCCCCAACACAGTCATTACTGAGGGGGTACCCCTAACACGATCTTCAACCGCGGGGTATGTGCGACCTTAAGTCTTATTCATATGCATGCAGAACACCACTCTTTGGCACTTCGGCCACCACGAGCATCACACCTCTTTGGGTGGAAACAACACACTCTGGCTCTTCGGCCCTTACGAGTCTGGTTGTGTAACCGTTCTCAATGAGCATGCATATGACTCGATCTAAATAGATCGGCTACTCGGCGTATTTTTACGCAACGAGTCCAAACCTAGCCAAGGCGCAACCTCTACTCCGGCTCAGCGGCCCTTACGAGCAAGGTGCCCTTGCAGGCACAAGGATACGAGCCGATCTGGCATCGTTCCATCAACGGACATCATTATGCCGTTCCATTGGATCCGGCAGCTCTTCTGCCAACCATTTCGTCAGCACCTCCCCTGCTCTACCGGCAGTGGTGCGACGAACCCTTCTACGTTGTAGAGGCAAACCATGAACTGGGTAGCACTCTGCTATATGTCAGAGTATCCTGCTACGTTCTTTCTGAGCTATTCTTAGCTTCTTCAGAAATTTCAGCAGCACTTCCTCTCTTTTACGGAAAAAGCGTGCGTTTCTTTTTTCCATTTCAGCGGCATCTCCCCTCTTTGGTAGGAAATCGCCACGCTTAATTCGGGAAATGGATGCGCACCGTTGTGCGTACTTTGCATCCATCAAGGTTGCAGGAACCCTTGGCCATAGCCAGGCCATACGAAATTGACTTAGTCATTACGTAAAGAGCATTTTGCCAAAAACCGAAGCCTTTCCAATAGGGGCTTCATTCGTCAAGCAGAATCTTGAACGAAGAGCGGTCAAGGAATCGCATGGGCGATTTGGAGTTTGATCTCCATTTGAACGCTCATTTATGCGTTATATATGTAGTATAAGCAGAAGCCTGTGCTTTATACAGCGGCGGCGTAAAGAAATGCATATACTATTGTTCAGGGTGTGTAACTGAACGAAATATTCTACATATATAACAAAGCAGAAGCCTTGGCATCGTTCGACGCGACGGCGTAAGTAAATACATTGCAGAAAGCAGGAGCCTTGGCATCATACGACGCGACGGCAAAGGTAAATTACATAGCCTGTGCGATATAAGACGCGTCGGCAGAATCAGCAGATATACACCTAGATCCGCATCCAACGATAGTTACGAGGCGAGCGGGTGAACACCGAAGTGTCCTAAAGGGCTCAACCAAGAACTAAAGCGAGATACCATTTTGAAGAACGCAAATACTGCGTGTTTGAACATAGATATATCCGACGATAGTTACGAGACGAGCGGGTGAACACCGAAGTGTCCAAAAGGGGCTCAATCAAGAACTGAAGCAAGATACTACTTCAGAAAGTATATTCTATATACAAACAGTCAAATACTTGAGAGAGATGGATCAACGAAGCGAACTTACTTCAAATCGTGGAAGAAACGGCTCCGGGTTGCTTCTTTGGCTTCGAGCCTTCCTTCGAGAGGTCAAACTAAGTCAGATGAAGCTGACTTAGTTGAGAAAGAGGGAGAGTAGGTCAAGCTACTCAACCTAAGTGGTTTGAACCAAACAGGGTTCGATCCAAGTCAACTGGGTTCAGCAGGTTCAAACTCAGCTCAAGTAGGCTAAGTCTGGGTTCAGAAATCCAAACCGGAATCTGGACCAAAATGGACTTTGACTTTGACTTTAAACCCAACTAGGTTCAAGTCAAGTCAACTAGGTTTGGACTAGGTCAAGTGGGTTCAGACCCAGGTCAGGTGAGCTAGGACCAGGTCAGGCAGGCTCAGACCAGGTCAGGTGGGTTCAGGCCAGGTCAGGTGGGCTCAGACTCACTTGGGCTCACTAGGGGAGGTTTAGGAGAGAGAGAGGAGGCAAGAGAGAGAGGGGGGGTCGAAATTATGAGAAGAGAGAGAGTGGGGAGGGCTATTTATAGCCCAAGCCCACCTCCTCTTGGGAATTTTTATCCCCCTTTTGCCCCTGAGCTTTATTTTAATTCTAGGAGGTTCCTTTTGAGGTGGGGCCCACTAGATATTTCCATAGGATATTTTGTGGGTCCCACAAGATATTTTCTGAGGAATATTTCTGTGGGTCCCACCAATATTTCCGTGGGTCCCGCAAGAATTTCAGGTTTCCGGCGATTTTTTTCCGAAAAATTCTGAGTACGCCATTCTCTTCGTATTGACGTAACTAAGAAAGTTGGCTCGAGGAAATCCTTTGTTTTTGTTTAGTTAAGAGGTTATGGCTTCCAGAGTGTTTGAGCATATATTCGCAAAGCGACGAATATCTCAAGTATAACTGGTTCGTACAAATCGATCTGATTTGTATTTCGGGTTCAGATGTTATTTTTACTTGAAAATGCCTCGTGAATTTCTTCAGAAAGATACTGAAAAATTGCGGGTCTTACATCATTACCCCCTTAAAGGAATTTCGTCCGCGAAATTCAGTTAAGTGTACTAAGTGCGTAACTCGGGATATTTCTCCCATATGTTAGATTCATAATGTTATTCACTTAGTTCAACATCATATTTATTTCAATCATAACCTCATATGATGATTCTCGATCAATTGAGGTATGCTTCTCATATCTGAGTTCAAATTATGCTACAACCACGATAGTTTTGTTGAATCAATGTTCTTCCAACCGGCTATCAATATAGCCATCTTGTGTAACTATTCCATACACATAGATCATTCTTCTAGAGATTAACCATATTGGAATAAGTCCCCTGTCAGACTACCTGGTATTGAAAACGTACCTCCTCACAGGTTCGCCCTCGTCAGACTCACCTGATATTGGATCAGTACACCCTCACAGAATCATACTAGCTAAGCTACTGATTTTGGAACATATACACTCGCACGGAGCTGTATACCCTCACAGGCTCACTCTGGCTAGACGATCTGATCTTGAATATGTAAAACCTCACACGACTCTCTTCTTGGGAACAATTCCTCGATGGTTTATTTTATTAAGTAACTTTTAACGTTCTAATTACGCAAACTTAATTTTTCAATCATGGGGTCTATAGCCATAAATTTTGGGCATAAGCACTTAAGATTTTTATTTGACAAAAATTACTTTACAGAGCAAGGATACATATCTATCCAGATGACCGTACACCAGGTCATAAGCCACTTGTCTCAAGCATTCATTGGATCTTGTCTTTCAATTGCTTCTTACCCAACACAACTCTATCTATCAAGGTATTCAGATTCCTTGATACGATCATTATCCATGAGTTGTTCGGCTGTCACCGCATAGACACGACCTGCCACAGGTTTCTGCTCTATCCTGGGTAGTGGCAGTCGTTGTTGTTGTATTTGTTGAGAGGGTCCTCCAGATCCCATATTTCTTCGTTGAAGATCTGAGGCCTTCTTGCGGCATTCTGTTACACGATGCCCTGGTTTGCCGCAATACAGGCAACCCCCTGTATCGCGAAAACAAACCCCTCCGGGGTGATCTGAGCTACACCTCGGGCATCGAAAATTAGACTGTCGGTAGGGCTGATTGGCTTCTACCATCTGTAATGGCCGCTCGGCCGGTGGAGTAAAGTTGTTCTCCCGAAAATCCCTTTTATAAAAAGTTGGTCGTGATTCTTGGCCACCGGGGAACGTCCTCTTGTTGTTCCCATTACTTGCTACCGGTCGCTTTACTACGACCCCTTTGCATCGCTCCCAGTCTGCACTAATCTTTGAAGTTGCTGCCATAGCGGCTTGAAATGTTTGGGGCATGCTAGTTATGACTCGAGATCGTAGCCCTTCCCGAAATCCATTGATATATTTATCGGCCCTCTCTTGGTCAGTATCGAATAACCGAGAGCAGTACCGCTCAAGGTTCTGAAACTTGGTAGTATAGTCGATAAGACTCATACCACCCTGCTCTAGTTCCAGAAACTCCATCTTTTTCTTATTTCTGGAGTGCAACGGGAAGTAGTTATCCAAGAAAGTTCTCTGAAAGTCAGTCCAAGGAATGACTTCGACTTGTAAGAACTGGATAAGCTTAGTGGTATCCCACCACTTTCGTGCATTATCCTTCAGCCTATATGTGCCGAAGTTAGTCTTTCTATCCTCTGGTACTCCCAATACCAGGAATGCCCGCTCTGTTTCCTCGATCCAGCTTTCTGCAAGCTCTAGATCGGCACTGCCAACGAAAACAGGTGGGTCGAGTTTGAGGAACCTTTCATATGTTATTCCTCCAAGGTTCTCATTGCGAGGTGGGGCTGGTGCTTGCCTTGATTCACGAATGGCAGACACAAGCCTGTTGAGTGTCTCCAGCAGGAAGCCCTGCGTATGGGACTCCTCGCTCGGCATGGTTCTCCTCGTCCTAGGAGCCATTTTATCTATTCACACAAATACACCCAAATTAGAGAAAGTATAAGATTTATACTTACAGTGCGATACCGCAAACATGACGGATCTTGAACCAGGTTTCTCAGACTCATGCTCTGATACCAATTCTGTAACGCCCCGGATTTCCAAAACAAAGCTAAGTTAAAATTTTCATGAATTTCTTTTTTTTTTCTTTGCAGCGGAACTTAGAAAAGCTTTTAGCAGCGGAATCAGACGATAATGAGTCGTCAGTTTTAGAAAACTCCGAGCACGTTGCAGGTATGTGGCCAAGCAACTCATTGACCACCAAAGTGTTCTATTTTATCGAAAACATATGTTTATTACAACACTACTGCTTAGGAAAGCAGTGTAGGTTCAATAAAAAAGGAAGCAGTACAACTCTGTCTAGAGAAACCCTGGAACTTGATGCCGCCTTGCTCCGCATATCGCCACGCAGGTCCAACACCTGAAATCCCCATAAAACGGGGTCAGAACCACTGATGGTCTGGTAAGCATGCAATCATGTAACCATTCAACTCAAGCACGATAATGACTACTCAGGGTCGTAATGCGCAATAACGACGCTCAAGCCTACAAGACTTAGCGTATATCGCAGGAGCCTCCTCAGGGCTATGAGTTGAACATCCGCTCGAGTCTTCATGACTTAGAGCAAGCCTTTTCAGGGCTGTGATTTGAATAGCCGCATAAGTCTCCACGACTTAGCCATGACCTCTTCCGGGTCTCAAAGTGATGTCTAGCTCAAGTCTTCATACTTGGCACATCCGTATCCCACGCATCTAAGGACAACTCCTCGAGTTTCGCTTAGTCGTGCGGATACAACACGGGTCTTTGCCCAGTCGGTCCAGTAGTATACCGAACATGACACCTTCACAAAGGTTATGCAGGACGGACTCAATACGTCATCCACTCATACATTCAAAGCATCGCTGTACCTAGAACTAATGCATTGTTTGATAATTAACCGCTCCCGCCTTTGGTACGCAG
This sequence comes from Nuphar pumila, assembly GCF_984573655.1. Taxonomy (NCBI): domain Eukaryota; kingdom Viridiplantae; phylum Streptophyta; class Magnoliopsida; order Nymphaeales; family Nymphaeaceae; genus Nuphar; species Nuphar pumila. Next base: position 105,449,218 of record NC_143249.1, read on the forward strand.
GTAGAGCTATTGTCCGGGCATCAACGCGACGTTCTGGGGGTTGATTATTCTATGTATTTTAGATACCCCAGAGGCCTGTTGACCCTATCCATAGTAGGGCAGTGTGTTTCAACTGGGAGAATCCTACTAGGCCCATATTCGGATGCATCCTCTACTTGCAGTAGTTGGGTTCAATCCTTAGATCTTAAGGATAACCACGACCCCAAAACCCATGAGTGACTGAGGCCATCGTGGACTTTATCAGGTCCAAAGTAAAATACATGTCACTCAAGGCTGTACCATCACTGTCATTCCACAGTGAGCATAATTCCTGAAGGGGTCTGCCAGTCTTACAATTACTTGGACAGAATCTGCATGCCATTTAGGCAGCCCGTGCTTTCAGCACTACGGGAGTATGTACCCGACCCCATTCAGTCTTCCCCAACACAGTCATTACTGAGGGGGTACCCCTAACACGATCTTCAACCGCGGGGTATGTGCGACCTTAAGTCTTATTCATATGCATGCAGAACACCGCTCTTTGGCACTTTGGCCACCACGAGCATCACACCTCTTTGGGTGGAAACAACACACTCTGGCTCTTCGGCCCTTACGAGTCTGGTTGTGTAACCGTTCTCAATGAGCATGCATATGACTTGATCTAAATAGATCGGCTACTCGGCGTATTTTTACGCAACGAGTCCAAACCTAGCCAAGGCGCAACCTCTACTCCGGCTCAGCGGCCCTTACGAGCAAGGTGCCCTTGCAGGCACAAGGATACGAGCCGATCTGGCATCGTTCCATCAACGGACATCATTATGCCGTTCCATTGGTTCCGGCAGCTCTTCTGCCAACCATTTCGTCAGCACCTCCCCTGCTCTACAGGCAGTGGTGCGACGAACCCTTCTACGTTGTAGAGGCAAACCATGAACTGGGTAGCACTCTGCTATATGTCAGAGTATCCAGCTACGTTCTTTCTGAGCTATTCTTAGCTTCTTCAGAAATTTCAGCAGCACTTCCTCTCTTTTACGGAGAAAGCGTGCGTTTCTTTTATCCATTTCAGCGGCATCTCCCCTCTTTGGTAGGAAATCGCCACGCTTAATTCGGGAAATGGATGCGCACCATTGTGCGTACTTTGCATCCATCAAGGTTGCAGGAACCCTTGGCCATAGCCAGGCCATACAAAATTGACTTAGTCATTACGTAAAGAGCATTTTGCCAAAAACCGAAGCCTTTCCAATAGGGGCTTCATTCGTCAAGCAGAATCTTGAACGAGGAGCGGTCAAGGAATCGCATGGGCGATTTGGAGTTTGATCTCCATTTGAACGCTCATTTATGCGCTATATATGTAGTATAAGCAGAAGCCTGTGCTTTATACAGCGGCGGCGTAAAGAAATGCATATACTATTGTTCAGGGTGTGTAACTGAACGAAATATTCTACATATATAACAAAGCAGAAGCCTTGGCATCGTTCGACGCGACAGCGTAAGTAAATACATTGCAGAAAGCAGGAGCCTTGGCATCATACGACGCGACGGCAAAGGTAAATTACATAGCCTGTGCGATATAAGACGCGTCGGCAGAATCAGCAGATATACACCTAGATCCGCATCCAACGATAGTTACGAGGCGAGCGGGTGAACACCGAAGTGTCCTAAAGGGCTCAACCAAGAACTAAAGCGAGATACCATTTTGAAGAACGCAAATACTGCGTGTTTGAACATAGATATATCCGACGATAGTTACGAGACGAGCGGGTGAACACCGAAGTGTCCAAAAAGGGCTCAATCAAGAACTAAAGCAAGATACTACTTCAGAAAGTATATTCTATATACAAACAGTCAAATACTTGAGAGAGATGGATCAACGAAGCGAACTTACTTCAAATCGTGGAAGAAACGGCTCCGGGTTGCTTCTTTGGCTTCGAGCCTTCCTTCGAGAGGTCAGACTAAGTCAGATGAAGCTGACTTAGTTGAGAAAGAGGGAGAGTAGGTCAAGCTACTCAACCTAAGTGGTTTGAACCAAACAGGGTTCGATCCAAGTCAACTGGGTTCAGCAGGTTCGAACTCAGCTCAAGTAGGCTAAGTCTGGGTTCAGAAATCCAAACCGGAATCTGGACCAAAACGGACTTTGACTTTGACTTTAAACCCAACTAGGTTCAAGTCAAGTCAACTAGGTTTGGACTAGGTCAAGTGGGTTTAGACCCAGGTCAGGTGAGCTAGGACCAGGTCAGGCAGGCTCAGACCAGGTCAGGTGGGTTCAGGCCAGGTCAGGTGGGCTCAGACTCACTTGGGCTCACTAGGGGAGGTTTAGGAGAGAGAGAGGAGGCAAGAGAGAGAGGGGGGGTCGAAATTATGAGAAGAGAGAGAGTGGGGAGGGCTATTTATAGCCCAAGCCCACCTCCTCTTGGGAATTTTTATCCCCCTTTTGCCCCTGAGCTTTATTTTAATTCCAGGAGGTTTCTTTTGAGGTGGGGCCCACTAGATATTTCCATAGGATATTTTGTGGGTCCCACAAGATATTTTCTGAGGAATATTTCTGTGGGTCCCACCAATATTTCCGTGGGTCCCGCAAGAATTTCGGGTTTCCGGCGATTTTTTTCCGAAAAATTCTGAGTACGCCATTCTCTTCGTATTGACGTAACTAAGAAAGTTGGCTCGAGGAAATCCTTTGTTTTTGTTTAGTTAAGAGGTTATGGCTTCCAGAGTGTTTGAGCATATATTCGCAAAGCGACGAATATCTCAAGTATAACTAGTTCGTACAAATCGATCTGATTTGTATTTCGGGTTCAGATGTTATTTTTACTTGAAAATGCCTCGTGAATTTCTTCAGAAAGATACTGAAAAATTGCGGGTCTTACAGTTTTCGTCAATAAATTCTGTATATTTCAGAGTAATTAGGTTCATATGTATTTGTCTCACTGTCAAAAATTTGATTCAATCCGAGTTTCGGAACCCCTCTAAATAAATCAAACCCTAAATCGGGTTTTCTGTCATCCAGAAATTTCAATTTCTGCCTTAGCAGAAAAGAACCTACGATACCACCCTTGTGGGAGATCCGAATCGTCCTCCAAAAATCATAGTGGATTCATAATTAAATCTACTTGTGATATGGAAATTTTTATGTTTTTCCAAGCAGTTTTGCCCTCTTACAAAAATTGGATTTCCCAGACCCCTGGGAAAATCTCGATTTTCCTTTGTCAGGGTATAGACAGACCCTAATGCATCAAGTCCGCCAAATCTGTAACCTGTTTGCAAAAACTTTCAACATGAAAGTTGTTCCTAACATAATTTCCTATCATTTACCAAAATTTGGGAATTTTTGGATCTGTTTCATTATTTTTCCCGGATTTTCTCTTTCTGTCTAACAGATTCCAATGTCCAGAAATTCCAGAGATTTAGGTCTCTGATAACAGTGTGGCCTTTTCCAAACTGTAACCCTAATCCAAATGGTGTCAAAATATCAAATCTTCTTCTGTTTGCAGGGACATTGTCCCACAATTTCAGCCATTTTCCCATCTGTCTGCCATTTTTCCCACATTTTCTACCGAAACCTGTCTGTTTCCTTGATTTACTAGAGTCGCCGGATTCCGATCCGACTTGCTGGAGTGGTACAGCTCCGACCATAGGTCAAAACCAGAAAGTGTAAAAAATCAAAAATCCTTGAATTAGTGTCCTCTGTCACCCCATGAAATTTGGGAAATTTTTATGGAAATTTGATATCCTAAATCCCCTTTATAATCAATATTTTAGGCAAAAATCACAAAATTTATTGTTTTTATTTGAATTTCCATATTTAAAAATACAAAAAAATTATATTTTAGAGATCCATTATGTTTCTAGGGTTATTTTAGTTGTCCATGCCAAATTTGGTTTAATTACAAGTTCATTTGCTCCATGTGTTAGTTTATCTTTAAATTCAGAAGCGAAAATCGAGTTAAATTCGATATTTTATGATATTTTCGCCATGTTAGGGTTTGTATCATGTACATAAGCATGTAGAATCATATTAGGGTTAATTTTAATCTCATTTGCATTTCATATTTTTCAATTTTGCAAAATTTATTTCAGAAAACCCTGGTTTCAAGGCCATAGTCTTGTTATCAGGGGTATTTTGGTCATTTTGACCTAAATTTCGAAATTTCAATTTCTAATTCTCCAAAATTTCATGCATATCATCATATTTTATCATATTATGTTTGATTTATTTCATTTGATTTTCAAAATTCTAAAATTTACAAAAATTCTTTCATAAAACCCTGATTTCAAGGTCATCAGGGGTATTTTGGTCATTTTGAACCCCAATTTCGAATTTTCAAGTTTATTTTCAAAATTTATTCATTATTTATTATGTTTATATCAAAGGGAGGTATGAATTTGGGTTTATATCTGAATAATATCCGATAATTTCTCATATTTTTGGATAAATTCAGAATAACCTACATTTTTGTGCTAACCTTGTTTTCTAGTTTTGCAGGAACATTCAAGAAGAAGACTTAGATTTTATTTTTTTATTTCAATTCAATGGAACCTCAAATGTAATAATTTGGAATAAGAGTTACTTTTCTGCTTAAAATAGGGCTGCATTGCATATAGTTTAATTTATGTAAATTTCGATATTTGATGTATGATTCATGTGCATTTATTTCAAATCCACTATGGTTTACACGAATGGCACGTGCACAAGCTTTTATGGAGTAAATAAACTCGGTGGGATTCGTATTTATGTCCATAGTCAGAATACGAAGAAAGCCAAGATTTATGATCTTTATATCAGCCACATTCAGCCTACACTCTTAGGCTAACTTCAAAAATGCACTGCATTTCTCAAAGTTTCAAAAGGATTTCCCAATTCCTCAATGAAATTCCCTTTTCAAATTCATATTCATTCATTCATATCATTCAAATTGCATTATTTTCAAACTCATTTTCCAATTTCAATTTCAGAAAATTCAATTTTCTCAAGAATTTCCAAGTCTTTCTCAGGATCTGATTTTCTCAAAATCCTAAGTTTTCAAATGACATTTCAAAGCATTTCCCAAGTTCAAATCAAGATTTTCCTATGTTTTTTCAAATTCTCAAATTTCAAAATCCCAAGTTTTTAGAAATCGATTTTCTCATATTTTCCAGTTTTCCTGAGAATTCATTTTCCATTTCAAAAGTCATTTTCCAATAAATTTCTTAGATTTTCTCAAGATTCTCAAATCCATTTTCTCATAAAAGCAATTCCAAGTTTCCAATCTCAAAACCAATTTTCTCAGTTTTTCAAGCTTTCCTGAGAAATCACTTTTCAATGCAAATTTCTGATTTCCAATGAAATTCAATGATTTTCCCAAAAACTCCAATTTCAAGCACTTTTCCAATCATTTTTCCAAATGCATTTCAATTTTCCAAAGCAAACATCATAGTTTCTCAAACTTGCATTTTTTTAAAAATTTCATAGCACAAGCCTGATTCTTTGTGCATTCTAGGAAAAATAGAGCATAATTTAGCTATTTGAGTCAAATTAAAGCACGTAATTGATCCTTGGTTCAATTACCCCTGGTAAAGGCGTCAGGAACGGTTGAACCTCGTACCGACAGGCGGATCCCATTCCACGGAATTTTCCCGCAAATTTTAAAAACGGAGGCAAGTAAATTTTCAAAATCATTTTCAAAACTTTGGTCGAGTTTGACTCGCAAATTCGTTTCTCTCTCGCAAGGGAGGGGAAAAATTTTGTGATGATAACAGGACCCGAAAACAAGGACATTGCCAAACCGAGCAGGACAACTCTATGGAGTTCTACATTTAATTGGGAGCGTAACATCATCTGGGGAAATACCACCTGGACGGGACACAGGAGTGTCGCAAGTCCATTCGGTCATACCGAATCAATCATTATGTGTGCTTTGACGTACATATGCATATATATATATATATATATATATATATATATATATATATATATATATATATATATATATATATATATATTCACAAGGTTCAATTCCACTTAAAGACATGTCCTCATATGTACGTATGTAAATGCACAAGTATACATATGTATATATATATATTCGTACTAAAATACATATATATACTTACACCCATACTCATATATATATATATATATATATCGTACTCTTTGAAACCCAAGGCATATACAATTATGCCAAAACCCTAACCGAAATACATGGAGGGTGCGGGGCAAGGCAATTACTAGTTGAACCGAATATGGTTCAACTTGAAGTAGTCGCAGACTGGTTTTTCATAGGAAGATATTGACGACCATCATTGTAACGCCCCGGATTTCCAAAACAAAGCTAAGTTAAAATTTTCATGAATTTTTTTTTTTTTTTTTTTTGCAGCGGAACTTACAAAAGCTTTTAGCAGCGGAATCAGACGATAATGAGTCGTCAGTTTTAGAAAACTCCGAGCACGTTGCAGGTATGTGGCCAAGCAACTCATTGACCACCAAAGTGTTCCATTTTATCGAAAACATATGTTTATTACAACACTACTGCTTAGAAAAGCAGTATAGGTTCAATAAAAGGAAGCAGTACAACTCTGTCTAGAGAAACCCTGGAACTTGATGCCGCCTTGCTCCGCATATCGCCACGCAGGTCCAACACCTGAAATCCCCATAAAACGGGGTCAGAACCACTGATGGTCTGGTAAGCATGCAATCATGTAACCATTCAACTCAAGCACGATAATGACTACTCAGGGTCGCAATGCGCAATAACGACACTCAAGCCTACAAGACTTAGCGTATATCGCAGGAGCCTCCTCAGGGCTATGAGTTGAACATCCGCTCGAGTCTTCATGACTTAGAGCAAGCCTTTTCAGGGCTGTGATTTGAATAGCCGCATAAGTCTCCACGACTTAGCCATGACCTCTTCCGGGTCTCAAAGTGATGTCTAGCTCAAGTCTTCATACTTGGCACATCCGTATCCCACGCATCTAAGGACAACTCCTCGAGTTTCGCTTAGTCGTGCGGATACAACACGGGTCTTTGCCCAGTCGGTCCAGTAGTATACCGAACATGACACCTTCACAAAGGTTATGCAGGACTGACTCAATACGTCATCCACTCATACATTCAAAGCATCGCTGTACCTAGAACTAATGCATTGTTTGATAATTAACCGCTCCCGCCTTTGGTACGCAGGTAGAGCTATTGTCCGGGCATCAACGCGACGTTCTGGGGGTTGATTATTCTATGTATTTTAGATACCTCCCCTGCTCTACCGGCAGCTCTTCTGCCAACCATTTCGTCAGCACCTCCCCTGCTCTACCGGCAGTGGTGCGACGAACCCTTCTACGTTGTAGGGGGCAAACCATGAACTGGGTAGCACTCTGCTATATGTCAGAGTATCCTGCTACGTTCTTTCTAAGCTATTCTTAGCTTCTTCAGAAATTTCAGCAGCACTTCCTCTCTTTTACGGAGAAAGCGTGCGTTTCTTTTATCCATTTCAGCGGCATCTCCCCTCTTTGGTAGGAAATCGCCACGCTTAATTCGGGAAATGGATGCGCACCGTTGTGCGTACTTTGCATCCATCAAGGTTGAAGGAACCCTGGGCCATAGCCAGGCCATACGTATTTGACTTAGTCTTTACGTAAAGAGCATTTTGCCAAAAAGCGAAGCCTTTCCAATAGGGGCTTCATTCGTCAAGCAGAATCTTGAACGAGGAGCGGTCAAGGAATCACATTGGCGATTTGGAGTTTGATCTCCATTTGAACGCTCATTTATGCGCTATATATGTAGTATAAGCAGAAGCCTGTGCTTTATACAGCGGCGGTGTAAAGAAATGCATATACTATTGTTCAGGGTGTGTAACTGAACGAAATATTCTACATATATAACAAAGCAGAAGCCTTGGCATCGTTCGACGCGACGGCGTAAGTAAATACATTGCAGAAAGCAGGAGCCTTGGCATCGTTCGATGCGACGGCGTAAGTAAATGCATATTCGGAAGTGCAGTAATCGGAAGTGCAGAAAACAGGGAGCCTTGGCATCATACGACGCGACGGCAAAGGTAAATTACATAGCCTGTGCGATATAAGACGCGTCGGCAGAATCAGCAGATATACACCTAGATCCGTATCCAACGATAGTTACGAGGCGAGCGGGTGAACACCGAAGTGTCCTAAAGGGCTCAACCAAGAACTAAAGCGAGATACCATTTTGAAGAACGCATATACTGCGTATTTGAACATAGATATATCCGACGATAGTTACGAGACGAGCGGGTGAACACCGAAGTGTCCAAAAAGGGCTCAATCAAGAACTAAAGCAAGATACTACTTCAGAAAGTATATTCTATATACAAACAATCAAATACTTGAGAGAGATGGATCAACGAAGCGAACTTACTTCAAATCGTGGAAGAAACGGCTCCGGGTTGCTTCTTTGGCTTCGAGCCTTCCTTCGAGAGGTCAGACTAAGTCAGATGAAGCTGACTTAATTGAGAAAGAGGTAGAGCAGGTCAAGCTACTCAACCTAAGTGGTTTGAACCAAACAGGGTTCGATCCAAGTCAACTGGGTTCAGTAGGTTCGAACTCAGCTCAAGTAGGCTAAGTCTGGGTTCAGAAATCCAAACCGGAATCTGGACCAAAAAGGACTTTGACTTTGACTTTAAACCCAACTAGGTTCAAGTCAAGTCAACTGGGTTTGGACCAGGTCAAGTGGGTTCAGACCCAGGTCAGGTGGGTTAGGACCAGGTCAGGCAGGCTCAGACCAGGTCAGGTGGGCTAGGCTAGGTAGGGGAGGTTTAGGAGAGAGAGAGAGAAGGCAAGAGAGAGAGGGGGGGTCGAAATTATGAGAAGAGAGAGAGTGGGGAGGGCTATTTATAGCCCAAGCCCACCTCCTCTTGGGTTTTCCCATGCCCCTTTTACCCCTTGGCTTCTTTTAAATTCCTGGAGGTTCCTTTTGAGGTGGGGCCCACAAGATATTTTCATAGGATATTTTGTGGATCCCACAAGATATTTTCTGAGGAATATTTCTGTGGGTCCCACCAATATTTCTGTGGGTCCTGCAAGAATTTCGGGTTTCCGGCGATTTTTTCCGAAAAAATCTGAGTACGCCATTCCCTTCTTATTGACGTAACTAAGAAAGTTGGCTCGCAGGAATCCTTTGATTTCATTCAGGTAGGAAGTTATGGCTTCCAGAGTGTTTGAGCATATATTCGCGATTCGACGAATATCCTAAGTATAACTGGCTCGCCGGAATTGATTTGTTTCGCATTCTGAGAAGAAATGCTATTTTTACCGGTAAATGCCTCATGAATTTTATTCAGATATTTTCTAAAAAATTGTGGGTCTTACATCATTACCCCCTTAAAGGAATTTCGTCCGCGAAATTCAACTAAGAGTACAAGGTGAAGAGTTCAGGATATTTATCCCGCATATCCGATTCGGGTTCCCAAGTGCAATCATCGATTCCATGATGCTGCCACCTCACTTTAACAAGTGGAATGACCTTCGTTCTTAGCACTTGCTCCCGTCGATCAATGATCTCCACTGGCCTTTCTTCTACCGTCATATCTTCTCGGATGTCAATGTCTTCATGTTGAATGACGTGAGAAGGATCATGAACGTACTTTCTAAGCATTGATACGTGAAATACATCATGTATTTGCGCGTATTGTGGTGGCAATGCTACTCGGTAGGCAGTCTCTCCGATTCGGCTCAAAACTTCGAAGGGACCAACGAATCTGGGGCTGAGCTTCCCCTTCTTTCCAAAACGAAACACACTCTTGGTTGGAGAGACCTTGATAAAAACCTTATCTCCAACCGCAAAAGTGAGTTCCCTACGCCGCTGATCGGCGTAGCTCTTCTGTCGACTCTGAGCAGTCAGTAGCTTCTTTCTGATTATGTGGACTTGCTCAGTATAATGCTGCAACACAATGGGCGAGTCCAAGGTTCGCTCACCCACTTCACCCCAATGGATTGGTGATCTACAGGGTCGTCCATACAAGGCTTCATACGGCGCCATCCCAAGGCTAGCGTGGTGGCTATTATTATAAGCAAATTCAGCCAACGCTAGGTGGGAATCCCAATTACCTTTCCATTCCAGCATACAGGCTCTTAGCATATCTTCAAGAGTCTGTATGGTTCGTTCTGATTGCCCATCTGTTTGAGGATGGAATGCTGTACTGAACTTGAGTTTCGTCCCCAGGGCTCTTTGAAGCTGCTCCCAAAAGTGAGAGGTGAACTTCGGGTCACGATCAGATATGATCGAAATCGACACTCCATGGAGTCTAACGATTTCCCGAATGTAGATCCCTGCCAATCGTTCAGTTGAGTATCGAGTGTTGATTGGCAGGAAGTGAGCAGACTTGGTGAGTCTGTCCACGATCACCCATATTGAGTCATGTTGTCTCTTGGATCGAGGCAATCCAACGATGAAATCCATCGTAATGCCTTCCCATTTCCATTCTGGAATCTCGATCCGTTGCATCTTTCCACCAGGGCGCTGATGTTCGATCTTAACTTGCTGGCAGATCAAACACTTCGAGACAAACGTAGCCACATCACGTTTCATACCCCTCCACCAGTACTTTCTCTGTAAATCTCGGAACATCTTCGTACCTCCAGGGTGAATGGTGTACTTGCTATTATGAGCCTCCTGGAGTACTTTCTGTCTTAGCTCAGGGTTATTTGGAACTCAAATCCTTTCTTCCATCCATATTCCTCCATCTTCTTTCAAATGGAAGAAAGTATCATCTTTTTCAGCACGAGCTTTCAATTCCAAGTACTGGGGATCCTTGAACTGTTTGGCTACGATGCGATCGAGGAACTCAATGTGGATCGTTAAACATGACATTTGGATTCTGCCAGAATCAGCCAAAAATGGCTTCCACTTGACGAAATCCTCCATCAACTTCCATTGTCCGGTTAGGCTGGCCAGAGTGCCAACAGTCTTGCGACTAAGGGCATCTGCTACAACATTCGCCTTTCCAGGGTGATAGGAAAGCGTGAATTCATAGTTTTTGAGGAATTCCAGCCATCGCCGTTGCCGCATATTGAGTTCTTTTTGAGAAAAGAGGTATTTTAGGCTTTTATGGTCCGACATGACCTCAAATTTCTCTCCATATAGGTAGTGTCGCCAGATTTTAAGTGCGAACACTACCGCGGCAAGCTCCAAGTCGTGGGTTGGATAGTTTTTCTCATAGACTCTCAACTGTCGTGACGCATAGGCGATTACTTTGCCATGTTGCATCAACACACAACCCAGACCTGTTCCTGAGGCATCGGTATATGCCACGAAGCCTCCCTGACCAGAAGGTAAGGTAAGGACAGGGGCAGTGGTAAGCCTCTGTTTGAGAACCTCAAAACACTCCTTACACTGGTCAGTCCATTCAAACTTGACTCCCTTTTTCAGTAATTTCGTCATCGGTACTGCGATTCGGGAGAAGTCCTGTATGAACTTCCGATAATATCCGGCAAGTCCAAGGAAGCTACGGACCTCAGTGATATTTTCTGGCTGCTTCCAGTCCATCACAGCTTCCACCTTCGCAGGATCCACTGCGATTCCATCTTTTGAGATCACATGACCAAGGAACATCACTTTATCTAGCCAGAATTCACATTTTGAAAACTTAGCATAGAGTTGGTTATCTTGAAGGGTTTTCAAGACGATTTTCAAGTGCTCCATGTGTTGTTCCTTGTTCTCAGAATATACGAGAATGTCATCAATAAAGACGATGACAAAGCTATCCAAATATGGTCTGAATATCCGGTTCATTAGATCCATAAAGGCAGCAGGCGCATTAGTGAGTCCGAAGGGCATTACTACGAACTCATAATGGCCATATCTCGTTCTGAAGGCGGTCTTAGGTATATCCTCTTCCTTTACTCTGAGCTGATGGTACCCAGACCTGAGATCGATCTTGGAGAACACCCTCGCTGTTCTGAGCTGATCGAATAAGTCCTCAATCTGAGGCAACGGGTACTTATTTTTAACAGTTGCCTGGTTAAGCATCCGATAATCGATGCATAACCGAAGGGATCCATCCTTCTTCTTTACAAATAGTACCGGGGCTCCCCACGGTGACACACTTGGTCGGATGAACCCTTGTTCCATCAGTTCTTCCAACTGACACTTCAACTCACTGAGTTCAGCTGGCGCCATTCGATACGGGGCTTTGGATATCGGCGCTGTTCCAGGTAAGGATTGAATTCCAAATTCAACCTCACGAAGTGGCGGAAGTCCTGGCAATTCCTCAGGAAATACATTGGGAAACTCCCGTACCACTTCCAAACTCTCAAGGGGTTGGTCGTTGGATTTTTCCACCGAGAGACTCAACAGGAAGGCCACACAACCCTTCCTAAGGTATTTTTGTACCTTAAGTGCTGATATGAGCCTTTTCTGTGGAACAGGTTTGGATAACCGGTATTCCATCTTAGGCAATCCGGGTCGAGATAGAATCACTCTGCCCTCGCGGCACAGAATCTTGGCATTATTCTGAGCCAACCAATTCATTCCCAGAATGACATCGTACTGTATCATATCGATCAGGATGGCGTCAGTAGGCAAGTGTTGTCCTGCTATCTCAATATCCAAATTTTTCACACACCGAATACATTTGGTGCGTGAACCCAACGGGTTATACACTTCGATCATTTTATCAATCGGTTGCACCGAAGCGTGGAGTTGTTCGGTGAAATCGTCAGAGATAAACGTATGAGTAGCACCACAATCAAACAAGACGTAAGCTGCATATCCATTAACAGGTACGGTGCCTTCAATCAGGTCACCATTTTCGACTTGTTCAGTCGTTACAGCATATACACGACCTGCAGCAGGCCTTTGTTCTATTCTAGGTGGAGGTCGTTGAAACTGAGAACGTTGTGGTGCAGGTCGAGAGGGTCCGGCAGATCCGACATTACTCCTCTGTTCATCTGCAGCCTTCTTGGCGCAATCCCTTATAAAGTGGCCTATCTTGCCACAATACAAGCACCCACCAATGTCACGAGGACATGGCTTTCCAGGGTGGTTCATACGACACCTTGGGCAGCTGAAGTTGGACTGCTGACCATTCGGAGTTGGGTTCTGTCTTGGCCTCATGACTTGCTGAGTGTTGTTCCCTCCTTGGAACTTCTTCTTTTGAAAGGGTTGTCGTGAACCCTGGCCACTTGGGAACGTCCTTTTACGATTCCCACCATTCACTATGGGCTTCTTTGCTACGATCACTTTAGATCGTGCCCAGTCCTCTTGGATTTTTGAAGCTGCTGCTACCGCAGCCTGAAAAGTCGAAGGCATGCTTGTTATCACTCGAGATCGCAGCCCTTCGCGCAGACCATTCACATATTTGTCGGCCCTTTCTTGGTCTGTTTCGAACAATCGAGAGCAGTAGCGCTCTAGATTCTGAAATTTGGTGGTATAGTCCATTAGACTCATACCGCCCTGTTCCAACTCCAGAAACTCCATCTTTTTCTTGTTTCTGGAATGCAACGGGAAGTAGTTATCCATAAAAGTCCTCCGAAAGTCAGTCCAAGGAATGACTTCGACTTGTGAGAACTGGATAAGTTTAGTGGTATCCCACCACTTCCGTGTATTGTCTTTCAACCGATACGTGCCAAAGTTGGTTTTTTTCTCTTCTGGTACTCCCAGTACCGAGAAGGCACGTTCTGTCTCTTCGATCCAACTCTCCGCGAGCTCAGGATCGGCTCTGCCAATGAAAACTGGCGGGTCAAGCTTGAGGAACTTCTCATAAGTCACTCCTCCCAGGTGCTCATTTCGTGGTGCGACTGGTTCTGGCCTCGTTTTACGGATGGCTGTAACCAGGTTGTTGAGTGTCTCCAATAGGAATCCTTGCGTATGGTTCTCCTCGCTTGGTATGGTTCTCCTCGTTGTAGGAGCCATTTATCTATGCACACACAAGCACTTGTTTTTTAGTTTCTCAATATATATATGGAAGTAAAAGTTTTATTTACTTAATATACATCACATTTACACAAGCATCGCCTTAAACAAAACGTCATGCCGCACTGGCAGACTTTAGGCGTTGAGAAACTATATACATGAGTCTACTGACTCCAAAGCATCACCAGTCTCTTTAAGACTTGGATTTCTTTGATGATGACGAACTCCAAAAGGTCCATCTATTGCCACATGACCTTGGAGCAGGCACCACTAGCTTTGGCTTGGGCGGCACTTCCGCACTAGCAAGCGAATATTGGGGATATATGAGGGACTCCAGTCCACTTTCCCAGTCAGCAAGATCAAGACTCTGGGAGTCTAGAATAATGATTGGCGAACAGAAAGAATCCCCTCTTTTGTTCCTGCTATTTAAGCTCGGCATATGTGATGCCGGATGGTAGCTTGGCGAGTGATAGACCTCCGCAGGGAAGTTCAAATCAAAATCCCTCAGCCTTGGTAATTCATCAAAAGATGTTAGGGTATGGTTGCTCCCAACACTAGAGTGATGCGGTCCACTGACACGCGAAGTCTCATCCCTGAGACCCTTTGAAGCCCGCCGACCCATATCGGCGGTATATTTCCTTTGGCATTCATTGGCGGAATGCCCATCTTCGCCACAGTATTGGCAGTCTTGGACTTCATACGGGCATATCCACTCATCGTGCATGACCTTGCAGCGATAGCAATATCCACGCGAGTCATGGGTTGCCATCTATACAAAGATGCACCCAGATCAGAACAAAAGTACAAAAACATATACTTACAGTGCGATATCGGGACCATGACGGATCTTGAACCAGGTTTCTCAGACTCATGCTCTGATACCAATTCTGTAACGCCCCGTATTTCCAAAACAAAGATAAGTTAAAATTTTCATGAATTTCTTTTTCTTTTTTTTTTTTTGCAGCGGAACTTACAAAAGCTTTTAGCAGCGGAATCAGACGATAATGAGTCGTCAGTTTTAGAAAACTCCGAGCACGTTGCAGGTATGTGGCCAAGCAATTCATTGACCACCAAAGTGTTCCATTTTATCGAAAACATATGTTTATTACAACACTACTGCTTAGAAAAGCAGTATAGGTTCAATAAAAGGAAGCAGTATAACTCTGTCTAGAGAAACCCTGAAACTCGATGCCGCCTTGCTCCGCATATCGCCACACAGGTCCAACACCTGAAATCCCCATAAAACGGGGTCAGAACCACTGATGGTCTGGTAAGCATGCAATCATGTAACCATTCAACTCAAGCACGATAATGACTACTCAGGGTCGCAATGCGCAATAACGACGCTCAAGCCTCCAAGACTTAGCGTATATCGCAAGAGCCTCCTCAGGGCTATGAGTTGAACATCCGCTCGAGTCCTCATGACTTAGAGCAAGCCTTTTCAGGGCTGTGATTTGAATAGCCGCATAAGTCTCCACGACATAGCCATGACCTCTTCCGGGTCTCAAAGTGATGTCTAGCTCAAGTCTTCATACTTGGCACATCCGTATCCCACGCATCTAAGGACAACTCCTCGAGCTTCGCTTAGTCGTGCAGATACAACACGGGTCTTTGCCCAGTTGGTCCAGTAGTATACCGAACATGACACCTTCACAAAGGTTATGCAGGACTGACTCAACACGTCATCCACTCATACATTCAAAGCATCGCTGTACCTAGAACTAATGCATTGTTTGATAATTAACCGCTCCCGCCTTTGGTACGCAGGTAGAGCTATTGTCCGGGAAATGGATGCGCACCGTTGTGCGTACTTTGCATCCATCAAGGTTGCAGGAACCCTGGGCCATAGCCAGGCCATACGTATTTGACTTAGTCTTTACGTAAAGAGCATTTTGCCAAAAAGCGAAGCCTTTCCAATAGGGGCTTCATTCGTTAAGCAGAATCTTGAACGAGGAGCGGTCAGGGAATCGCATTGGCGATTTGGAGTTTGATCTCCATTTGAACGCTCATTTATGCGCTATATATGTAGTATAAGCAGAAGCCTGTGCTTTATACAGCGGCGGCGTAAAGAAATGCATATACTATTGTTCAGGGTGTGTAACTGAACGAAATATTCTACATATATAACAAAGCAGAAGCCTTGGCATCGTTCGACGCAACGGCGTAAGTAAATACATTGCAGAAAGCAGGAGCCTTGGCATCGTTCGACGCGACGGCGTAAGTAAATGCATAATCGGAAGTGCAGTAATCGGAAGTGCAGAAAACAGGGAGCCTTGGCATCATACGACGCGACGGCAAAGGTAAATTACATAGCCTGTGCGATATAAGACGCGTCGGCAGAATCAGCAGATATACACCTAGATCCGTATCCAATGATAGTTACGAGGCGAGCGGGTGAACACCGAAGTGTCCTAAAGGGCTCAACCAAGAACTAAAGCGAGATACCATTTTGAAGAACGCATATACTGCGTATTTGAACATAGATATATCCGACGATAGTTACGAGACGAGCGGGTGAACACCGAAGTGTCCAAAAAGGGCTCAATCAAGAACTAAAGCAAGATACTACTTCAGAAAGTATATTCTATATACAAACAATCAAATACTTGAGAGAGATGGATCAACGAAGCGAACTTACTCCAAATCGTGGAAGAAACGACTCCGGGTTGCTTCTTTGGCTTCGAGCCTTCCTTCGAGAGGTCAGACTAAGTCAGATGAAGCTGACTTAGTTGAGAAAGAGGTAGAGCAGGTCAAGCTACTCAACCTAAGTGGTTTGAACCAAACAGGGTTCGATCCAAGTCAACTGGGTTCAGCAGGTTCGAACTCAGCTCAAGTAGGCTAAGTCTGGGTTCAGAAATCCAAACCGGAATCTGGACAAAAAAGGACTTTGACTTTGACTTTAAACCCAACTAGATTCAAGTCAAGTCAACTGGGTTTGGACCAGGTCAAGTGGGTTCAGACCCAGGTCAGGTGGGTTAGGACCAGGTCAGGCAGGCTCAGGCTAAGTCAGGCAGGCTCAGATCAAGTCAGGTGGGCTAGGCTAGGTAGGGGAGGTTTAGGAGAGAGAGAGAGAAGGCAAGAGAGAGAGGGGGGGTCGAAATTATGAGAAGAGAGAGAGTGGGGAGGGCTATTTATAGCCCAAGCCCACCTCCTCTTGGGTTTTCCCATACCCCTTTTACCCCTTGGCTTCTTTTAAATTCCTGGAGGTTCCTTTTGAGGTGGGGCCCACAAGATATTTCCATAGGATATTTTGTGGGTCCCACAAGATATTTTCTGAGGAATATTTCTGTGGGTCCCACCAATATTTCTGTGGGTCCCGCAAGAATTTCGGGTTTCCGGCGATTTTTTCCGAAAAATTCTGAGTACGCCATTCCCTTCGTATTGACGTAACTAAGAAAGTTGGCTCGCAGGAATCCTTTGATTTCATTCAGGTAGGAAGTTATGGCTTCCAGAGTGTTTGAGCATATATTCGCGATTCGACGAATATCCTAAGTATAACTGGCTCGCCGGAATTGATTTGTTTCGCACTCTGAGAAGAAATGCTATTTTTACCGGTAAATGCCTCATGAATTTTATTCAGATATTTTCTGAAAAATTGCGGGTCTTACAATCATGGTGGCTCTACGAGGCTGTGAGTGTACCAAAACAAGGGTCTACACTCTTGCCGCCAACGAGGTTATAACTCAACTGATGGTCTGGCCCTTCGGACCAGACTGTCATGCACGCTAAAGGGTTCTGGTTCGACGCATGGTTCGGACCAGACTAACCCACATATTCGGTTGGGCGAGTTCCTGCCCCTAACAAGGTAAACCTGCGGTTCTAAAGAAAGAAGGCACAAGGGCCGAACAAAAAGGGGAAGGGTCTGGTCCTTCGGACCAAACGGCTACTAAGCAGGGTAGGGTCTGAACTTTTCAGTTCAGACCCGAGCCCAAAGTGGCATAGCCTAGAGGAAAAAGGCCTGGGGCGTTCAGCACAAGCTGGCTGGCACCCGGTCCCAAATAAGTGGAGCCGCAGCTAGCATTAGGGGCTAGCTGGGCTGCCAACGGGTTCAGGTCTCAACCACGGTTCAGATCTGCACCCACAGAAAGCTAACAGGGTGCTAACAAGGTGATAAGGGGTGCACAGCACCCACAGTGTGCATGCCCAGCTCCAGCCAAGTAAAAACTGACTGGGCTAGGTTCGTGCCCAACGCTGGTCAATCGACTATAGGGCAGGTCTGGACCCTCGGTTCAGACCAGCACCCTAACCCACGCCATCTAGCACTATGTGTAGCACGAACATGTAAAGAAATACATTTATAAATGTATAATATATTTATTATTATATATATATATATATTTGAAAACTGCTGCTACTGGGCGCGCGGGCCACCCGCAGAGCGCCAACTCCATTCTAGGAGCGAAATGGATGGACAATGGGGGTCTGGTCCACTGGACCAGACCGAGCCACCCTTGGCAGCGTGAACCAGAGCCCAAAGGCTCGGTTCACAACAGCAGATAGGGTGTGTTGGGCACACCTACAGCAAGCACAACCTGCTCCAGTTCGGGTTCCAAAGGGGAAAACCGAAAGAAATAAAAATGTAAAAATAATGAAAAACAAAAAAAAACAAAGGAAACAATAGGGTAACACATCAACCACCGGTAGCCTAGCCTTCGCACAACTCAAAGAGGGTGATCACATTGTGACCCACGCCCAAGGGCTAGGCTGTAACACCAGTCCCATTGTGCTGGGACTGGGTTTAGCCGAAAACCCAAAAAGAAAGAAAGCACACTGAAAAAAAAAATGAATGGGCTGACAGATTGGGTGTAAGCTGGACGAGCCCAGCTCGATCCAGCACACCCCTATGATGAGAATGCCAAGAAATCAATCAGAAAACAAAAGAAAATGAATGACATGGCATCATTATCATGGAAAAATAAACAACTAACATGCAAAGGAGAAACAAATTGAACAAAAGCAAAGATGCCAATGTAGGAATCGAAAGGAAATCTATTGCAAAAGCATGCAGCACAAAAGCTTGTGAAAAACAATGAAGATTCAATATTTTAAACTACTGTTCTGGCTAAATCCGCCATTTGGACTTGCATGCATTGATGCAAGGCGCCATTGGCTTCATGCCAATCCGTAATCAACGAAGAAGGTGAGTCTTCACCTTAGCTAGTATTGTAGAAGGAGATGGAAGATGTTTGTAAACACCCCAAATTTTTCAAAATCTTTTAAATATTCCCTTTTTGCCCCTGATTCCATTTTCTGGGTAATTGAGTCACTTTTAAATCTAAAATTCATTTTATATCTCAAGTTTTACTGAAATTAAATTCATTTTATTATTTGACTCAATTTTGGATTCGGATCCAGATAAACGATCCAAATCTGAGCTTCGTTTTCCAATGTTTAAAATCAAATTCTCGAAATTTCCAAAATAACTTTTGAAAAGCTCAGATAGTTCGTCCAGTATCCGTTTGGATCCATCAAATTGTATTTCTCGATTCGAGGTTTAAAACTCAAAATCTGGGTCCAAACCCATTTTCTGAAGAAATCAAACCCAAATTTCTTAAGAAAACCCTCTTTTGTAAATATTTCCCAAAAATACAAAAAAATTTAGTTTAAATCCTCATTTTCTCGTAAATTTTAAGGTTTTATTCCAGAAATATCAAAAAAAAAAAACCATTCTTTTGCAAAAAACCTTTTTGAAAAACACCCTTTGTTTTTGCAAAAGATTGTTAGGAAGCCCCAATCGGTAAAATCTTAAAAGTAACGGGGGGGGTGTGGCAAAATTTCTTTTAGGGTTTTAACGAGGAGGAGAGCGCCTCTCTCCACCTCTCGAAACATCCTGCACCTTCAATCCACTTCTCTTCCACTCTCAAACCCGCCACGGTCGACCCCATGCGCGAAACCCCTTCTCGAAGCCTCCACGAGCCCCACCATGGCCTCCGTCCATCTGCAACAGAAATTTTCCTTCCTCAACCCTTCATCGCCAGAACCTTCTTCTCCATCCTCAACCACCAATCTCCAACGACTTTCATCTCCATCGCCCTTCATCACCAACAAACTCCCTAATCGATGCTTCTTCTCTCCCTATATAAGTAGAGCAAGGGGAGCGAAAACAAGGGAGAAAAAAAAAAGGGGGGGCAGTAGCAAAAAGATATCCGGCTTCGACCCCATTGCCAGGCAATATCCGCCATTAACATCTCCATTCCTCTTCTGTTTCTTACAGCGTAAGGCTATCCAGTAAGTTTCTTTTCTACTATTCTTTTTCTTTTCCTCTCATCATTTTTTTTTTATTCTTTTTTTTTTCTTTCTTTTCCCTTTTCTGTTTTGTTTTAATCCCCATTTACGCACCATGAGTGGGGTTTGGATTGCTGATAGCGATTTCGGCCCTCTCCTTTGTGCAATAGCAAGTGAAATCTCCTAATTCTGACTTGTTCTTCTTTCTTTGTTTACATTTCCTTATTCGTTGTTGTTATTATAGACAAAATCCTTAGTTCTTATAATAAACATTTGTCCGAGGCATCATGGTTTATTTATTTATCATTTTTTTTTACCCCGGATTGCACTTTGTTCGTCCCAGCTTACTGCGTTTTGTTCAAATTCATTCTGTTCGATTGTCCCTGGTATTCTCTTTCTACACTTATCTCATGGATAATCCTGCATCTTGACATGCCATTATAGTTATCTAGTCCGAATCAGATCTATGTTTTTCCCTTTTGATCCATTTCAAATATATACCTTCATTTTATTGTATTGTCGGGCTGTGGTTCAGATTCTTGTTTTCGACCTTGTTCGAAGGCTGATTCTGGTTTCCTGTTTCGAGTGGTATTAACATTGATTCTTGTTTCAGTTAAGATACACTGATTCCCACTTTTGAGTGGCCAATCGTTTGAGGGCTGACGGATCGAATTCTAGAAGATCGTTGGTTAAATTGATATCTCATGAAGAGTTTTAGATGCTTAATCCCTGACGAATGAATTATTTGACCACCAAGACTCCAGTAATCAGTTGTCTGAATACCCACTTGGTGTTCGAAGTCGAATCTGTGTGAATATTGATTAGTCGTCCATGTTCCATATACATTCATTCCGATTTTGGAATGATCATAGGATTTTTGGCAATCAAAGTGTTACTCGGGCATTGGTTGAATAATCTCGGGTGTCGATGGTTGGATTTCAGTTGAATGGTTGCATGAGTATTTGAATCAGTTACCCGATTTCTGGTGAGTAATTTCTTTCGTAGGTAAGTGCAGGTATTGTCATACCCGTTTTCTTCATCAAAAAATTTCCTGTTTTGATTACCTGTAAAGAATAACCCTATTTCCCCACATTTTTTTTCTTTCTTTTGTCAGAATTTGTTTCTAGATGATCCATAATGATCAGATCCTCATAACCTGAGGATCGGATTATCGCAAATTAGGGGACTCAAGATCAATGACTAGTTGAGTACTGATCATCTTCTGGCCTAAATAATCACCGATTTGCTAAGTCTTAATTACAATCTCTCCTGTTTGATTTGCTGAAGCTTCCTTATGATTCTAACTGGAACTCGTTAAGTCTTACTAAGTTCTTATGAGCTTAATTTAGTTTCGTTGATCGGGTGGATTAAACTTACTAAATTCGATGTGTACAATCCTACTCTGATTCCCAATCAAGGGGAGTTGCTGATCTTCAAATATAAGGAATATGGAGATAAATAGGTTTGGGGAATTCAGTTCCTAAGTCGTGCGCTGTCATTGTGCTATGCTGAAGACTCCATCATCAGTTGGCGAACTGATTTCCTTTAGTCATTGTGAATGGTTATCTATTTTCGATTTGTTTATTGTCTGTTGTCAGTTAAATTGGTATAAAAGATGATAGCAGAAGTCATTTTCCATCCATCCTTAGAGCAAAATCTTATACCCTGCATCCTTGGGTTTTTAAACCACTTCAAAACCTGATTTGGCTGTGATCTCTTCATCCTGAGGTAACAAGAAATGATACACTAAAAGGTGTATCCTGGCAGAATATTATAAAGGATCAATGGCCTTTGCTGCATTTCCCTTCCAGAACTAAAACTCCTAGTTTGTGCAGGAATCCTCCTCAACGCTAATGATAGCTCCATCATCATGATGCCCAAAATCCCTGCTACAAGTGTCAGTTGGTGAATTTCATTGATTGAAATAAAAAAAAAGGGGCAGAAGTGCCTAACAATGATAGCATGATTCGACTTATTGTCATCGGAGTCGAGTGGAAATTACTAAGTGTTATTGCCCATTCCAGCAATTGCTAAACATTTCGATTGCCTGGATTGACGAAGTGATAGCTTACCAAAATGTTAAAGCAAATCTGATAAATCAGCATTATCGTTGCCATTATTGTTGAACCCCGTTTGTGCTGAGCATTGCGGCAACCATTCACTGAATTCTACCTCCAAGCCTGGGGCGTACATGGCCATCATCAGCGGCTACCACCGAAAGCAGCTACATCTGGATTCTGCAGTGAAATTCCAAGGTATGGTGCCTATGTGTTGACGTTTGAGTATCCCTTTTCCTTTAAGTTTTGTACATGGACCTTATCATGCTACTTTTGAAAGAAGAATTTTTATGACTGCGACTGAATAACCTGCACGCATAGGTAAAATGGGTGTTTAATATTGAAGTTGGCATAGAAAGTGTTAGGCAGTCGATACAAGCATTATCAGCTGATGTATATATTAAGCATATTGAGCTTTGTTGCCTTAAGTTGTTGGAAGCATAAAATCTCCAAGAGACATTTTTTTTTTCTTTCCTCTTCATGTAATAATATGCCAATTTCCACTGTACCTTCTCGGCAATCCCCGAGTTGCCCCTGCCCGCGGCACACGGCCATCCCCTGTGGCCGATGCCCTTCTCCATTTTTCTTTTTTTCTTTTATTTATTTTCCTGTGTTCTAGGACTCACTGGCAGTAGCTATTCACGTTGGTCCATCCATGTTTTCACAAGTGGTACATCCACTGCCTGATTCATTGATTCGTCCATTATTGAAACAATGAATAAATAAACAAGAATCACCACCCCGAGTAGTAATTCTAGCCACTGATTGTATCAAATCCAACTTCTATGTTGAATTAGACTCGATCCAAAAAGCTACTGAACATCAGCTTTTCATAAGAAGAGTCGGATTTCGGGCTTGCTTGGCAACATTCCTCTAGTTTAAAATGTGAAACATCTGTTTTGCTATCGCAACATCAAAATTCTGATTCATTGTGCAACTTGTTCCTTTTGAGGTCTTATTAATTCAGAATCAGGTCGCTGATCTGCTATGGATCATGTGGTTTGGCTGTCATGATAATTTAAAACCAAAACTTACCTCATTGCACAACATGTGCTCTGCTGACCCACAGTAGGATACCATCCATATGCCCTCAGCAATAGGTAATTTCATTATTGATATTAGGCTCTAGTTCATGATGGGGCCGTGAATCATGACTAGAAAAGTATGGCTGGAGACATCCTCCTGACAGAATTCTGAATATGGTCCATAAGGGTGAATCCTGAGTATGTATCACCCCACTAAAAACTATGAATCTGATTCAGTGACCTCACACAATTGTGAATGCCTCCTCTCCTTTTCTCAGGAATACACGTATATAAGTATATATGTATATATATATATATATAAATATATATATATATACATATACGCATACATGTATATATACATCTATATGCATATATGTGTATATATATATATATATATATATTTGTACTTTCAAGTATATTTCTTCACAAGCATTCTCATAAGAGGGATCCATTCCCTCATGTATATACATAGCCCTATACATTTTATTACATTCTTCATCCTATGTATAAAGTGTTCTCTCTCTTTTCCCATGTGTATCTCCTATTGTATACTAACACTCGATTTCGCAGGAGATGTGTAAAGGGTATGGCTTTCCTTTGAGATTAAGAAACTTTGTAATATCAATTTCATTCAAAATCTGTAATGAGAATTTACATTTCCTGTTTTAGATAGAATGAATGAGCATAGTAAATCATAAGTAGCTTGTTTTCATGCTTTTTCCCCTTTATTTTTCAAAATCTCACAATGGTGAAGCACGAATGGCACGTGCATCATTTCGTAAGAGGTAATTAATCCTAAGTTGATGATTTACATCAATGGCCATAGTCAGAATGTAAACAAAACTTAGCATTTTATCTTTTACAAAATAACACTGGATCCACACTGGGTCAGTTTCAAAATTCATCATATTTTCCTTAAATATTTTCCTCTTTTATCAGGGTTTAATTTAAAATTAATTCAATATATATACCAATGGCCATAGTCAGGGTATATTGAGAGTTAATTTCATTTTAAACTCTATAAAAACACCAAAATGTATTTTATTCTTCTTTTGAATTTAAATATAGATTATCATATAATATATTCAATGACCATAGTTAGGGATGTATTATATCTTCAATCTTATTTTAATTCATTTAAAGAATAGAATAGCTTTTCAAAATTCAAAATCAAAATTCTTTTTCATTCATCATTTAGGATAGAACTGCATCATATTTTCAAAATTCCTTTTTCAAAAATCCAAGTGATCTTGAATATATCTTCAATTTCCATTTCCATTCATTAATTGCATCTCATTCTTCAAGATTCAAAAATTTGATTTCAAAGTCCAATCTGACTTTGAAATTTCAAAATCATTTTGTATTCAAATTTCAAATTTCCAATTCAAATCAAAATCAATTTCAAAGTTCAATTTAAACTTTGAAATTTTTGATTCATCTTCTGATTTCAAATTCCAAATCAAGTTTATTTTCTTATCTTTAAAAAAATTCAATGTTTGAGATTGATTCTGAATCTCAAAACTTGATCCTACTTAAATTCTAAATTCAATTTGGGTTTTCAAAAACCCAGATCCATCCTCAAAAGTCCCATTTGGACTTTCAGAATCCAAATCCAAAGTTAGATCTTAAACCCAACTTGGATCCAGATTTCCAAGTACAATCTCCACTTTGGATCATAGACTTCAGATCCAAATTCCATTTTAGGATCCAAAATTCAACTTTTACTTCGGATCTCAGACTCTAGATCGAAATTACATCTTGGATTCCAGACCTTGGACCCAATTCCATTTAGTATTTAGAATCCATCTCCATTTTTTGGATCTCAGACTTCAGATCCAATTTCATTTTAGGATCCAGAATCCAACTTCCACTTTGGATCTCAGACTTGAGATCCAATTCCATTATAGGATCCAGAATCTAATTCCACTTTGGATCTCAGACTTCAGATCCAATTTCATCTTAGGATCCAGAATCTAATTTCACTTTGGATCTCAGACTTCAGATCCAAATTTCATTTAGGATCTAGAGTCCAACTCCACTTTGGATCTCAGACTTCAGATCCAAATTTCATTTAGGATCTAGAGTCCAACTCCACTTTTTGGGATCTCAGACTTCAGATCCAATTCTATTTTAGGATCCGAAATCCAAATCCATCTTGGATTCCAGATCTCGGATCCCAGTCTATTTAGGATCCAGAATCCAATTCCATTCCCAATTCTAGATTTTAAATCCAATTCCATTTTCAGATCTTATCCAAATCCATTTCTATTTTTAAATGCCATTTGGATTTCTCAAATCCATCCTGATTCCAAATTTTAAAATTCAATTCCATTTCAAATTTTATCTCTTCTCATAGATCTAAGTTCAAAGTCCATCTTCTGACTCTGAGATTTCCTTCCTTTTTCCTTTTATCTTAGATTCAAATCATTCTCTCTCAGAAATCAAGATTTATTCTTCCAACTCTGATCACTTCAAAGACTTAGAATTTCTCTGATCTATCTCAAGTTCTAAATTAAGATCTTACCATTCAGAAACTAATTCTTCACTCCATTATCAAGTCCATCTCAGAATACTTGGAAGTTTTCAAAACATCTTTTCAAAAGAGCATACATCCCTGCATTGCACAAGCATGATTCTTTGTGCATTTAGACTTAGGATAAATTCTTAGATAATGTTTTAGCAAAGCAAAAGGCATAAATTCGATCCTTGGTTCGATTACCCCTGGTAAAGGCGCCAGGAACGGTCGAACCTCGTACCGACGAGCAAATCCCGTCTCTCCATTTTCCCGCAATATATTTCAAAACGGAGGTGAGTAATTTTCTAAATATTTTCAAATCAAGGTCAAGTGAGACCCCGCAAAAGAGTTCCTCTCTCTCTTTTCTTTCTTTCTTTTCTCTTCTCTCTTCTTTTCTTTCTTTTATTTTCTCCCTTCAAAAAGGAGGAAATAGAGGTTAGAAAAGGAAAAGAGAAGGAAGAGAGAGAAACCACAAGAGAGGAAAATTTTTGCGATGATCACAATGTTGAAGTGCTGCAGCTATTCCACGCCAAGAAGAAGCCCACGGCTGGAGTGAGGGAGCTTGAGAGAAGAGAGGAAGTTTTGGGAGAGAGAAGAGAGAGAGAGTGAAGAAGAAAAAATCGCCCAAACAAGGGGGACCCGTTTTTTTGTAAAGGTTTTATAGATGTTGGCTTAGGGGTGGACGACTGGGATTTAATCCCTCCAAGATGGTGGGTTGGGGAGCTCCACGCCCCCCAACCACCAATGCATGTCAAGCCTTCCAAGAAGTTTTGCAGAAATTTCAAAAATGCCATTTTTGAAGAGCCTTAAAGTTTCAACAAATTACAAGGGGGCGCCCTTGGCTGCCACCCAACGTGCCCAATGGGTTTTAAGGATTTGAATTCTTTTGAAAACATTACAAACTTGCCATGGGGCGCCAGCCCCATGGCTCCCTTTTGAAAATGGCGCCCCTCATGATGGAGCCTAGGCTTCATCATGAAGGTGTTGGAAAAATACATGGCCAATGAGGGCCTAAACTTTAAAGCCATGCAAGAAATATTTCAAAACTACCATCCAGCTGGTCAGCCAAGACCAGATGCCTCTTGAGGAAATCACCTCTCGTTTGTTAAAATTAAGAGTTCTAAGTTTCGGGTCCAAAATTAAGTCAAGACTCGTAATTCACATGCACTGACAAAGTTTTTTTGTCGTTCGAGTATCAAATTCAAGGTGTACCACTACAACTCTATTCCAAACTTACCCTAAACGTTTCAGAGGTTAATTCATTCTAGATTTCCCGAAATCGCTCTTTTTGCATAAAGTTACGCGATTTTACCTGATTCTCAAAATAAGCAAATCTTCATAAATTGCCAAAACATAAAAAAAATCATCAATTTCCACATAATTACACAATATAAATCAAAATAAAAATCGTGGATCTTACATTAGAACACATGTATACGTGATTCAATCAATATGAATTTTTTTTCACAACCTTGGACCACATATTTGCATTATTGAATCACTATAAAATCTTTTTGACAGCCTATGAACACATATATGCATGATTGAATCACTATGAAATATTTTGCACAACCTTAGAACACATACATGCATGATTCAATCACTATGAAAACTTTTTTACAGCCATAGAAGATATATATGCCTGATTGAACCACTATGAATTTTTTTTGACAGCCTTAGAACACATATATGCATGATTGAAACACTATAAAATTTTTTGAGAGCAGTAGAACTCATATATGCATGATTGAATCACTATAAATTTTTTTTGTCAGCCTTAGAACACATATAAGCATGAATGAATCACTATAAAAAAAATTTGACAGCGTTAGAACACATATATGCATGATTGAATCACTATGAAATCTTATTGACCGCCACAGAACACATATATTTGTGATTGAATCACTAAGAAATATTTTTCACAACCTTAGTACACATGTATGCATGATTCAATCACTACGAGAATTTTTTTACAGCCTTAGAACATATATATGCCTGATTGAATCACTATGAATTTTTTTTGACAGCCTTAGAACACATATATGCATGATTGAATCACTATGAATTTTTTTTGACAGCCTTAGAACACATATAAGCATGATTCCATCACTATAATTTTTTTTTGACAGCCTTAGTACACATATATGCATGATTAAATCACTATGAAATTCTTTTGCAATCTAAAAACACATATATGCATGAATGAATCAGATGAAATTTTTTTGATAGCCTTAGAACACATATATGCATGATTGAATCACTACAAAATTTTTTTGAGGGCATTACAACACATATATGCAAGATTGAATCACTATAAGTTTTTTTTTACTACCATAGAACACATATATGCATGATTTTTTTCACAATGATTTTTTTTTTACAGCCTTAGAATATATATATGCATGATTGGATCACTATGGATTTTTTTTGCAGCCTTAGAACACATATATGCATGAGTGAATCACCATAAAAATTTTTGGCCCGCCTTAGAACACATCTATGCCTGATTGAATCACTACAATATTTTATTGAAAGCATTATTACAAATATATGCATGATTAAATCACTATAAATTTTTTTGGACAACCTTAGAACACATATATGCCTGAATGAATCACTATGAACTTTTTTTGACAGCCTTAGAACTCATATATGCATGATTTAATCGCTATAAATTTTTTTTGACAGCCTTAGAACATGTATAAGCATGATTAAATCACTATGAATTTTTTTTAACAACCTTAGAACACATATATTCATGATTGAATCACTAAGAAGTTATTTTGCTGCCTAATAACACATATATGCATGATTGAATCACTATGAATTTTTTTTTACAGCCTTAGAACACACATATATGCTTGACTGAATCACTACAAATTTTTTTTAGAGCATTAGAACACACATATGCATGATTGAATCACTATAAATATTTTTTGACAACCTTAAAACACATATTTTCATGATTGAATCACTACGAATTTTTTTTGACAGCCTTAGAACATATATATGCATGATTGAATCACTATAAAAAAAATTTATTGCCTTAGAACACATATATGCAAGATGAATCACTATCAAATTATTTTGTCAGCCTTAGAACACATACATGCGTGATTGAATCACTATTAAAATTTTTTGAGAGCATTTGAGCACATATATGCAGGATTGAATTTCTATAAAAAAAAATTTGAAAACCATAGAACACTTCTACATGATTGAATCACTATGAATTTTTTTTGACAACCTTAGAAAACATATACACATGTTTAAATCGCTATAAAATTTTTTTGTAGCATTAGAACACATATATGCATGATTGAATCAGTTTAAAACTTTTTTGGCAGCCTTAGAACACATATATGCATGATTGAATCACTATAAAGTTTTTTTGAGAGCATTAGAACACATATATGCATGATTGAATCACTCTAAAATTTTTTTGACAACCTTAGAACACATATCCTCATGATTGAATCACTATAAATTTTTTTTGACAACCTTAGAACACATATTTGCCTGATTGATTCACTAAGAAATCTTTTTGACAGCCTTAGAATACAAATATGCATGATTGAATCACTATGAATTTTTTTTTACTCCCTTAGAACCCATATATGTAAGATTGAATCACTATGAAATATTTTGCACAACCTTAGAACACATATATGCATGATTCAATGACAATAAAAACTTTTGTATAGCCTTAGAACATATATATGCCTGATTGAACCACTACAGATGTTTTTTGACAGCCTTAGAACACATTTGTGTATGTTTGAATCACTATAATTTTTTTTTGAGAGCAGTAAAACTCATATATGCATGATTGAATGACTATTAATTTTTTTTGACAGCCTTAGAACACATATAAGCACGATTGAATCACTATAATTTTTTTTTACAGCCCTAGAACACATATATGCATGATTGAATCAATATAAAATCTTATTTACTGCAATAGAACACATATACGCAAGATTGAATCACTATGAAATATTTTTCACAACCTTAGTACACATGTATGCATGATTCAATCACTGTGAGAACTTTTTTACATCCTTAGAACACATATAAGCATGATTGAATTACTATGAAAATTTTTTGACAACCTTATAACACATATATGCATGATTGAATCACTATGAAATTTTTTTACCAGCCTTAGAACATATATATGCATGATTGGATCACTATGATTTTTTTTGCAGCCTTAGAACACATATATGCATAATTGAATTACTATAAAATTTTTTGGCCAGCCTTAGAATACATATTCAAGATTAAATCACTATAAAATTTTTTTTACAACCTTAGAACACATATCTGCATGATTGAATCACTATGAATTTTTTTTGACTGCCTTAGAACATATATATGCATGATTGGATAAGTATGAATTTTTTTTTCAGCCTTAGAACACATATTTGCTTGATTGAATCAATATGAAATTTTTTGGCCAGCCATAGAACACATATATGCATGATTGAATCACTACAAATTTTTTTTAGAGCATTAGAGCACATATATGCATCATTGAATCTCAATAAATTTTTTTTGACAACCTTAGAACATATATCTGTTTGATTGAATCACTATGAAATTTTTTTGACACCAATAGAACACATATACGCATGATTAAATCTTTGTGAAATTTCTTTGACAGCCTTAGGACACATACACTATAAAAAAAAATTGACAGCCTTAGAACACATATATGCATGTTTGAATCACTATGATTTTTTTTTACTACCTTAGGACACATATATGCATGATTGAATCACTATGAAATATTTTTGACAACCTTAGAACACATATATTCATGATTGAATCACTATGAATTTTTTTGGACAGCCTTATTTCAGATATATTCATGATTGAATCACTCTGAAATTGTTTTTATTGCCCTAGAACACATATATGCACGATTGAATCACTATGATTTTTTTTTTAAAACCTTAGAACACATATCTGCATGATTGAATCACTATGAAATTTATTTGACTGCCTTAAAAGACGTATATGCAAGATTGAATCACTTAGAAATTTTTTTGACAGCTTTAGAACGCATATATGCAAGATTGAATCACTTAGAATTTTTTTTGACAGCCCTAGAACGCATATATGCAAGATTGAATCACTATGATTTTTTTTTGACATACTTAGAACACATATAAGCATGATTTAATCACTACAAAATTTTTTTGACAGCCTTATTACACATATATCCATGATTGAATCACCATGAAATTTTTTTGACAGCCTTAGAACATATATATGCATGATTGGATCACTATGAATTTTTTTCAGCCTTAGAACACATATGCGTGTTTGAATCACTATGAATTTTTTTGGACAGCCTTAGAACACATATATGCGTGATTGAATCACTACAAAATTTTTGGACAGCCTTAGAACACATATATGCATCATTGAATCACTATAAATTTTTTTTGACAACCTTAGAACGTATATCTGCTTGATTGATTCACTATGAATTTTTTTTTACAGCATTAGAACACATATATGCCTTATTGAATCAATATAAAAAATTTTGACAGCCTTAGAACACATATATTCATGATTGAATCACTGTGAAATTTTTTTGACAACCTTAGAACACATATATCTGTGATTGAATCAATATAAATTTTTTTTGACAGCCTTAGAACACATATATGCATGATTGAATCACTATGAAATATTTTTGACATCCTTAGAACACATATATGCATGATTCAATCACTATGAATTTTTTTTTACTGCCTTAGAACACATATATGCATGATTGAATCACTATGAAGTTTTTTTGACAGCCTTACAACACATATCTGCATGATTGAATCACTATGAAATCTTATTGACTGCCTTAGAACACATATATGCAAGATTGAATCACTATGAAATATTTTGCACAACCTTAGAACACATATATGCTTGATTCAATCAGTATGAAATCTTTTTTACAGCCTTAAAACATATATATAACTGATTTGACCACTATGATTTTTTTTTGAAAGCCTTAGAACACGTATATGTTTGATTGAATCACTATAAATTTTTTTGAGAGTAGTAGAACTCATATATGCATGATTGAATCACTATGAATTTTTTTTGACAGCCTTCAAACACATATAAGCATGATTGAATCACTATAAATTTTTTTTGACACCCTTAGAGCACATATATGCATGATTGAATCACTATGAAATCCTATTGACAGCTATATAACACATATCTGCATGATTGAATCACTATGAAATTTTTTTGACTGCCTTAGAACACATATATGCAATTGAATCACCATGAATTTTTTTTGACATCCTTAGAACATATATATGCATGA
Organism: Nuphar pumila; assembly: GCF_984573655.1. NCBI lineage: Eukaryota > Viridiplantae > Streptophyta > Magnoliopsida > Nymphaeales > Nymphaeaceae > Nuphar > Nuphar pumila. Next base: position 105,481,220 of record NC_143249.1, read on the forward strand.
TTGGATCACTATGATTTTTTTTTTCAACCGTAGAACACATATTTGCATGATTGAATCAATATGAATTTTTTTGGCCAGCCTTAGAACACATATTCAAAATTGAATCACTATAAATTTTTTTTTACAACCACAGAACACATATCTGCATGATTGAATCACTATGAAATTTTTTTGACTGCCTTATAACACATATATGCATGATTGAATCACCATGAAATTTTTTTGATAGCCTTAGAACATATATATGCATGATTGAATAAGTATGATTTTTTTTTCAGCCTTAGAATACATATTTGCATGATTGAATCAATATGAAATTTTTTGGCCAGCCATAGAACACATATATGCATGATTGAATTACTACAAAATTTTTTTAGAGCATTAGAGCACATATATGCATCATTGAATCTCTATAAATTTTTTTTGACAACCTTAGAACATATATCTGCTTGATTGAATCACTATGAAATTTTTTTGACAACCATAGAACACATATACGCATGATTAAATCCTTGTGAAATTTTTTTGATAGTCATAGGACACATACACTATAAAAAAAAATTGACAGCCTTAGAACACATATATGCATGTTTGAATCTGTATGATTTTTTTTTTACTACCTTAGGACACATATATGCATGATTGAATCTCTAGGAATTTTGTTTGACAACCTTAGAACACATATATGCATGACTCAATCACTATGAAATTTTTTGGACAGCCTTATTACAGTTATATGCATGATTGAATCACTCTGAAATTGTTTTTATTGCCCTAGAACACATATATGCATGATTGAATCACTATGATTTTTTTTTTAAAACCTTAGAACACATATCTGCATGATTGAATCACTATGAAATTTATTTGACAGCCTTAGAAGACGTATATGCAAGATTGAATCACTTAGAAATTTTTTGACAGCCCTAGAACGCATATATGCTTGATTGAATCACTATGAATTTTTTTTGACATACTTAGAACACATATAAGCATGATTTAATCACTACGATTTTTTTTTGACAGCCTTATAACACATATATCCATGATTGAATCACTATGAAAATTGTTTGACAGCCTTAGAACATATATATGCATGATTGGATCACTATGAATTTTTTTTCAGCTTTAGAACACATATATGCGTTATTGAATCACTATGAAATTTTTTGGACAACCTTAGAACACATATATGCGTTATTGAATCACTATAAAATTTTTTTTAGAGCATTAGAACACATATATGCATCATTGAATCGCTATAATTTTTTTTTGACAACCTTAGAACGTATATCTGCATGATTGAATCACTATGAAATTTTTTTGACAGCCTTAGAACACATATATGCCTCATTGAATCAATATAAAAAAAATTTGACAGCCTTAGAACACATATATTCATGATTGAATCACTGTGAAATTTTTTTGATAGCCTTAGAAAACATATATCTATGATTGAATCAATATAATTTTTTTTTGACAGCCTTAGAACACATATATGCATGATTGAATCACTTTGAAATATTTTTGACATCCTTAGAACACATATATGCATGATTCAATCACTATGAATTCTTTTTTACTGCCTTAGAACACATATATGCATGATTGAATCACTATGAAGTTTTTTTGACAGCCTTAGAACACATATATGCGTGATTGAATCACTATGAAATCTTATTGACTGTCGTAGAACACATATATGCAACATTGAATCACTATAAAATATTTTGCACAACCTTAGAACACATATATGCTTGATTCAATCAGTATGAAAACTTTTTTACAGCCTTAAAACATATATATGCCTGATTCAACCACTATGAATTTTTTTTGAAAGCCTTAGAACACGTATATGTTTGATTGAATCACTATAAATTTTTTTGAGAGTAGTAAAACTCATATATGCATGATTGAATCTCTATGAATTTTTTTTGACAGCCTTCAAACACATATAAGCATGATTGAATCACTATAAAAAAATTTTGACACCCTTAGAGCACATATATGCTTGATTGAACCACTATGAAATTTTATTGATTGCCATAGAACACATATCTGCATGATTGAATCACTATGAAATTTTTTGACTGCCTTAGAACACATATATGCATGATTGAATCACCATGAATTTTTTTTGACATCCTTAGAACAAATATATGCATGATTGGATCACTATGATTTTTTCTTTCAGCCTTAGAACACATATATGCATGATTGAATCACTACAAATTTGTTTTAGAGCATTAGAACACATATATGCATCATTGAATCACTATAAATTTTTTTTGACAACCTTAGAACATATATCTGCTTGATTGAATCACTATGAAATTTTTTTGACAACCTTAGAACACATATATGCCTGATTGAATCACTATAAAAAAAATTTGACAGCCTTAAAACACATCTATTCATGATTGAATCACTTTGAAATTTTTTTGATAGCATTAGAATAGATATATGCGTGATTGAATCAATATGATTTTTTTTTGACAACCTTAGACCACATATTTGCATGATTGAATCACTATAAAATCTTTTTGACAATCTATGAACACATATATGCATGATTGAATCACTATAAATTATTTTTCACAACCTTAGAAACCATATATGCATGATTCAATCACTATGAAAACTTTTTTACAGCCTTAGAACATATATGTGCCTGATTGAACCACTATGAATTTTTTTTGACAGCCTTAGAACACATATATATAAGTTTGAATCACTATAAAAAAATTTTGACAGCCTTAGAACCCATATATGCATGATTGAATCACTATGAAATCTCATTGACTGCCATAGAACACATATATGCATGATTGAATCACTATGAAATATTTTTCACAACCTTAGTACACATACATGCATGATGCAATCACTATTAGAACTTTTTTACAGTCTTAGAACATATATATGCCTAATTGAATCACTATGAATTTTTCTTGACAGCCTTAGAACACATATATGCATGCTTGAATCAATACAATTTTTTTTTTAGAGCAGTAGAACACATATATGAATGATTGAATCACTATGAATTTTTTTTTATAGCCTTGGAACACATACAAGCATGATTCAATAACTATACAAATTTTTTGACAGCCTTAGAACACATATATGCATGATTGAATCACTATTAAATTATTTTGCAACCTAAGAACACATATATGCATGATTGAATCGGATGAATTTTTTTTACAGCCTTAGCACACATATATGCATCATTGAATCGCTACAAAATTTTTTTTAGGGCATTACAACACATATCTGCATGATCGAATCACTATGATTTTTTTATGACGGCCTTAGAATATATATATGCATGACTGGATCACTATGGATTTTTTTTGCAGCCTTAGAACACATATATGCATGATTGAAATACCAGGAAATTTTTTGGCCCGCTTTAGAACACAAATATGCCTGATTGAATCACTACAATTTTTTTTTGAAAGCATTATTACAAATATATGCATGATTAAATCACTAGAAATTTTTTTTGACAACTTTAGAACACATATATGCCTGAGTGAATCACTATGAATCTTTTTTGACAGCCTTAGAACTCATATATGCATGATTGAATCACTATGAATTTTTTTTTACAGCCTTACAGCACATATATGCACGATTGAATCACTATAAAATTTTTTTTGACAGCCCTAGAACATGTATAAGCATGATTGAATCACTATGAATTTTTTTTGACTACCTTAGAACATATATATGCGTGATTGAATCAGTAAGAAATTAGTTTACATCCTAATAACACATATATGCATGATTGAATCACTATGAATTTTTTTTGACAGCCTTAAAAAACATATATGCTTGATTGAATCACTATGAAATTTAGACCATTAGAACACACATATGCATGATGGAATTACTATAACTTTTTTTTGACAACCTTAAAACACATATTTGCATGATTGAATCACTATGAAATTTTTGTGACAGACTTAGAACATATATAGGGATGATTAAATCACTATAAATTTTTTTTGTAGCCTTAGAACACATATATGCAAGATGAATCACTATCAATTTTTTTTGTTTGCCTTAGAACACATACATGCGTGATTGAATCCCTAAATTTTTTTTTTGAGAGCATTTTAACACATATATGCAGGATTGAATAACTATAAATTTTTTTTTGACAACCTTAGAACACATATCTGCATGATTGAATCACCATGAATTTTTTTGGACAACCTTAGAAGATATATACACATGTTTAAATCACTGTAAAAATTTTTTGCAGCATTAGAACACATATATGCATGATTGAATCACTTTGAAATTTTTTTGGCAGACTGAAAACACATATATGCATGATTGAATCACTATAAAAAAATTTTGAGAGCATTAGAACACATATATGCATGATTGAATCACTCTAAAATTTTTTTGACAACCTTAGAACACATATCCTCATGATTGAATCACTATAACTTTTTTGTGACAACCTTAGAACACATATCGGCATGATTGAATCACTATGAAATTTTTTTTGACAGCCTTAGAACACATATTTGCCTGATTGATTCACTAAGAAATCTTATTGACAGCCTTAGAATTCAAATATGCATGATTCAATCACTATGAAATTTTTTTTACTGCCTTAGAACACATATATGTAAGATTGAATCACTATGAAATTTTTCTGAGAGCTTAGAGCACATATATGCATGATTGAGTCACTTTTAATTTTTGTTGACAACCTTAGAACACATAAATGCGTGATTGAATCACTATGAATTTTTTTTTACAGCCTTAGAACACATATATGCAAGATTGAATGACTTGGAAATTTTTTTTACATCCTTAGAACACATATATGCATGTTTAAATCTATGTGATTTTTTTTTACAGCCTTAGAACTCATGTATGCACGATTGAATCACTATAAAAAAGTTTTGACAGCCTTAGATTACATATATGCATGTTTGAATCACTATGAATTTTTTTTTACTACCTTAGGACACAAATATGCATGATTAAATCACTATAAAATTTTTTTGACAGCCTTAGAACACATATATGCATGATTGAATAACTATGATTTTTTTTTTGACAGCCTTAGAACACATATAGGCATGATTAAGTCACGATAAAAATTTTTTACAGCCTTAGAACGCATATATGCTTGATTGAATTACTATGATTTTTTTTTTGATAACCTTAGAATACATATATGCATGATTGAATCACAATCTAATTTTTTTGACACCCCAGAACACATATATGCATGATTGATTCACTATGAAAAATTTTTGATAGCCTTTGAACACATATATGCATGATTGAAGCACTTTGAATCTCTATAAAAAAAATTTGACATCATTAGAACACATATATGCATGATTAAATTACTATAAAGTTTTTTTTTAAACCTTAGAACACATATATGCATGATTGAGTCACTATGAAAATTTTTTGACAGCCATAGAACACATATATGCATGATTAAATCACTACGATTTTTTTTTGACAGCCATAGAACACATATATGCATGATTGAGTCACTATGAATTTTTTTTGACACCCTTAAAACACATATATGCATGATTGAATCACTATGATTTTTTTTTGATATCCTTAGAACAAATACATACATGATTGAGTCACTATGAATTTTTTTTACAGCCGTAGAACATATATATCCATGATTGAATCACTATAAATTTTTTTTTACGGCCTTAGTACACATATATGCATGATTAAATCTTTGTGAAATTTTTTTAACAGCCTTAGGACGCATATATGCTAGATTGAATCACTATAAAAAACATTTGACAGCCTTAGAACACATATATGCATGTTTGAATCACTATGATTTTTTTTTTTACAACCTTAGGACACATATATGCAAGATTGAATCACTAACAATTTTTTTTGACATCCTTAGAACACATATGTGCATGATTGAATCACTATGAATTTTTTTGGATAGCCTTATAACACATATGTGCATGATTGAATCGCTATGAAATTGTTTTTATTGCCCTAGAACACATATTCATGATTGAATCGCTATGATTTTTTTTTTAAAATCTTAGAACACATATCTGCAAGATTGGATCACTATGAAATTTTTTTGACAACCTTAGAAGACATATATGCAAGATTGAATCACTTTGAAATTTTTTTGACAACCCTAGAATGCATATATGCATGATTTAATCACTATGAATTTTTTTTGACTGCTTTATAATAGATATATGCATGATTGAATCATTATGAAAATTTTTTGACAGCCTTAAAACATATATATGAATGATTGGATCACTATGAAATTTTTTTTCGGCCTTAGAACACATATATGCATGATTGAATCACTATGAAATTTTTTGGCCAGCCTTAGAATACATATATGCGTGTTTGAATCACTACAAAATTTTTTTGAGAGCATTTGAACACATATATGCATCATTGAATCACAATAATATTTTTTTGACAAGCTTAGAACATATATCTGCATGATTGAATCACTATGAATTTTTTTTGACAGCCTTAGAGCACATATATACATGATTGAGTCACCGTGAATTTTTTTTGACAACCTTAGAACACATATATGCATGATTGAATCGATATAAATTTTTTTTACAGCCTTAGACCACATGTTTGCATGATTGAATCACTATAAAATGTTTTTGACAGCCTATGAACCCTTATATGCATGATTGAATCACTATGAAATATTGTTGACATCCTTAGAACACATATATGTGTGATTCCGTCACTATGATTTTTTTTTACTGCCTTAGAACATATATAGGCATGATTGAATCACTCTGAAGTTTTTTTGACAGCCTTATAACACATATATGCATTATTGAATCATTATGAAATCTTATTGACTGCCTCAGAACACATATATGCATGATTGAATCACTATGAAATATTTTGCACAACCTTAGATCACATATATGCATGATTCAGTCACTATTAAAACTTTTTTACAGCCTTAGAACGTATATATGCCTAATTGAACCACTATGATTTTTTTTTGACAGCCCTAGAACACATATATGTATGATTGAATCACTATAAATTTTTTTGAGAGTAGTAGAACTCATCTATGAATGATTGAATCACTATAAAATTTTCTTGACAGCCTTAGAACACATATATGCATATTTGAATCACTATGAAATATTATTGACTGCCATAGAACACATATATGCATGATTGAATCACTATGAAATATTTTTCACACCCTTAGTACACATATATGCCTAATTCAATCACTATGAAAAGTTTTTTACAGCCTTAGAACATATATATGCCTAATTGAATCACTATGAAATTTTTTTTACAGCCTTAGAACACATATATGAATGATTGAATCACTAATTTTTTTTTTTGAGAGCAGTACAACACATATATGCATGATTGAATCACTCTGAATTTTTTTTGACAGCCTTAGAACACATATAAGCATGATTCAATAAATATAATTTTTTTTCACAGCCTTAGAACACATATATGCATGATTGAATCACTTTGAAATTATTTTCCAACATAAGAACACATATATGCATGATTGAATCACTATAATTTTTTTTAGGGCCTTAGAACACATATATGCAAGATTGAATCACTATAAATTTTTTTTGACTACGTTAGAACACATATCTGCATCATTGAATCACTATGTTTTTTTTTTAACAGCCTTAGAATATATATATGAATGATTGGATTGGATCACTATGGAATTTTTTTTCAACCTTAGAACACATATATGCATGATTCAATCACCATGAAGTTTTTTGGCCTGCCTTAGAACACATATATGCCTGATTGAATCACTACAATTTTTTTTTGAGAGCATTATTATAAATATATGCATGATTAAATCACTATAAATTTTTTTTGACAACCTTAGAACATATATATGCCTGAATGAATCACTATGATTTTTTTTTTGACAGCCTTAGAACTCATATATGCAAGATTGAATCCCTATGAATTTTTTTTAATAGCCTTATAACACATATACGCATGATTGAATCACGATAATTTTTTTTCATAGCCTTAGAACACATATACGCATAATTGAATGGTTATGAATTTTTTTTGCACCCATAGAACACATATATGAATGATTGAATCACTATGAAATTTTTTTGACAATCATAGAACACATATATGCATGATTGAATCACTATGAGATTTTTTTGATAGCCATAGGACACATATATGCGTGATTGAATAAATACAAAATTTTTTTACAGCCTAAGAGCACATATATAAATGAATGAATCGCTACAAAATTTTTTTGACAGCCTTAGAACACATATAACCATGATTTAATCACTATTAATTTTTTTTGACAGCCTTAGAACATATATATGCATGATTCAATCACTATAAAAAAAATTTGACAGCCTCAGAACACATATGTGCATGATTAAATCACTATGAATTTTTTTTGATAGACTTAGAACACATATATGCATGATTGAATCAATACAATTTTTTTTTACACCCTTAGAACACATTTATGTATGATTGAATCACTATGAATTTTTTTTACAGCCTTAGAACACATATATGCATGATTGAAGCATTACGAATTTTTTATGACAACCTAGAACACGTATATGACTGATTGAATCACTATGAAATGTTTTTGACTACCATAGAACACATATATGCATGATTTAATCACTACGAGATTTTTTTGATAGCCTTAGAACACATATATGCATTATTGAATCTCTATAATTTTTTTTTACTCCATTAGAACACATATATGCATGATTTTATCACTATAAATTTTTTTTGACAACCTTAGATACATAAATGTATGATTGAATCACTATGAAATAGTTTTGATAGTCGTAGAACACATATATGAAGGATTCAGTCACTATAAATTTTTTTTGATAGCCTAAGAACACATATATGCATAATTGAATCACTATGGAATTTTTTTGACAGCCTTAGAACACATATATATTTATGATTGAATCACTATAAATTTTTTTTGATAGTCTTAGAACACATATATGAATGACTAATCACTATGAATTTTTTTTGGCAACCATAGAACACATATATGCATGATTGAGTTACTATAAGATTTTTTTGACAGCCTTAGAACACATATATACATGATTGAATCAATACAAATATTTTTTTACACCCTTAGAACACATATATGCAGGATTGAGTCACTATAATTTTTTTTTAGAGCATTAGAACACATATACGCAAGATTGAATCACTATAAAGTTTTCTTGACAACCATAGAACACATATCTACATGATTGAATCACTATGCATTTTTTTAGACAGCCTTAGAGCATATATATGCATGGTTGGATCACTATGAATTTTTTTTGCAGCCTTAGAACACATATATGCATCATTGAATCACTATAAAATTTTTTGGCCAGCCTTAGAACACATATGCATGATTGAATCACTACAAAATATTTTTTAGAGCATTAAAACACGTATATCTATGATACAATCACTATAAATTTTTCTTGACAACCTTAGAATACACATCTGCATGAATTTATCACTATGAATTTTTTTTTACAGTTGTCGAACACATTTATGCATGATTGAATCACTATGAAATTTTTTCGACAGCCTTAGAACACATATATGCATAATTGAATCACTATAATTTTTTTTGAGATCATTAGAACACATATATGCATGATTGAATCACTATAAAAAAAATTTGACAGCCTTAGAACATATATATTCGTGATTGAATCACTAAAAAAAAGTTTTGACAGCCATAGAACACATTTATGCGTGATTGAATCAAAATAAATTTTTTTTGACAGCCTTAGACCACAAATTTGCATGATTGAATCACTAAGAAATCTTTTTGACAGACTATGAGCACATATATGCATGATTAAATCACTATGAAATATTTTTCACAACCTTAGCAGTCATATATGCGTGATTCAATCACTACGATTTTTTTTTTTGCTGCCATAGAACTCATATACACATGCTTGAATCACTATGAAATTTTTTTGCAGCCTTAGAACACATGTATGCATGGTTGAATCACTATGAATTTTTTTTGCAGCCTTAGAACACATGTATGCATGATTGAATCACTATAAATTTTTTTTAAGAGAATTAAAACACATATATGCATCATTGAATCACTATAAATTTTTTTTGACCGCGTTAGATCACATATCTGCATGATTAAATCACTATGAAATTTTTTTGACCGCCTTAGAACATATATATGCATGATTGGATCACTATGAAATTTTTTGGCCAGCTATAGAACACATATATCCATGATTGAATCAATATAAGTTTTTTTTAAGAGCATTAGAACACATATACGCATAATTGAATCAGTATAATTTTTTTTTGACAACCTTAGAACACATATCTTCATGACTGAATTACTATGAAATTTTTTTGACAGCCTTAGAACATATATATGCATGATTAAATCAATACAAATTATTTTTTAGAGCCTTACAACACATGTATGCATCATTGAATCACTATAAAAAAATTCTGACAACCTTAGAACACATGCCTGCATGATTGAATCACTATGAAATTTTTTTGACAGCCTTAGAATATATATATGCATGATTGAATCACTATAAAAAAGTTTTGATAGCCTTAGAACACATATATGCATGATTGAATCATTATGAAATTTTTTTGATAGCCTTAGAACACGTATATGCATGATTGAATCAATATGAATTTTGTTTTTACAACCTTAGACCACATATTTGCACGATTGAACAACTATGAAATCTTTTTAACCACCTATAAACACATATATTCATTATTGAATCACTATGATTTTTTTTTTACAACCATAGAATACATATATGCATGATTGAAACACTATGAGATTTTTTTGACAGCCTTAGAACACATATATATATATAATTAAATAAAGACAAAATTTTTTGACTTCCTTACAACACATATATTCATGATTGAATCACTACAAAAAAAATTTTACAGCCTTAGAACACATATATGCATTCTTGAAGCTGTATGAAATTTTTTTGACATACTTAGAACACATATAAGCATGATTTAATCACTATGAATTTTTTTTGACGGCCTTATAACATAGATATGCAAGATTGAATCACAATGAAATTTTTTTGACAGCCTTAGAACATATATATGCATGATTGGATGACTATACATTTTTTTTGCATCTTTAGAACACATATATGCATGATTGAATCAATATAATTTTTTTTTAAGAGCATTGGAACATATATATGCATCATTGAATTACTATAAAAAAATTTTGACAACCTTAGAACACAAATCTGCATGATTGAATCACTATGAATTTTTTTTGACAGCCTTAGAACACATATATGGATGATTGAATCACTATAAAAATTTTTTGACTGCCTTAGAACACATATACGCATGATTGAATTCCTATAAAAAAATTTTTGACAGGCTTAGAACACATATATGTGTGATTGAATCAATATGAAATTTTTTTGCCAGCCTTTGACCACATATTTGCATGATTGAATCACTATGAAATCTTTTTGACAGACTATGGAAACATATATGCATGATTGAATCACTATGAAATATTTTTCACAACCTTAGAACACATATATGCATGATTCAATCAGTATGAATTTTTTTTACTGCCATAGAATACATATATGCATGATTGAATCACTGTGAAATTTTTTTGACAGCCATAGAACACATATATGCATGATTGAATCACTATGAAATGTTATTAACTACCTTAGAACACATATATGCATGATTAAATCACTATGAAATATTTTTCACAACCTTGGAACACATATGTGCATGATTGAATGACTATAAAATATTTTTGAGAACCTTACAACACATATATGCAAGATTGAATCAGTTCAAAAGTTTTTAGACAGCCTTAGAACACATATATACATGATTGAATCACTATGATTTTTTTTTTACAACCATAGAACACATATATGCATGATTAAATCACTATGAGATTTTTTTGATAGCCTTAGAACACAAATATGCATGATTGAATCACTATGAATTCTTTTTGCAGCCTTAGAACACATATATGCATGATTGAATCACTATGAATTCTTTTTGCAGCGTTAGAACACATATATCCATTATTGAATCACTATAATTTTTTTTGGCCAGTCTTACAATCACATGATTGAGTCACTAAAAATTTTATTTGGCAGACTTTGAACACTTATATGCGTGCTAGAAGCACTATAATTTTTTTTTGACATCCTTAAAACATATATAAGCATGATTTAATCACTATGAAATTTTTTTGACAAACTTATAACACATATATGCATGATTGAATCACTATGAAATTTTTTTGACAGCTTTTGAACATATATATGCATGATTGGATCACTATGAATTTTTTTTTCAGCCTTATAACACATATAAGCATGATAGAATCACTATGAAGTTTTTTTGCCAGCCTTAGAACACATATATGCATCATTGAATCACTAAATTTTTTTTTTAGAGCAATAGAACACATATATTCATGGTTGAATCACTATAAATTTTTTTTGATAGTCTTAGAACACATTTGAGCATGATTGAATCAATATGATTTTTTTTTTGCAGCCTTAGACCACATATTTGCATGATTAAATAACTATGAAATCTTTTTGACAGCCTATGAACACATATATGCATGATTGAATCACTATGAAATATTTTTCACAACCTTAGAACACATATATACTTGATTCAATAACTATGAATTAGTTTTTACTGCCTTAGAACACATATATACATGATTGAATCACTATGAAATATTTTTCACAACCTTACAACACATATGCAATATTCAATCACTTTGAAAACTTTTTTACAGCCTTAGAACATATATATGCCTGATTGAATCACTATGAATTTTTTTTGACAGCCTTAGAAAATATATATGCATGATTGAATCACTATAAACTTTTTTTGAGAGAAGTAGAAGACATATATGCATTATTGAATCACTATGATTTTTCTTTGATAGGCTTAGAACACATATAAGAATGATTGAATCACTATTAATTTTTTTTTATTGCCTTAGAACACATATATGGATGATTGAATCACTATGAAATCTTATTGACTGCCTTAGAACACAGATATGCATGATTGAATCACTATGAAATATTTTTCACAACCTTAGAACACAAATATGCATGATTCAATCACTATGAAATTTTTTTAAAGCCTTATAACATGTATATGGTTGATTGAATCACTTTGAATTTTTTTTTACAGCCTTAGAACACATATATGCATGATTGAATCACTATGAATTTTTTTTGACAGCCTTAGAACACATATATGCATGATGCAATCACTATGATTTTTTTTATGACAGCCTTACAACACATATATGCATGATTGAATCACTACAAAAATTTTTTTTGGTCATTAGAACACATATATGAAAGAATGAATTAGTATAAACTTTTTTTGACTACCTTAGAAGATATATCTGCATGATTGAATCACTATGATTTTTTTTTTACAGCCTTCGAATAAATATATGGATGATTGGATCACTATGAAATTTTTTTGCAGCCTTAGAACACATATATGCATGATTGAATCTCTATGAAATTTTTTGGCCCGCCTTAGAACATATATATGCATCATTGAGTCACTACAATTTTTTTTTTAGAGCATTAGAACACATATATGCAAGATTAAATCACTATAAATTTTTTTGACAACCTTAGAACACATATATGCCTGAATGAATCACTAAAAATTTTTTTTGACAGCCCAAGAACACATATATGCATGATTGAATCACTATAAATTTTTTTTGATAGCCTTAGAACACATATATGCATGATTGAATGGCTATGAATTTTTTTTGCAGCCTTAGAACACATATATGAAAGATTGAATCACTATGAATTTTTTTTGACAGCCTTAGAACACATATATGCATGATTGAATCACTATGAAATCTTATTGACTGCCTTAGAACACATATATGCATGATTGAATCACTCTGAAATCTTATTGACTGCCTTAGAACACATATATGCATGATTGAATCACTATGAAATATTTTTCACAACCTTAGAACACATATATGCATGATTCAATCACTATGGAAATTTTTTACAGCCTTAGAACATATATATGGCTGATTGAATCACTTTGAATTTTTTTTGACAGCCTTATAACACATATATATATGATTGAATCTCTATAGTTTTTTTTTTAGAGCAGTAGAACACATATATGCTTGATTGAATCACTATCATTTTTTTTTGACAGCCTTGGAACACATATAAGAATGATTGAATCACTATGAAATTTTTTGACAGCCATAGAACACATATATGCATGAATGAGTCACTATAATTTTTTTTTTGACAGCCTTATAACACATATATGCGTGATTGAATCACTACAATTTTTTTTTGACGTCATTAGAACACATATATGCAAGATTGAATTACTATAAATTTGTTTTGACTACCTTAGAATACATATCCGCATGATTGAATCGCTATGATTTTTTTTTGACAGCCTTAGAATATATATATGGATGATTGGATCACTATGGAATTTTTTTGCAGCCTTAGAACACATATATGCATGATTGAATCACTATGAAATTTTTTGGCCCGCCTTGGAACACATATATGCATGATTGAATCAGTACAAATTTTTTTAGAGAGCATTAGAACACATATATGCAAGATTAAATCACTATAAAAAAAATTTGACAAACTTAGAACACATATATGCCTGAATGAGTAAATATGATTTTTTTTTACAGCTTTAGAACTTATATATGCATGATTGAATCACTATAATTTTTTTTTGGCAGCCTTAGGACACATATATGCTTGATTGAATCACTATAAAACTTTTTTGATAGCCTTAGAACCCATATCAATGATTGAAAGGCTATGAATTTTTTTTGCAGCCTTAGAACACATATATGAATGATTGAATCACTATGAAATTTTTTTGACAATCGTAAAACACATATACGCATGATTGAATCACTATGAGATTTTTTTGATAGCCTTTTGACACATGTATATATGATTGAATAAATACAAATTTTTTTTGATAGCCATAGAACATATATATGCAAGATTAAATCACTACAATTTTTATAGTCTTAGAATACATATATGCATGATTGATTCGCTATAAAAAAATTTTGAGAGCCTTCGAACACATATAAGCTTGTTTTAATCACTATGAAATTTTTTGATAGCCTTAGAACATATATATACATGATTGAATCACTATGAAATTTATTTGACGGCCTTAGAACACATATATGCATGATTGTATCACTATGATTTTTTTTGACAACCATAGAAAACATATATGCATGATTGAAACACTATGAGATTTTTTTGATAACCTTAGAACACATATATGCATGATTGAATCAATACAAAATCTTTTGACAGCCCTAGAACACATATATACATGATTGAATCACTATGAAATATTTTTCACAACCATAGAACACATATATGCATGATTCAATCTCTATGGATTTTTTTTTACAGCCTTAGAACACATATATGCATGATTGAATCACTTGGAAAAATTTTTCACAGCCTTAGAACACATATATGCATGATTGAATCACTATGAAATCTTATTGACTGCCTTTGAACACATATACGCAGGATTGAATCACTATGAAATATTTTTCACAACCTTAGAACACATGTGCATGATTCAATCACCATGAAAACTTTTTTTCAGCCTTAGAACATATATATGCATGATCGAATCACTGTGAATTTTTTTTTACAGCCTTAGAACTCATATATACATGATTGAATCACTATGAAATTTTTTTGACAACCATAGAACACATATATGTATATTTGAATCACTATGAGATTTTTTTGACAGCCTTAGAACACATATATGCATGATTGAATCAATATAATTTTTTCTTGAAAGCCTTACAACACATATAAGCATGATTAAATCACTATGAAATTTTTTTGATAGCCTTAGAACACCTATATGCATGATTGAATCACTATAAATATTTTTTGATAGCCTTAGAATACATATATGCATGATTGAATCACTATGAATTTTTTTTGACAACCTTAGAACACATATATGTGTGATTGAATCAGTATGAAATTTTTTGACAGCCTTAGACCACATATTTTCATGATTGAATCACTAAGAAATCTTTTGACAGCCTATGAACACATATATGCATGATTCAATCACTATGATTTTTTTTTTATTGTCTTAGAACAGATATGCATTATTGAATCACTATGAATTTTTTTTGACAGCCTTAGAACACAAATATTCATGTTTGAATCTTTATGAAATCTTATTGACTGCCTTAGAACACATATATGCATGATTGAATCACTATGAAATATTTTTGATAACCTTAGAACATATATATGCATGATTGAATCACTATGAAATATTTTTGATAACCTTAGAACATATATATGCATGATTCAATCACTATGAAAACTTTTTTACAGCCTTAGAACATATATATGAATGATTGAATCACAACAAATTTTTTTGAGAGCATTAGAACACATATATAAATGATTGAATCACTACAAATTTTTTGTGACAAGCTTAGAATACATATCTACAAGACCGAATCACTAATTTTTTTTTTGAGAGCTTTAGATCGCATATATGCATGATTAAGTCACTATAAAATTTTTTTGACAACATTAGAACACATATATGCATGATTGAATCACTATACCAATTTTTAGACAACCTTAGAGCACATATATGCATTATTGAATCACAATAAATTTTTGTTTAGCCGTGGAACATATATATGTGTATTGATTCACTATAATATTTTTTTGACAACCTTAGAACATATATATGCATGATTGAATCACTATGAATTTTTTTTGACACCCTTAGAACACATATATGCATCATGGAATCACTATGAATTTTTTTTGATAGCCTTAGATTATACATATGCATGATTGAATCACTATGAAATTTTTATGACAACCTTAGAACACATATATGCTTGACTGAATCACTATGATAGCCTTAGAACACATATCTGCCTGATTTATTCACTAAGAAATCTTTTTTATAGCCTTAGAATACATATATGCATGATTGAATAACTCTGATTTTTTTTTTACTGCCTTAGAACACATATATGTAAGATTGAATCACTATGAAATTTTTTTGACATCTTGGAACACATATATGCATGATTGAGTCACTTTGAATTTTTTTTGACAACCTTAGAACACATAAATGCATGATCAAATCACTATGAAATTTTTTTGACAGCCTTAGAACACATATATGCTTGATTGAATCACTATGATTTTTTTTTTACAGCCTTAGAACACATATACGCATGATTGAATCACTATAATATTTTTTTTACAGGCTTAGAACACATATATGCAAGATTGAATCACTATGAATTTTTTTTTGCAGCCTTAGAACACATATATGCACGATTGAATCACTATAAAAAAGTTTGGAATCACTTTGAACTTTTTTTTACTACCTTAGAACACATATATGCATGATTGAATCCCTATATATATATTTTTTAAAACTTAGAACACATTTATGCACGATTGAGTCACTATGAATTTTTTTTTTACAGCCATAGAACACATATATGCACTATGAATATTTTTTGACAGATATAAAACACATATATTCATGATTGAGTCACTATGAAATTTTTTTGACACCATTAGAACACATATATGCATGATTGAATCACTATGAAATTTTTTTGACATCCTTAGAACATATATATACATGATTGAGTCACTATGAATTTTTTTTTCACCACATTAAAACATATATGTGCATGATTGAATCACTTTAAAAAAATTTTGATAGCCTTAGAACACATATCTGCCAGATTGATTTACTATGAATTTTTTTTGACAGCCTTGGACCACATATATGCTTGATTGAAACACTATAAAATTTTTTTGATAGCCTTAGAACACATATATGCATGATTGAGTCACTGTGATTTTTTTTATAGCCTTATAACACATATATGTATGATTAAATCACTATTAAATTTGTTTAACGACATTTGAACACATATATGCTTGATTGAATCACTATAAATTTTTTTTTAGAGTCTAAGAACACATATCTGCATGTTTGAATCACTATAAATTTTTTTTGACAGTCTTAAAACACATATATGCATTATTGAATCGTATCGAATTTTTTGACAATCTTAGAACACATACCTGCCTGATTAATTCTCTATGAATTTTTTTGGACAGCCTTCGGATACATATATGCATGATTGAATCACTATGAAATATCTTTTACCAAGATTGAATCACTATGAATTTTGTTTTGCAGCCTTAGAACACATATATGCATGATTAAATCCATGTGAATTTTGTTTGACTGCCTTAGAACACATATATTCACGATTGAATCACTATAAAAAACTTTTGACAGCCTTAGAACACATATATGCATGTTTGAATCACTATGAACTTTTTTTGACTACCTTAGGATACATATATGCATGATTGAATCACTATGATTTTTTTTAACTACCTTAGAACACATACATGCATGATTAAATCACTATGAAATGTTTTTACAGCCTTAGAACACATATCTGCATGATTGAATCACTATGATTTTTTTTTTGACAACCCTAGAACATACATATGCTTGATTGATTCACTATGAAATTTTTGTGGCAGCCTTAGAACACATATATGCTTGATTAAATCTCTAAGAAATTTTTTTGATAGCCTTAGAACACATATACGCATGATTGAATCACTATGAATTTTTTTTTGACAATCGTAGAACAAATATATGCATTATTGAATCACTATAAAAGTTTTTTTAAAACCTTAGGACAAATATATGCATGATTGAATCACTATGAATTTTTTTTGACAGCCTTAGAACATATATATGCAAGATTGAATCTCTACGATTTTTTTTTGACTTCCTTAGAACATATATATGCATGATTGAATGACTATAAATTTTTTTTGACAGCCTTAGAACACATATCTCCTAGATTAAATCACTATGAAATTTATTTGACAGCCTTAGAGCACATATATGCATGATTGAATCACTATGAAATTTTTTTGACAGCTCTAGAACACATAAATGCTTGATTGAATAACTATAATTTTTTTTTGACAATCGTAGAACAGATATTTACATTATTGAATCACTATCAAATTTTTTTAACAACCTTAGCACACATATATGCCTGATTGAATCACTATGATTTTTTTTTTGACAGCCTTAGTACATATATCTTCATGATTGAATCACTATAAAATTTTTTGACAGACTTAGAACACATACATGCTTGATTGAGTCACTATGAAATGTTTTTGACAGCCTTAGAACATATACATTCATGATTGAATCACTATGAATTTTTTTTGAAAGGCTTCGAACACATATTTGCATGATTGAATCACTATGAATTTTTTTTGAACCCATTAGAACACATATATTCATGATTGAATCACTAAGAAATTTTGTTCACATACTTGAAACACATATATGCTTGATTGAGTCACTATGAATTTTTTTTTGACAGTATTAGAACATATACATGCATGATTGAATCACTATGAATCTTTTTTGACAAGCTTAGAACACATACATGCATGATTGAATTACTATGAAACATTTGTGACAGCATTAGAACACATATATGCATGATTGAATCACTATGAAATTTTTTTGACAGCCTTAGAACACAAATATGCATGATTGAATCACTATGAGATTTTTTGACAATCGTAGAACAAATATATGCATTTTTAAATCACTATGAATTTTTTTTTAACAACCTTAGGAACAATATATGCATGATTGAATCATTATGATTTTTTTTACTGCCTTAGAACGCATATATGCTTCATTGAATCACTATCAACTTTTTTTGACATCGTTAGAACACATATCTCCATGATAGAATCACTATGAAATTTTTTGACATACTTAGAACACATATATGCATGATTGAGTCACTATCAATTTTTTTTGACAGTATTAGAACATATAGATGCATAATTGAAGCACTATGAAAATTTTTTGACAGCATTAGAAGACATATATGCATGATTAAATAACTATGAAATGTTTTTGACAGCCCTAGAACACAAATATGCATGATTGAATCACTATGAATTTTTTTTTGACAATCGTAGAATAGATTTATGCATTATTGAATCACTATGAATTTTTTTTTACAACCTTAGGACACATATATGCATGATTGTTTCACAATGAATTTTTTTTGACAGCCTTAGAACACAAATATGCATGGTTGAATCACTATAAATTATTTTTGACAAACATAGAACAAATATATGCATTATTGAATCACTACGATTTTTTTTTAACATTCTTAGGACACATATGTGCATGATTGAGTCATTGTAAAAAATTTTTGACAGCCTTAGAACACATATATGCATGCTAGAATCATTGTAAAAAGAATTTGACAGCCTTAGAACAATATGTGCATGATTGAATATCTATAAAAAATTTTGAAAGCATTAGAACAAATATATGCAAGATTAAGTCACTATAATTTTTTTTGACAACCTTAGAACACCTATATGCAAGATTGAATCACTTTGAAAAATTTTTAACAGCCTTAAAGTGCATATATGCAATGTTTGAATCATTATGAATTTTTTTTGACAGCCTTAGAACACATATATGCATGATTGAATCATTATGAATTTTTTTGACAGCCTTAGAACACATATATGCATGATTGAATCACAATGAAATTTTTTTGATAGCCTTACAATATATATGTGCAAGATTGAATCACTGTGAAATTTTTTTGACAGCCTTAGAATATATACATGCATGATTGAATCACTATGAATTTTTTTTGGCAATCGTAGAACAGATATATGCATTATTGCATCACTATGAACTTTTTTTTAACAACCTTAGGACACATATATGCGTGATTGAATCACAATGATTTTTTTTTGACAAACTTACAACATATATATGCGAGATTGAATCACTATGAAAGTTTTTTTGCTGCCTTAGAACATATAAATGCATGATTGAATCACTATGAATTTTTTTTGATAGGCTTAGAACACATATATGTATGATTGAATCACTATGAAATTTTTTCGACAGCCTTAGAACACATATATGCATGATTGAATCAGTATGAATTCTTTTTGCAGCCTTAGAACACATATATGCATGATTGAATCACTATGAATTCTTTTTGCAGCCTTAGAACACATATATCCATTATTGAATCACTATAAATTTTTTTGGACAGGCTTAGAACACATATATGTATGATTTAATCACTATGAAATTTTTTTGACAGCCTTAGAATGCATATATGCATGAATGAATCACTATGATAGTTTTTTGACAGCCTTAGAACACATATATGCAAGATTGAATCACTATAAAAAAAATTGACAGCATTACAACATATATATGCTTGATTGAATCACTCTCAAATTTTTTTGACCGCCTTAGAACACATATATGCATGATTGAATCACAATGAAATTTTTTTGACAGCCTTAGAATAGATATATGAATTATTGAATCTCTATGAAATTTTTTTGATAACCTTAGGACACATATATGCATGATTGAATCACAATGAAATTTTTTTGACAGCCATACTACATATATATGCAAGATTGAATCACTAAAATTTTTTTTTGACAGCCTTAGAACATATAAATGCATGAATGAATCACTGTGAATTTTTTTTGACAGGCTTAGAACAAATATTTGCATGGTTGAATGAATATGAAATTTTTTTAAACGGCCTTAGAACACATATTTGCATGATTGAATCACTATGAAAGTTTTTGACAGCCTTAGAACACATATATGCAAGGTTGAATCACTAAAAAAAAAAATTAACATTACAACACATATATACATGATTGAATGACTATAAATATTTTTTTGACAGCCTTAGAACACATATATGCATGATGGAATCACTATCAATTTTTTTCGACAATCGTAGAATAGATATTTGCATTATTAAATCACTATGAATTTGTTTTAACAACCTTAGGACACATATACGGATGATTGAATCACCATGAAATTTTTTTGACAGCCTTGGAACATATATATGCAAGATTGAATCACTAGAAAATGTTTTTTACTTCCTTGGAACATATATATTCATGATTAAATCACTATGAAATTTTTTTGATAGCCTTAGAACACATATATGCATGATTGAATCACTATGAATTTTTTTTGACAGCCTTTGAACACATATATGCTAGATTGAATCACTATGGAATTTATTTGACAGCCTAAGAACACATATATGCATGATTGAAATACTGTAAATTTTTTTTGACAACCTTAGAACACATATATGGATGATTGGATATCTATAAAAAAATTTTGATAGCATTAGAACACATATATGCACTATTGAATCACTATAAAAATTTTTTGACAACCTTAGAGCATATATCTGCATGATTGAATCACTTTAAAAAAATTTTAACAGCCTTAGAACACATATATGCATGCGTGAATCACTATGAAATTTTTTTGTCACCGTAGAACACATATATGTATGACTGAATCACTATGAATTTTTTTTTAACAGCCTTAGAACACGTAAATGCAGGATTGAATCGTTATAAAAATTTTTAGACAGCATTACAACACATATATGCATGATAGAATTACTTTGAAATTTTTTTACAGACTTAGAAGGCATATATGCCTGATCGAATCCCTATGAATTTTTTTTAGTACCATAGAAAAAATACATGCATTATTGAATCGCTATGAATTTTTTTTGACAAACTTAGGACACATATATACAAAATTGAATCACTATAAATTTTTTTTATAGCCTTAGAACATATATATGCAAGATTTAATCACTATAAAATTTTTTTGACAACCTTACAACATATATATGCATGATTGAATCACTATTAAATTTTTTTGACGGTTTTAGAACACATATATGCATTATTGAATCACTATGAAATTTTTTTGACAGCCTATGAAAACATATATGCAAGATTGAATCACTGTGAATTTTTTTTGACAGCCTTAGAACACATATATGCATGATTCAATCACTATGAAATTTTTTTGACAGCCTTGGAACACATATATCCATGATTGAATCACTATAAACATTTTTTTTACATCCTTAGAACAGATATATGCGTGATTGAATCTCTATAACTTTTTTTTGACATCATCAAAACACATATATGCATGATTGAATCTCTATAAAATTTTTTGGAAAACCTTATTACACAGATCTGCATGATTGGATGATTAAATCACTATGAAATTTCTTTGACAGCCTTATAACACATATATGCTAGATTGAATCACTATAAATTTTTTTTACAGTGTTAGAACACATAAATGCATGATTGAATCACTATGATTTTTTTTCACTACCGTAGAACAAATATATGCATGATTGAATCACTATGATTTTTTTTTTAACAACCTTAGGACACATATAGACATGATTGAATCACTATGAAAATTTTTTGACAGCCTTAGAACATATATATGCATCATTGAATCACAATGAATTTTTTGTGACAGGCTTAGAACACATACATGCATGATTGAATCACTATGATTTTTTTTTTGACAATCGTAGAACAAATATATGCATTGTTGAATCACTATAAAAGTTTTTTTAAAACCTTAGGACAAATTTATGCATGATTGAATCACTATGAAATTTTTTTGACAGCCTTAGAACATATATATGCAAGATTGAATCACTACGAAATTTTTTTGACAACCTTGGAACATATATATGCACAATTGAATGACTATAATTTTTTTTTGACAACCTTAGACCAGATATATGCAAGTTTGAATCACTATGAATTTTTTTTTACAGCCTTAGAACACATATATGCATGATTGAAATACTGTAAATTTTGACAGCCTTAGAACACATATATGCATGATTGAATATCTTTAATTTTTTTTTTATAGCATTAGAATACATATATGCACGATTGAATCACTTTAAAAAAAAATTGACAACCTTAGAGCATATATCTGCATGATTGAATCACTTTAAAACTTTTTTAACAGCCTTAAAACACATATATGCAAGACTGAATCACTATAAATTTTTTTTGATAGCCTTAGAAGAAATATATGCATGATTGAATCACTATGAAATTTTTTTGACAGCCCTAGAACACATATTTACATGATTGAATCACTATGAAATTTTTTTGGCAACCGTAGAATAGATATATGCATTATTGAATCTCTATGAAATTTTTTGAACAACCTTAAGACACTAATATGCATGATTGAATCACAATGAAATTTTTTTGACAGCCTTACAACATATATACGCAATATTGAATCACTATGAATTTTTTTTTACTGCCTTGGAACATATACATGCATGAATGAATCACTACGAAATTTTTTTGACTGGCTCTGACAACATTTATCTATGATTGAATCACAATGAATTTTTTTTGACAGCCTTTGAACACATATATGCATGATTGAATCAATATGAATTATTTTTGACATCATTAGAACACATATATGCATGATTAAAATAGTGTAATTTTTTTTTGACAAACTTAGAACATATATTTGCATGATTGAATCACTATGAAATTCTTTTGACAGCCTTAGAACACATATATGCATGATTGAGACACTATGAATTTTTTTTTATATCCTTAGAACACATTTATGCATGATTTAATCTCTATGAAATTTTTTTGACAGCCTTAGAACACATATATACATGATTGAATCACTAAAAATTTTTTTTTGACAGCATTATAACATATATATGCATGATTGAATCACTATAAGAAAATTTTGACAGCCTTAGAACACATATCTGCATGATTAAATCTATATGAAATTTTTTTGACAGCCTTAGCACACATATATTCATGATTGAATGATTGAATCACTAAGAAAGTTTTGACAGTCTTAGAAGACATATATGCATGTTTGAATCACTATGAAGCTTTTTGACTACCTAAGAACACATATGTGCATGATTGAATCACTATGAAATTTTTTTATTGCCTTAGAACACATATATGCGTGATTGAATCGCTATGATTTTTTTTAAAGCATTTGAAAACATATATGCATGATTGAATCACTATATAATTTTTTTGACACCCTTAGAACACATATATGCATGATTGAATCACTATGATTTTTTTTCGATTGCCTTAAAACACATATACGCATGATTGAATCTCTATAAAAAAAATTTGACATCACTAGGTCACATATATGCATGATTGAATCACTATAATTTTTTTTGAAAACCTTAGAACACATATTTGCATGATTGAATCACTAAGAAATTTCTTTGACAACCTTAGAACACATATTTGCATGATTGAATCACTATGACATTTTTTTTACCGCCTTATAACACATATGTGCATGATTGAATCACTATGAAATTTTTTGACAGCCTTAGAACACTTATAAGCATTGATTGAATCACTTTGAAATTTTTGTGACAGGCATAGAACACATATATACATGATTGAATCACTATGATATTTTTTTAACAGCCACAAAACACATATATGCATGATTGAGTCGCTATGAAATTTTTTTGATAGCCTTAGAATACACATATGCAAGATTGAATCACAATGAAATTTTTTTGACAACCTTAGAACATATATTTACATGATTGAGTCACTATGATTTTTTTTTTTACATCATTAGAACACATATATGCATGATTGAATCACTACAAAATTTTTTTGACAGCCTTAGAGCACATATCTGCCAGATTGATTCACTATAAATTTGTTTTGACAGCCTTAGGATACATCTATGTATGATTAAATCACAAAGAAATTACTTTTATAGCCTTAGAACATATATATGCAAGATTGAGTCTCTATGAATTTTTTTTGACAGGCTTAGAATATATACATGCATGATTCAATCACTATAAAAAAAAATTTGACAGTCTTAGAAGCTATATACGCATGTTTGAAACACTATGAATTTTTTTTTACTACCTTAGGACACATACATGCATCATTGAATCACTATGAATTTTTTTTTATAGCCTTAGAACACATATATGCATGATTGAATCACTATGAACTTTTTTTGACAGTCTTAGAAGACATATATGCTTGATTGAATCAGTATGAAATTTTTTTTACAGCCTTAGAACACATATATGCATGATTGAATCACTACGAATTTTTTTTGATAGCCTTAGAACTCATATATGCATGATTGGATCACTATGAAATTTCTTTGACAGCCTTAGAAGACATATATGCATGATTGAATCACTATGAAATTCTTTTGAGAACCTTAGAACACATATATGCATTAATTAATCACTATGAATTTTTTTTGAGAGCCTTAGAACATATATATGCATGATTGAATTACTTTAAAAAAAATTTAACAGCCTTAGAACACATATATGCATGATTGAATCACTATGAAAATTGTTTGAGACTTAGAACACATATATGCATGATTAATCTCTATAAATTTTTTTTGACATCATTAAAACACATATATGCATGATTGAATCTCTATAACATTTTTGGAAAACCTTATAACACATATCTGCATGATTGAATCACTATAAAAATTTTTTAACAGCCTTAGAACACTTGTATGGATGTTTGAATCACTATAAAAAAAATTTGACAGCCTTAGAATACATATATGCATGTTTGAATCACTATAAATTTTTTGTGATAGCGTTAGAACACGTATATGCATGATTGAATCACTATGAAATTTTTCTGACAGTCTTAGAACACATAAATGAATGATTGAATCACTATAAAAAAAAATTGACAACCGTAGAACAGATATATGCATGATTGAATCACTATAAATTTTTTTTAACAACCTTAGGACACATATATACATGATTGAATCACTATGAAACTTTTTTGACTTCCTTAGAACATACATATGTACGATTCAATCACTATGAATTTTTTTTGGCAGCCTTTGAATAAATATATTCATGATTGAATCACTATGATTTTTTTTGACATCCTTAGAACACATATATGCATGATTGAATCCTTATGAATTTTTTTTGACATCATTAGAACACATATATGCATGATTGACATCATTAAAAACTTAGAACATATATTTGCATGATTGAATCACTATGAAATTTTATTGACAGTCATAGAAAACATATTTGCTTGATTGAGTCACTATGACTTTTTTTTGACAGCCTTAGAACACATATATTCATGATTGAGACACTGTGAATTTTTTTTTATAGCCTTAGAACACATTTATGCATGATTTAATCTGTATGAAATTTTTTTGACAGCCTTAGAACACATATATACATGATTGAATCACTAAAAAAAAAAAATTGACAGCTTTATAACATATATATGCATGATTGAATCACTATAAGAAAATTTTGACAGCCTTAGAACACATATCTACTTTATTAAATCTATATGAAATTTTTTTGACAGCCTTAGCACACATATATTCATGATTGAATCACTAAGAAAGTTTTGACAGTCTTAGAAGACATATATGCATGTTTGAATCACTATGAATTTTTTTGACTACCTAAGAACACATATGTGCATGATTGAATCACTGTGAAATTTTTTTGACAACCTTAGAACACAAATATGCATGATTGAATCACTATGAAATTTTTTTATTGCCTTAGAACACATATATGCATGATTAGATCACTATGAAAATTGTTTGAGACTTAGAACACATATATGAATGATTAAATCTCTATAAATTTTTTTTGACATCATTAAAACACATATATGCATGATTGAATCTCTATAAAATTTTTGGAAAACCTTATAACACATATCCGCATGATTGAATCACTATAAAAATTTTTTAACAGCCTTAGAACACTTGTATGGATGTTTGAATCACTATAAAGAAATTTTGACAGCCTTAGAATACATATATGCATGAATGAATCACTATAAATTTTTTGTGATAGCGTTAAAACACGTATATGCATGATTGAATCACTATGAAATTTTTCTGACAGTCTTAGAACACATAAATGAATGATTGAATCACTATAAAAATTTTTTGACAACTGTAGAATAGATATATGCATGATTGAATCACTATGAATTTTTTTTAACAACCTTAGGACACATATATACATGATTGAATCACTATGAAATTTTTTTGACTGCCTTTGAACATACATATGTATGATTCAATCACTATGAATTTTTTTTGACAGCCTTTGAATAAATATATTCATGATTGAATCACTATGATTTTTTTCTGACAGCCTTAGAACACATATATGCATGATTGAATCCCTATGAAATTTTTTTGACATCATTAGAACACATATATGCATGATTGACATCATTACAAACTTAGAACATATATCTGCATGATTGAATCACTATGAAATTTTATTGACAGTCTATGATCATCGCAAAAATTTTCCTCTGTTGTGGTTTCTCTCTCTTCCTTCTCTTTTCCTTTTCTAGCCTCTATTTTCCTCCTTTTTGAAGGGAAAAAAATAAAAGACAGAAAAGAAAGAGAGAAGAGAAAAGAAGAGAGAGGAACTCTTTCCCGGGGTCTCACTTGACCTAAATTTGAAAATATTTAGCAAATAACTCGTCTCTGTTTTGAAAATATTTGCGGGAAAATAGAGAGACGAGATTCGCTCGTCGGTATGAGGTTCGACCGTTCCTGGCGCCTTTACCAGGGGTAATTGAACCAAGGATCGAATTTATGCCTTTTGCTTTGCCTAAATATTATCTAAGAATTTATTCTAAATCTAAATGCACAAAGAATCATGCTTGTGCAATGCAAGGATGTATGCTCTTTTGAAAGATGTTTTGAAAAAATTTTCAAGTATTCTGAGATGAACTTGATAATGAATTGAAGAAATGATTTAAAGGATTAATTTGGATCTTAGATTTGGAATCCAACTCAGGATTTTAAATGGCTCAGGAAGAAGAGATTTGAATTTCCAAGTTTTGGAATGATCAGGATTTAGAGTGTTAAATCTGTAGAAAGAGGAATTTAGAATTGGAATTTTTGAGATAAGAATGATTTTTCAAAGTCATAATGGACTTTGAATTAGAATTGATTTTCAAGGATCGATTTTGAATTCAATATCAGACTAGGAATTTGAATATAAATTTGAAATTGTCTTGGAGAATAGAAGATGAAATTAGATTTGAAACGAAATTTTGATCTAATATCTGAGATGGAACTGGATCTGAGATTTGAGATCCGAGATAGGGTTGAATTCTGGAATTCTAAGTGGGATTGGATCCGAAGTCTAAGATCCGAGATATAGTTGAATTTTGGAGCCTAAATGGAATTGGATCAGAAGTCTAAGATCTGAGGTGAAGTTGGATATGAAATCTGGATCCTAAAGGAGAATTGGACTCTCGATCCTAAAATGGATTTTGGATCTGAAGTCTGAGATCCAAGATTGGATTTAGATCTGAAGATCTGGAATCTAAGATGGAATTGGATTCTGGATCTCAAGGGAGTTTGGATCTAAAGTCTGACATCCAAAGGTGAAGATTGTATTTGGAAATCTGGATCCAAGTTGGGATTGGGTTCTAACTTTGGATTTGGATTTTGAAAGTCCGAATGGGACTTTTGAGGATGAATCTGGGAAAAATCCAGATTGAATTTAAAATTTAGGAAGAATCAGAATCAATCTCAAAACCTTGATTTTGAATTTTAAGAAGCATTTTTTGAAGATAAAGAATAATTTTGAATTTGAAATCAGAAGATGAATCAGAAACTTCAAAGTTAAATTGAACTTTGAAGTTTGAATTTGGAAATTGAAGTATAAAAATGAATTTTGAAATTTCAAAGTCAATTTTGGACTTTGAAATCGAATTTGAATCTTGAAAATGAGATAGAAATTGAATTTGAAATAGAAGCTTGAAGAAAGATATTCAAGATCACTTGGGGTTTTGAAAGGGAATTTTGAAGATATGATGCAATTTTATCCTAAATGATGAATGAATCTAAATAATTTTGAAATTGGATTTTGAAAATCATATTTCATTCTTTAAATGAATGTAAATAATGTTGAAGACATAATACATCTCTGACTATGGTCATTGAATGTATCATATAATAATCATATTTAAATTCAGGTGAAGAATAGAACATATTGTGGTGCTTTTATAGAGTTTAAAATGAAATTAACTCTCAATAGATCCTAACTATGGCCATTGATATATATTTTGAGTTAATTTTAAATTAAACTCTAATAAAAGAAGAAGATATTTTAGAAAATATGATGATTTTTTTAAAAGGATCCAGTGTGGATCCAGTGTTATTCTATAAAAGATGAAAATCCTAAGTCTTGTTCACATCCTGACTATGGCCATTGATGCAAATCGTCAACTTAGGATTTAATCACCATTTATAAAATGGTGCACGTGCCCTTCGTGTTCCCATTCATAAATTTTTTGAAATAAACGAGAAAATGATATGAAGCAAGCATTTCTAAGCTATGTATGTTCATACATTCTATTCTAGTATTGAAAGTGTAAAATTCTCGCTAAAGCCCAGCTATTACAACATTGAAATTTGAAATTGAAATGATAAAGTCCTAAGCTATAAACGGAGATAAACTTTTCTCACATATTTCCTGCAAAAATAGAATTAGCACAAGATAACAGGCGAAATATAGAAATAGATTTGAGAATTGTTGTATTAAAATTAAAGACATAACTGAAAGTGTTCATTCCGATGAAGAACGAATATACTAGATGCAAAGCTTAAACTAATATATATATATATATATATATATGTATGTATATATATATGTATATATATACATGATGTACCCTATGCTCATAAAATATAATATATATGTGATGCTAAACTGGAGACATGCAATATAGGAATACATTGTGAGAGGTGTATGCAATATACAGCAACATAAGTGAAGGTGCTTGCTTTAATGGGGTAGCCTAAACATGCCGCTAATATTATGGAAATGGTGAACAGTTTTAAATGCTGCTGCTGCAGGGGCTGGGATTATTTGCAAATGTAAGGTGTGGTGCAGGTGGTGAGAATTACAACAAACAGAGCAGGTTCTAGGTGTTGAACGCTATGTGCTGGTAGTGAAGTGGAAGGTGTGTGTTGTGAAGAAAGTGGACTGGGTACCATGGCGATGTTGCCGACTGAGGAAATGCAAGGATATACATAGTGGTGCACAACTGGATGAATAGTGACAATGGGTAATGCACTGTGATACACTGTGCACAGGAAGTTACAGGAGAGGTGTGGTATAGTGCACCACCACCATACCTGGATACTCATCACAGCACAAATTTAGGTGCGCCCACCCTGTTGGATGGACCATGCCATTTAAACACCTACTCCATTTTTGCACAAGTGGATGCAATAGGAACTAACTGAAGGTTTGCAACGACTGTAGCCTCTGCCACTACACCACCTATTTTGTCAATGCAGTTATCAACCATTATGGGAAAAGTGACTTTATGTGACGTAGTTGATGATTTCTCTGAATTCAGAACTCGCCTCTTGACCCATATTATAAGAGGACTGGCAGAAAAAGGTTTTCTGCAGCAACCGTATTGAAAATTTTTATATTATTGTAGCTGCTTCTGACTGTCTCCTCCAGTAGTATCCATCACAAAGGGAAACACCAACAGAGCTTAGCATTTTCATTGACTGTAGTATGTATTCTAAATAGCAAATGACGATAATATTAGCATTGCCCACCTTTTTCAATATCTGCTCAACTTTGAAAGCGTGTTTCAAGCAGGACACTTGTAGTCTCAGGAATGTCTTGGATCTTAAAAATACTGATGGACAGACCGAGGGATTTGATGGTCAAAATCGAAAAAGTTTCATTTTTCGATTAAGTTATAAAGCATGTAGAATTCCTTACAAAGCAAGAAGGATGATCAAACCTGTAGAAGTACTCCAAGTTGTTCTGTATTAGCTTTTCACATTCGATCTTTTGATATAGCTGCCTTTGTCTTGGTATTTCAGGATTTGCCAGGTGAGAGCACCTTATATCATTTGCATTGATAAATCTTATGACAAAAAACACCACCTGTATTATCCTCCAGCGAGTCAGTCTAGATAAATCAAGAAAAGATTCCCACTCATCAGGGCAAGACTTCAAACCCTTATATATATAAGAAGTGCTTCAGGTTTACGTAAACTATGCGAAGCAATATGTCCTTTAAGCAAAGCCTCAGTTAGCGGCGGCAGTGGGTTTTACCTGGATCCGAGGCAGAACATGTATATCGGAATAGAACACACCTTTCTGAATCCACAAAGCACAATAATCATGAGGACTAAGCATAAGGAGTTAGATCAAAACACAGGGCATTGATTGACAAAAACTTGAGAAATATATATTCATAAATCAGGGTGAGATATAATTCTAATGTGATAAGAGGAATGCAACATACCACTAAATATGATAAACAAAGAATCCATGTAATCGAGCAATGCTGAATAGTGGGAATAACAGGAACTAAATGTTATAAAAAAATGCATATCTTAAGATGCTGGGTCATGATTTGGGAAGAGAATAAAACAACAGGGCCTTTCACTCTATCTTGTTACAAAACAAAAAAAAAGCTATTCTCAACAGTAGATTGATTCATAGTGAATCGACCTCTGCGAGTTGATCTAAGTTGATCAGGATGGAGGATAGTGGGGTGGGTGCCTAAGCTCTGCAATATAGCATTGGCACAACAACTTATTGTCATAGCTGATGGTGTTCACGATGGATGCGCAGGTATGAGGAAAAAAAAAAAAAACAGAGTACCGAGGTTTGTAAGATCAGAGATATGATACCAATGGGTGAAGTCCGATGAGTGCAGCATGTTGTTATGAATTGTGACGGTACTTATGAATATTGTGCAAAGAAAGGAAAGGGGAATACAGGTGAACCCCACTGAGTTTGAAAATAACCTCCTGGATGAGTCGAAATGATATATTGACACCAATAAGTAATCCCCGAAATAAGCATGGATTAAAAATGGAATGAATAATCAAATACAGTAAAAAATATAATGCAGGAATGAATGGAACATGATGAATCAGAGTGAACCACACTTATAATCTGATGCCATTAAAATGGGAAATCAAATGCAAAGACAGTAATATAAAGAGAAAATAAAAGAAGAAAGAAAGAAAAAAAATCAAAGCATAATAAAGAACTGATCGTGAGTTGAGCATCAAATGATAACCCAGAAATGGAACATGTAAACAAATTTTCTATTTGAATAGAGTCCAATCTCATTGCAGGGGGGATTTACAGTCAGTGGGATGACTCTTACAGTAAATCAGGGGAGTTCCAGCCATTGTGAGTGAAATTTTTTGATAGAATTTAAATGAAGCATTCCCAGCAACTCCGATTCAGTTTCAGATCGACCTTTTGTGGAGGATAAAAGCCAGGCTGAATACAAACTGGCAGAGACACCTATTCAGCAACTCCAGACCAGACGATGGGTCTCATAGCAGTTCCGATCTGGATTCCAGATCACCAACTGCTGCAATGGAATGTCGATATTGACTTCCACCGTGAATATAAGGGCGATTTTCATAGAAGATGAACTCACGGTGAAATCAACTGTAGAGCAGATGAATTTCACTGTGAATTAGGTCTAGGAAAAATGAAATTAGGTTGATGACTAAGGGATGCCGATCAAATTGGATGAAACCAAACGATGTAGCTCAACGAATGATAAAAAGAAGAACAACAACAAAATAAATAAGTAAATAAATAAATCAAATTGGAAAAGACATTATATATTGTGAAAATGCGATGAAACAAAGGGTAATAAAATGGATAAAATAAAATGTGATTAAATGATTGATCGAATGCAAACCCTTTTAATAATGTAGAAACCCAAGAAAATGTGACCCTGCAGAAGGCCAGATTCCTGTAGCAATATGCAAATTGGCATCGCTATAGACGAACCAATGAGGCATATGATGCTTATGTGAAACAGAGGAAGAAGATGCTTAAAACACAAATTAACTGAAAACAATAAGAGAGAGGGTTAATAGGGACTTACCTTGCTTGCAAGAATTCTGAGAGAAGGAGTCGGGGCTTCTTCAGTGACTCAGAGGGGAAGAGATCAATGGGAGAGAAAGCAAGATCCGTGAAGAAGAAAGGAAATGTTGAGGTGAGGAAAATGGATTGAAATCCTTCCTTCAGAAGAAAACCGATCAAGTGGAGAGGTGAATAATGGATAGGCAGGGGATCGATAGGCAAGGAATGGATAGGCCAGGGGATGGATGGAATCGCCTCCTGCGCCTCCTGTTTTATAACAGGAGGCCGTTACTTTTTTTTCAAGGGAGGTCCAAAAAGCATTTCAAAAATTTTAAAAAGTGGTTCCTCTTTAAGGATTTTCTGAAAAGATGGTTTTTAAGAAAGAAACTTTAGAAAAAGGGTTTCTAAAAACCATTTTTTTTTTGTATTTTTCTTTTTCCCTTATTATTATTTTTTTACTCCTTTGTCTTTGCATTATATATATTTATATATATATATATATTTGATGTTTTTGATATAAAAACTCTGAAAACTAAAGGGTTTTAAATTAATTTGGCAAAATTTAAAAATAGTTTATCAAAGAAGTATTTTCTGAGAATTTGAGTTCATTTTTGGAAATTTTCTTCAGAAGATGGGTTTGGATCCAGGTTTTGAGAAAATATTCGAGTTTTGAACCTCGAATTGAGAAATATAACATGATGAATCCAAACGGATACCAGACAAACTATTTGAGCCTTTCAAAAGGTTATTTTGGTAATTTTGAGGATTTGATTTAAAAATTGGATGACAAAGCTCAGATTTGGATCTTGACAATAGATCTAGATCCGAAATCAAGTCAGATACATAAAATGAATTTAATTTCAGTAAAACTTTGAGAAATGAATTAGAATTTAGATTTAAAAGTGACTCAATTGCTCAAAAAATGAAGTCAGGGGCAAAAAGGGAATATTTAAAAGATTTTAAAAAATTTGGGGTGTTCACACAGTTATAGAAAACATATATGGTTGATTGAGTCACTATGAATTTTTTTTGACAACCTTAAAACACATATATGCATGATTGAATCACTATGATTTTTTTTTTACAGTCTTAGACCACATATATACATGATTGAATCTCTAAAAAAAAATTGACGGCATTAGAACACATATATGCATGATTGAAGCACTATAAAAAAATTTTGACAGCCTTAGAACACATATCTGCCTGATTGATTCAGTATGAATTTTTTTTGACAGCCTTAGGATACATATATGCATGATTGAATCACTATAAATCTTTTTTTGCAGGCTTAGAACACATATATGCAAGATAGAATCACTATGAGTTTTTTTTTCAGCCTTAGAACACACGTATGCATGATTAAATCTATACAAAATTTATTTGACAGCCTTAGCACACATATATTCATGATTGAACCACTATAAAAAAGTTTTGAGAGCCTTAGAACACATATATGCATGTTTGAATCACTATGAATTTTTTTTTACTACCATAGGACTCATATATGCATGATTGAATCACTATGATTTTTTTTTGACAGCCTTAGACCACATATATGCATGATTGAATCACTATAAAATTTTTTGACAGCTTTAGAACACATATATGCATGATTGAATCACTATGATTTTTTTTAAAGCCTTAGAACACATATATGCATGATTGAATCACTATGGAATTCTTTTGACATCCTTAGAACACATATATGCATGATTGACTTACTATGAAAAAAATTTGACATCATTAGAACACAAATATGCATGACTGCGTCACTATAATTTTTTTCTGAAAACCTTAGAACACATATCTGCATGATTGAATCACTATGAAATTTATTTGACAGCCACAGAACATATATATGCAAGATTGAATCACTATGAAATTCTTTTGACAGCCATAGAAATCATATATGCAGGATTTAGTCACTATGAAATTTATTTGATAACCTTAGAATAGATATATACACGATTCAATTACTATGATTTTTTTTTGACAGCCTTACAACATATATATACATGATTGAGTCACTATGAATTTTTTTTGACAGCATTAGAACACATATATGCATGATTGAATCACTATAAAATTTTTTTGACAGCCTTAGAACATATATCTGCCTGATTGATTCACTATAAAACTTTTTTGACAGCCTTAGGATACATATATGCATGATTGAATCACTAAGAAATTTCTTTTATAGACTTAGAACACATATATCAAGATTGAATCACTATGATTTTTTTGTTGCAGCCTTAGAATACATATATGCATGATTAAATCTCTATGAAATTTTTTTGACGGCCTTAGAACACATATATGCTTGATTGAATTACTATAAAAAAAAAATTGATAGCCTTAGAACACATATATGCATGTTTGAATCACTATGATTTTTTTTACTACATTAGGACACATATATGCATCATTGAATCACTATGATTTTTTTTTTATATCCTTAGAACACATATCTGCATGATTGAATCACTATGATTTTTTTTTTACAGCCTTAGAACACATATATGCATGATTGAATCACTATGATTTTTTTTTAACAGCCTTAGAACACATATATGCATCATTGAATCACTACAATTTTTTTTGACAGCCTTAGAACACATAAATGCATGATTGAATCACTATGAAATTTTTTGATATACTTTGAACACATATTTACATGATTGAATCTCTATAAAAAAAAAAATTACATCATTACAACACATATATGCATGATTGAATCACTATAATTTTTTTTTTTAAAAACCTTAGAACACATATTTGCATTATTGAATCACTGTGAAATTTATTTGACAGCCTTAGAACACATATATGCATGATTGAATCACTATAAATTTTTTTTTTAACCCTTAGAACACATGTGCATTATTAAGTCAATATGATTTTTTTTTGACAGCCTTAGAAAACACATATGCATTATTGAATCACTATAAATTTTTTTGACAGCCTTAGAACACATATACGCATGATTGAATCTTGCATGAAATTTTTTTGACAGCCTTATAAAACATATATGCATTATTGAATCACTATGAAATTTATTTGACAGCCTTAGAAAACATATATGCATTATTGAAACTCAATGAATTTTTTTTGACAGCCTTAGAACACATATATGCATGATTGAATCACTATGAAATTTTTTTGACATTCTTAGAACGTATATATATGCATGATTGAGTCACTATGAAATTTTTTTGACAGATCTAGAACACATATATGCATGATTAAATCTCTATGATTTTTTTTACAACTGTAGAACAGATATATGCATTAATGAATCACTATGAATTTTTTTTAACAATCTTAGGACACATATATGCATGATTGAATCAATATGAAATGTTTTCGATAGCCTTAGAACATATATATGCATGATTGAATCACTTTGAATTTTTTTGACAGCTTTAGAACACATATATGCATTATTGAATCAGAATGAATTTTTTTTGACAGCTTTAGAAGACATATATGCATGATTGAATCACTATGAATTTTTTTTGACATTCTTAGAACACATATATGCATGATTGAATCACAATGAATTTTTTTTGACAATGTTAGAACACATATATGCATGATTGAGTCACTATGAAATTTTTGAGACATCCTTAGAATACATATATGCATGATTGAGTCACTGCAAAATTTTTGTAAGATCCTTAGAACACATATATTCATATTTGAATCACTTTGAAATTTTTTTGACAACTTTGAAACACATATATGCATGATTGAATCAGTATGAAAATTTTTTGACAGCATTAGAACACATATATGGTTGATTGAATCACTATGAAATTTTTTTGACAGCATTAGAACCCATATATGCACGAATGAATCTCTATGAAATTTTGTTGACAGGCTCAGAACATATATATAACTCATTGAATCACAATGAAATATTTTTGACAACCTTAGAATACATATACATGATTAAATCATAATAAAACTTTTTTGACAGCCTTAGAACGCATATATGCATTATTGAATCATTTTAAAATTTGTTTGACAGACTTAGAACACATATATGCAAGATTAGAATTTTTTAGTCAGCTTTAGAAACCATATATGCATGATTGAAGTACTATGAATTTTTTTTGATAGCTTAAAACACAAATATACGTGATTGAATCACAAAGAATTTTTTTTGACAACCTTAAAACACATATATACATGATTGAATCACAATGACATTTTTTTGACAACCTTACAATACATCTATACGTGATTGAAACACAATAAATAAATTTTGACAGCCTTAGAACACATATATGCATGATTGAATCGCTATGATTTTTTTTTGACAACCTTAGAACACATATATGCTTGTTTGAATCACTACCAATTTTTTTTGGGTAACTTAGAACACATATCTGATGATTGAATCACTATAACATTTTTTTGATAGCCATAAAACACATATATGCATAATTGAGTCACTATGACATATTTTTAACAGCCTTAAAACACTTATACGCATGATTGAAATTTTTTTGGCAGCCTTAGAACACATGTATGCATGATTGAAATTTTTTTGACAACCTTAGAACACATATATGAAAGATTGAATCATTATGAAAATTTTTGGACAGCACTAGAACACTTATATGGATGATTGAATCACTATAAAATTTTTCTAACAGTATTAGAACACATATAAGCATGATTAGAAATTTTTTTTGAGTAAATTAGAAAACCTATCTGCATGATTGAATCACTATGAATTTTTTTTAACAGCCTTAGAACACATATATGCGTGATTGATTCACTATAAAAATTTTTGGACAGGCTTAGAACACATGTATCCATGATTGAATCACTATAAATTTTTTTTAACAACCTTAGAACACATATATGCAAGATTGAATCACTATGAAATTTTTTTAACAACCTTAGAACACATATATGCAAGATTGAATCACTATGAATTTTTTTTGACAACGTTAGAACCCATATTTGCATGATTGAGTCACTATGAAATTTTTTTGACAGCCTTACAACACATATTTGCACGAGTGAATCACTAAGGAATTTTTTTGACAGTCATCGAAGACATATATGCATAATTGAACCACTCTAATAATTTTTACAGCCTTAGCACACATATATAAATGATTGAATCACTATGAATTTTTTTTGACAACCTTAGAACACATATATGCATCAATGAATCACTATGAATTTTTTTTTATAGCCTTAGAACACATATATGCATGATTGAATAAATATGCATTTTTTTTTACAACCTTAGAACACATATATGCATGATTGAATCACTATAAATTTTTTTTTACAGACTTAGAACACATATATGCATTATTGAATCACTATGAAATTTTTTTGATAGCCTTTGAACACATATATGCATGATAGAATCACTATGAAATTTTTTTGACATTCTTAGAAAACATATATGCATGATTGAATCACTATGAATTTTTTTTGACAACCTTAGAACACATATATGCATGACTGAATCACCATGAAATTTTTTTGCAAGCCTTAGAACACACATATGCATGATTGAATCACTATGAAATTTTTTTGATAGCCTTAGAACACATATATGCATGATGGAATCTCTATAAAAAAAAATTGACACCATTAGAACAAATATATGCATGATTGAATCACTATAATTTTTTTTAAAAAAAAAACTTAGAACACATATCTGCATGATTGAATCACTGTGAATTTTATTTGACAACCTTAGAACACATATATGCTTGATTAAATCACTATGAAATTTTTTTGACAGCCTTAGAATGCATATGAGCATGATTGAATCACTATGAATTTCTTTTGATAGCCTTAGAACACTTATATACATGATTGAATCACTATGGAATTTTTTCGACCGCCATAGAACACATATATGCATGATTGAATCCATATATGAGTGATTGATTCACTATAAAAAAATTTTGATAACCTTAATACACATATATGCATGATTGAATCACAATGACATTTTTTTGACAACCTTAGAAGACATCTATACATGATTGAATCTCAATAACATTTTTTTGACAGCCTTAGAACACATATATGGATGATTGAATCACTATGAATTTTTTTTAACGACCTAAGAACACATATATGCATGATTGAATCACTACCAGATTTTTGTCACAGCATTAGAACATATATATGCATGATTGAATCACTATAAAATTTTTTGGAGTAACTTAGAACACATAGTTGCATGATTGAATCACTATAAAAAAAATTTGACAACCTTAAAACACATATATGCAAGATTGAATCCCTATGAAATATCTTTGACAGCCTTAAAACACATATATGCATCATTGAAATTTTTTTGATAGCCTAAGAACACATATATGCATGATTGAAATTTTTTTGACAGCCTTAGAACACATATATGCATGATTGAATCACTATGAATTTTTTTGGACAACCATGGAACACATATATGGATGATTGAATCACTACAATTTTTTTTGATAGGATTAGAACACATATATGCATGATTGAATCGCTATAAATTTTTTTTGAGTAACTTAGAATCCATATCTGCATGATTGAATCACTATGATGACATATATGCATGATTGAATCACTATTAAGTTTTTTTGACAGCCTTAGAACACATTGACAACCTTAGAACACATATATGCAAGATTGAATCACTATAAAAAAAATTTGACAGCCTTATAACAGATATATGCTTGATTAAATCACTATAATTTTTTTTTAATAAACTTAGAACACATAAATGCAAGAGTGAATCACTATGAATTTTTTTTAACAACGTTAGAACACACATATGCAAGATTGAATCACTATGAATTTTTTTTCACAACGTTAGAACACATATATGCATGACTATGTCACTATAAAAAAATTTTGACAGCGTTAGAACACATATATGCATGAGTGAATCACTATGAAATTTTTTTGACAGGGTTAGAACACATACATGCATTATTGAATCACTATGAAATTTTTTTGACAGCCATAGAACACATATATGCATTACTCAGTCACTATGAAATTTTTTTTACAGCAATAGAACACATATATACATGATTCAGTCACTGTGAAATTTTTTTGATAGCCTTAGACCACATATATGCATGAGGTAATCACTACAAAAATTTTATGACGGCCTTAGCACACATATATGCATGATTGAGTCACTATAAATTTTCTTTGACAGCATTAGAACACATATATGCATGATTGAATCCCTATAAACTTTTTTTGACAGCCTTAGAACACATATATGCATGATTGAATCACAGTGAAAATTTTTGGATTGCCTTAGAACACATATATGCATGATTGAGTCACTATGAATTTTTTTGGACAACCGTATTACACATATATGGATGATTGAATCACTACAAATTTTTTTCACAGGATTAGAAAACACATATGCATGATTGAATCACTATAACTTTTTTTTTTAGTAACTTAGAACACATATCTGCATGATTGAATCACTATGAAATTTTTTTAACAGCCTTAAAAGACATATATGCATGGGTGAATCACTATTAAATTTTTTTGACAGCCTTATAACACATTGACATCCTTACCACACATATATGCAAGATTAAATCACCATAAAATTTTTTTGATAGACTTAGAACACATATACGCATGATTGAAACACTACGAAAGTGTTTTAACAAACTTAGAACACATAAATGCAACACTGAGTCACTATGAAATTTTTTTAACAACCTTAGAACACATATATGCATGACTAAGTCACTATGAATTTTTTTTGACAGCTTAGAACACATATATGCATGAGTGAATCACTATGAAGTTTTTTTGACAACCTTAGAAAACATATATGCATGATTGAATCACTATCAAATTTTTTTGACAGCCATAGAACACATATATGCATGATTTAGTCACTATGATTTTTTTTTTACAGTCATAGAACACATATATGCATGATTGAGTCACTATGAAACTTTTTTAACAGCCTTAGAACATATACATGCATTAGTGAATCACTATGAAATTTTTTTGACAGCCTTAG
The DNA here is from genome assembly GCF_984573655.1 of Nuphar pumila. Lineage (NCBI taxonomy): Eukaryota > Viridiplantae > Streptophyta > Magnoliopsida > Nymphaeales > Nymphaeaceae > Nuphar > Nuphar pumila. The sequence continues at coordinate 105,523,360 of NC_143249.1, forward strand.
CACACATATATGCACTATTGAGTCACTATGAAATATTTTTGACAGCATTAGAACACAAATATGCATGATTGAATCACTGTAAAAAAATTTTGACAGCCTTAGAACAAATATATGCATGATTGAATCACTATGAAATTTTTTGGACAGCCTTAGAAAACATATATGGATGATTGAGTCACTATGATTTTTTTTGGACAACTTTAGAACACATATATGGATGATTGAATCACCACAAATTTTTTTTGACAGGATTAGAACACATATATGCATGATTGAATCACTATAAAAAATTTTGAAGTAAATTAGAACACATATCTGAATGATTGAATCACTATGAATTTTTTTTAACAGCCTTAGAAGACATATATGAGTCATTGAATCACTATTAAATTTTTTTGACAGCCTTAGAACACATTGACAAAACTAGAACACATATATGCAAGATTGAATCACTACAAAAAAAATTTTGACAGCTTTAGAACACATATATGCATGATTGAATCACTATGAATTTTTTTGACAACATTAGAACAAATATAAGCATGATTGAGTCACTATGAAATTTTTTTGACAGCATTAGAACACATATATGCAGGATTAAATCACTATGGGAATTTTTGACAGCATTAGAACACATATATGCATGAGTGAATGAATATAATTTTGTTTTGACATCCTTAGAACACATATATGCATGATTGAATCACTATGAATTTTTTTTAACAAACTTAGAACACATAAATGCAAGACTAAATCACTATGTAATTTTTTTGAAAACCTTAGAACACAAATGCAAGATTGAATCACTATGAATTTTTTTGGACAATGTTAGAACACATACATGCATGACTAAGTCACTATGAATTTTTTGTGACAGCCTTAGAACACATATATGCATGAGTGAATCTCTATAAAAAAATTTGAAAGCCTTAGAAAATATATATGCATGATTGAATCACTATGAAATTTTTTTGACAGCCATTGAACACATATATGCATGATTGAGTCACTATGCAATTTTTTTGACAGCCTTTAAACACATAAATGCATGAGTAAATCACTATAAATTTTTTTTAATAGCCTTAGCACACATATATGCATGATTGAGTCACTAAGTATTTTTTTTACAGCATTAGAACACATATATGCATGATTGAATCACTATAAAAATTTGTTGACAGCCTTAGAGCATATATATGCATGATTAAATCACTATGAATTTTTTTTTACAGCCTTAGAACACATATATGCATGATTTATTCACTATGAAATTGTTTTGATAGCCTTAGAACATATATCTGCATGATTAAATCACCATATATCTTCATGAACCACTATAATTTTTTTTTGACACCCTTAGAACACATATATTAATTATTGAATCTCTATGAAATTTTTTTGACAGCCTTAGCAAACATATATGCATGATTGAATCACCATAAAAAAAATTCACAACTTTATAACACATATATGCATGATTGAATCACTATGAAATGTTTTTGATAACCTTTGAACATATATTTGCATGATTGAATCACTATGAAATTTTTTTGACAACCTTACAACACATATATGCATTATTGAATCACTATAAAATTTTGTTGACAGCCTTAGAACACATATATGCATTATTGAATCACTTTGAAATTTTTTTCACAACCTTAGAACCTATATATGGATGGTTGAATCATTATGAAATTTTTTTGACTGACATCGAACACATATATGCATGATTGAGTAACTATAATTTTTTTTTGACAGCCTTAGAACACATATATGCAATATTGAATCACTATGAAATTTTTTTAACAGCCTTAGAACACATATATGCATGATTAAATCACTATCAATTTTTTTTGACAGCCTTAGAACACATATATGCAAGATTGAATCACCATGAACTTTTTTTGACAACCTTAGAACACATGTATGCATGATTGAATCACTATGAAATTTTTTTGGAAGCCTTAGAACACATATATGCATGATTGAATCTCTATGAATTTTTTTTGGAAACCTTAGAACACATATATGTAAGATTGAAAGTTTTTTTACAAACGTAAAACACATATATGTATGATTGAATCACAATAAATGTTTTTTACAACCTTAGAACACATATATGCAAAGTTGAATCACTATGATTTTTTTTTGAAAACCTTAGAACACATATATGTATGATTGAATAACTACAATTTTTTTTTATTGCATTAGAATACATATATACATGATTGAATCACTACAATTTTTTTTTCTGCATTAGAGTACATATCTGCATGATTGAATCAGTATAATTTTTTTTTGAGTAACTTAGAACACTTATCTGCATGATTGAATAGCTATTAAAATTTTTTGACAGCCTTAGAACACATATATGCATGATTGAATCACTTTGAAATATGTTTGACAACCATAGAACACATATACGTAAGATTGAAATTTGTTTGACGACCATAGAACACATATATACAAGATTGAAATTTTTTTGACAACCTTAGAACACATATATGCATGATTGAATCACTATAATTTTTTTTTGAGAGACTTAAAACACATATATTCATGATTGAACCACAATTAAATTTTTTTGATAGACTTAAAACACATCTATGCATGATTGAATCATAATAAAAAAATTTTGATAGCCTTAGAATAGATATATGCATGATTGTATCACTATGAAATTTTTTTGACAACCTTAGAACACATATATGCATGACTGAATCACTATAAATTTTTTTTGATAGCCTTAGAACACATATATGCATGATTGAACCGTTTTAATTTTTTTTTGACAACCTTAGAATTCATATATGCATGATTGAATCACTATGAAATTTTTTTGATAGCCTTGGAACACAAATATGCTTGCTTGAATCTCTATGAATTTTTTTTGACAACCATAGAACACAAATATGCATGATTGAGTCACTATGAATTTTTTTTTACAGCCTCAGGACATATATGCATGTGTGAATCACTATAAAATTTTGTTGACAACCTTAGAACAAATATATGCATTATTTAATCACTATAAAAAATTTTTGACAGCCTTAGCACGCACATATGCATGATTCAATCACTATGATTTTTTTTTGACAACTTTGGAATATATATAAGAATGATTGAGTCACTATAAATTTTTTTTGACAGCCTTATAACACATATATGCATTATTGAATCACTATGAATTTTTTTTGACAGCCTTAGAACATATATATGCATGATTGAATCGCTATGATTTTTTTTTTTACAGCCTTAGAGCACATTTATGCATGATTAGAATCACCATGAATTTTTGTTGACAACCTTAGAACACATGTATGCATGATTGAATCACTATGAATTTTTTTTGGAAGCCTTAGAACACATATATGCATGATTGAATCACTATGAATTTTTTTGGAAACCTTAGAACACATATATGCTAGATTGAATTTTTTTTTACAACCTTAGAGCACATATATGTATAATTCAATCACAATAAATTTTTTTTGACAGCCTTAGAACACATATTTGCAAGATTGAATCACTATGATTTTTTTTTGACAACCTTAGAACACATATATGCATGTTTAAATCACTATGATTTTTTTTACTGCATTAGAATACATATATGCATGATGGAATCACTATGAAATTTTTTTGACAGCCTTAAAACACATATATGCAGGATTGAATTACAATAAATGTTTTTTGCTAGCCTTAGGACACATCTATGCATGATTGAATCATTATAACAAAATTTTTACAGCCTTAGAACACATATATGCTTGATTGAATCACTATGAATTCTTCTAAAAAAGTTTTGAACACATATTCAGGATTGAATCACTACCATATTTTTTTTACAGCATTAGAACACATATATGCATGATTGAATCACTATAAATTTTTTTTGAGTAACTTAGAACACACATCTGCATGATTGAATCAGTATAAAAAAAATTTGACAGCCTTAAAACACATACATGCATGATTGAATCACTATAATTTTTTTTTAGTAACTTAGAACACTTATCTGCATGACTGAATCACTATGAAACTGTTTTGACAGCCTTAGCACATATATATACAAGATTGAATCACAATGAAATTTTTTTGACAACCTTAGAACACATATATGCATGATTGAATCACTATAAAAATTTTTTGACATCCTTAGAACACATATCTGTGTGATTGAATCACCATGAAATTTTTTGAACCACCTTAGAACACATATATGCAAGATTGAATCACCCTGAATTTTTTTTGACATCGTTTGAACACATATTTGCATGATTGAGTCAGTATAAAATTTTTGTGAGAGCCTTAGAACAAATATATGCATGATTGAATTAGTATGAAATTTTTTTGACAGCATTAAAACATATGTATGCATGATTGAATCAATATAAATTTTTTTAGACAGCCTTAGAACACATATATGCATGAGTAAATCATTATAAAATTTTTTTGACGGCCATAGAATACATATATGCATGATTGAATCACTTTGAATTTTTTTTACAACATTAGAACACATATATTCATGATTGAATCTCTATGAAATTTTGTTTACAACCTTAAAACATATATATGCATGATTGAATCACTATGAAATTTCTTTGACAGCCTTAGAACACATATATACTTGATTGAATCACTATAAATATTTTTTGATAGCCTTAGAACACGTATCTCCCTGATTTATTCACTAAGAAATAATTTTGACAGCCTTAGAACACATATAGGCGTGATTGAATCACTATGAATTTTTTTTGACAACCTTAAAATACATATATGCATGATTGAATCATAATGACATTTTTTTGACAACCTTAGAACACATGTATGCATGATTGAATCACAATAAATTTTTTTTGACAGCCTTAGAACACATATCTGCATGATTGAATCACTAAGAAATTTATTTGACAGCCTTAGAAGACATATATGCATGATTGATCCACTATGAAAGTTTTTTGATAGCCATAGAACACAAATCTGCATGATTGGATCACAATGAAATTTTATTCACAGCTTTATAACACATATATGCATGTTTGAATCACTATCATTTTTTTGGCAACCGTAGAACAGATATATGCATTATTGAACCACTATGAACTTTGTTTAACAATTTTAAGACACATATATGCATGGCTGAATCACTATAAAAAAATTTTGACAGCCTTAGAACACATATATGCATGATTGAATCACTATGATTTTTTTTTTAGGACTTAGAACACATATATATGCATGATTGAATCACCATGAATTTTTTTTGACAACCTTAGAACACATGCATGCATGATTGAATGACTATAAATTTTTTTTGGAAGCCTTAGAACGCATATATGCATGATTGAATTACTATGAATTTTTTTTAGAAACCTTAGAACACATATATGCAAGATTAAATTTCTTTTAAGAACCTTAGAACACATATATGTATGATTGAATCGCAATAAATTTTTTTTGATAGCCTTAGAACACATATATCCAAGATTGAATCACTATGAATTTTTTTTTACAACCTTAGAACACATATATGCAAGATTGAATCACTATAATTTTTTTTTTACTGCATTAGAATACATATATGCGTGATTGAATCACTATAAATTTTTTTGAGTAACTTCGGACACCTATCTCCATGATTGAATAGCCATGAAATTTTTTTGACAACGTTAGAACACATATATGCATGATTGAATCACTTTAAAATTTGTTTGACATCCATAGAACACATATATGCAAGATTGAAATTTGTTTTACGGCCTTAGAACACATATATAAAAGATTAAATTTTTTTTACAACCTTAGAACACATATATGCATGATTGAATCACTATGAAATTTTTTTCACAAGCATAGAAGACATATATTCATGACTGAATCACTACCAATTTTTTTTTACAGCATTAGAACACATATATTTGTGCTTGAATCACTATAAATTTTTTTTGAGTAACTTAGAACACACATCTGCATGATTGAATCTCCATAAAAAAGATTTGACAGCCTTAAAACGCATACATGATTGATTGAATCACTATAAATTTTTTTTAGTAACTTAGAACACTTACCTGCATGACTGAATCACTATGAAATTTTTGTGACAGCCTTAGAACACATATATGCAGGATTAAATTACTATGAATTTTTTTTGACAGTATTAGAACACATATATGCCTGATTGAATCAATATGAATTTTTTTTTATAGCCTTAGACCACATATATACATGATTGAATCATTATGAGTTTTTTTTGATAGCCATAGAACACATATTTGTATGATTGAATAACTATGAAATTTTTTTTACAGCATTAGAACACATATATACATGATTGAATCTCTATAAATTTTGTTGGCAACCATAGAACATATATATGGTTGATTGAATCATAATGAAATTTTTTTGACAGCCCTAGAACAAATATATGCATGATTGAATCATAATAAAACTTTTTTGACGGCCTTAGAACACATATATGCATGATTGAATTACTCTGAAATTTTTTTGACAACCGTAGAACACATATATGCATGATTGAATCACTATAATTTTTTTTTGACGTTAGAACACATATATGCATGATTGAATCACTATAAATTTTTTTGAGTAACTTGGAACACTTATTTGCATGACTGAAACACTATAATTTTTTTTTACAGCCTTAGAGCACATATATGCATGATTGAATCACTATAAAATTTGTTTGACAGCCTTTAAACACATATATGCAAGATTGAATTTTTTTGACAGCCTTAGAACACATATATTCATGATTGAATCACTATGAAATTTTCTTGACATCCTTAAAACACATATATGCGTGATTGAATCACTATTAATTTTTTTTGACCACCTTAAAAGTCATATATGCATGATTGAATCACAATGACATTTTTTTGACAACCTCAGAAGACATCGAAACATGATTGAATTACAATAAAATTTTTTTTACAACCTTAGAACGCATATCTGCATGATTGAATCACTATGAAATTTATTTGACAGTTTAAAACACATATATGCATGATTGAGTCACTATGAATTTTTTTTGATAGCCTTGGAACATATATGTGCATGATTGAATCACTATGAAATTTTTTTGACAGCTTTAGAACACATACATGCATGATTGAATGACTATGAAATTTTTTTGACAGCCCTAGAACACTTAAATGCATGATTGAATCACAATGAATTTTTTTTGACAATCGTAGAATTGATATAGGCTTTATTGAATCACCATAAAATTTGTTCAACAACCTTAGGACACATGTATGCATGATTGAATCACTATAACATTTTCTTGACAGCCTTAGAACCTATATATGCAAGATAGAATCACAATGAAAATTATTTGAGAGCCTTAGAACATATATATGCATGATAGAATCACTTTGAATTTTTTTTCACAGACTTAGAACACATATATATATGATTGAATCACTATGAATTTTTTTGAGAGCCACAGAACACATATATGCACGATTGAGTCACAATGAATTCTTTTTGGCAGCCTTAGAACACATATATGCATGAGTGAATCAATATAAATTTTTTTTGACAGCCTTTGAACATATATATGCATTATTGAATGACTTTGATTTTTTTTTATAGCCTTAGAACACATATATGCAATATTGAATCACTATGAATTTTTTTTGACAACCTTAGAACACATATATGCATGAATAAATAACTATGATTTTTTCTTACAATTTTTGCAGCCTTAGAACACATATATGCATGATTAAATCATCGTAAAATTTTTTGATAACCTTTGAACACATATCTGCATGATTGAATCACTATAAAAAATTTTGACAGCCTTAGAACACATATACACATATATGCATTCTCAGAACACATTTCTGCAAGATTAAATCACTTTGAGATTTTCTTGACAGCCTTAGAACACATATATGCATGATTAAAGCACTATCGAAAAAGTTTGCAAGCCTTAGAACACATATATACAGGATTGAATCACTATAAAATTTTTTTGATAGCCTTAGAACACAAATTGCATGATTTAATCACTATAAATTTTTTTTGACAGGCCTAGAACACATATATGCAGATTGAATCATGCATGAATTTTTTTTGAAAAACATGGAACGTGTATATGCATGATTGAATCAAAATAAAATGTTTTTGAGAGCCTTAGTACGCATATACGCATGTGTGAAAAACCATGAAATTTTTTTGACAGCCATAGAACACATATTGTTATTATTGAATCACTGCAGTTTTTTTTGGCAGCATTAGAACACATATATGTAGGAATGAATCACTATGAAATTTTTTTTTGACAGCCTTAGAACACATATATGCTTCATTGAATCACTATGAAACTTTTTTATAGCCTTAGAACACATATATGCATGATTGAATCACTATAAAATTTGTTAGACACACTTAGAACACATATATGCATGATTGAATCACTTTAAATTTTTTATCAGCCTTAGAACACATATATGCATGATTGAATCACTATGAAATTTTTTTGACAGCCTTAGAACACATATATACACGATTGAATCACTATAAATTTTTTTGACAGCCTTAGAACACATATATTAATGATTGAATCACTATGAAATTTTTTTAACAGCCTTAGAACACATACATGCATGATTGAATTACTATAAATTTTTTTTGACAGCATTAGAACACATATATCCAAGATTGAATCACTATGAAAATTTTTTAACAACCGTAGAACACATATATGCATAATTGAATCACTATGAAATATTTTTGACAGCCTTAAAACACATATCTGCATGATTGAATCACTATAAAATTTGTTGGACAGACTTATAACACATATATGCATGATTGAATCACTGTGAAATTGTTTTGACAGCCTTAGAACACATATACACAAGATTGAATCACTATAATTTTTTTTGACAAACTTAGAACACATATATGCATGATTGAATCACTATGATTTTTTTTTTGACAGCTTTAGAACACAAATATGCATGATTGAATTACTGTAAAATTTTGTTGACAGCATTAGAACACATATATCAAAGATTGAATCACTATAAAAATTTTTTTACAACCTCAGAACACATATCAGCATGATTGAATCAATATAAATAATTTTTGACAGCCTTATAACAAATATATATGAATCATTGAATCACTATGAAATTTTTTTGACAGCGTTAGAACACATATATGTATGATTGAATCTCTATAAAAAAAGATTGACAACCTTAGAGCACATATTTGCTTGATTGAATCACAATGAAATTTTTTTGATAGCGTTAGAACACATATATGCATTATTGGATCTCTATAAAAAAATCTAAGAGCATCAGAACACATATATGCAAGATTGAATCACTATGAATTTTGTTTGATAGCCTTAGAACAAATATATGCATGATTGAATCACTATGAATTTTTCTTATAGCTGTAGAACACATATATCCATAATTGAAGCACTATGAAATTTTTTTTACAGTCTTAGAACACATATATGCATGATTAAAACACTATGAATTTTTTTTTAGACCATTAGAACACATATGCATGATTAAATCACTATAAAACTTTTTTGACAACATTAGAACACAAGTAAGCATGATTGAATCACTAGGAATTTTTTTTGACAGCATTAGAACACTTATATGCATGATTGAATCACTATGATTTTTTTTTTATAACCATAGAACGCGTATATGCATGATTAAATCCCTATGAATTTTTTTGGAAAACCTTAGAACACATATATGCATGATTGAATCACTATGAAATTTTTTTGAGAGCCTTAGAGCACATATATGCATGATTGAACAACTCTGAAATTTTTTTGAGAGCCTTAGAACACATATATGCATGATTGAAAAACTATGAATTTTTTTTGAGAGCCTTAGAATACCTATATGCATGATTGAATCACTACAAAATTTGTTTGACAGTCTTAGAACATATATATGCATGATTGAATCACTTAAATTTTTTTTTGACAGCCTTAGAATACATATCTGCATAATTGAATCACAATGAATTTTTTTTGAGAGCCTTAGAACTCATATATGCATGATTGAATCACTATGAAATTTTTTTGACTGCCTTAGAACATATATATGCTTGGTGGAATCACTACAACTTTTTTTTTGGCAGAATTAGAACACATATATGCATGATTGAATCACCATGAAATTTTTTTACAACCTTAGAACACATATATGCATGATTGAATCACTATGAAATTTATTTGACAGCTTTAGAACACAAATATGCATGATTGAATCACTATAAAAAAAATTTGACATCCTTAAAAAATATATACATGATTGAATCACCTTAAAAATTTTTTGAGAGACTTAGAACACATACATGCAAGATTGAATCACCATGAATTTTTTTTGAGAGCCTTATAACACAAATATGCATGATTGAATCACTATGAAATTTTTTTGACAGCCTTAGAACACATATATGCATGATTCAATAACTATGATTTTTTTCTGACAACCCTAGAACACAAATATGCAAGATTGAATCACTATGAATTTTTTTTGACAACCATACATTGCGTATATGCATGATTCAATCACTATGAAATTTTTTGACAACCTTAGAACACATATATGCGTGATTGAATCACTACAATTTTTTTTTGTTAGCAATAGAGCACATATATGCATGATTGAATCACTATGAAGTTTTTTTGATAGCATTAGAACACATGTATGCATGACCGAATCACTATGAAATTTTTTTGACAGCCATAGAACATATATATGCATGAATAAATTACTACAAATTTTTTTGGCAGCATTAGAACACATATATCCAAGATTGAATGACCATAAAAATTTTTGACAACCTTAGAACACATATATGCATGATTGAATCACTATGAATTTTTTTTGACAGCCTTAGAACACATATATGCATGATTGAATCACTATGATTTTTTTTTTGAAAGCCTTAGAATACATATATGCATGAATGAATTACTATAAAAAAATTTTTACGGCTATAGAACACATATATTGAGATTGAATCACTATAAAAAAATTTTACAACCTTAGAACACATATCTGGATGATTGAATCACTATAAAAAAATTTTGACAGCCTTATAACACATATATACATCATTGAATCACTAAAAAAAAATTTTGACAGCAGTAGAACACATATATGCATGATTGAATCACTGTAAAAAAAATTTGACAACGTTAGAGCACATGTATGCATGATTGAATCACAATGCAATATTTTTGCCATCCTTAGAAAACATATATGCATGATTGAATCACTATGATTTTTTTTAAGAGCATCATAACATATATATGCAAGATTGAATCACTATGGAAATTTTTTTATAGCCTTAGAACAAATATATTCATGATTTAATCAATATGAAATTTTTTTCATAGATGTAGAACACACATATTCATGATTGAAGCACTATAAAAAAAATTTGACAGCCTTAAAACCCATATATGCTTGATTAAAACACTATGATTTTTTTTTTTACAGCATTAAAACACATATATACATGATTGAATCACTATGAATTTTTTTTAACAACATTAGAACACATATATGCATGATTAAATGACTATGAAACTTTTTTGACAACATTAGAACACATATAAGAATGATTGAATCACTATGAACTTTTTTTTACCGCATTAGAATACATATATGCATGATTGAATCACAATGATTTTTTTTGACAACCATTATGCAAGATTGAATCGCTATAAACTTTTTTAACAGGCTTAGAACATATATATGCAAGATTGAATCACTATGAGTTTTTTTTCACAGCCTTAGAACACATATATGCATGATTGAATTACTTAAAAAAAGATTTAACCGCATTAGAACACATATATGCGAGATTGAATCAGTATAAAATTTTTTTTACAACCTTAGAACACATATCTGCATGATTGAATCGCAATAAAAAAAATTTTGACAGCCTTATAACACATATATTAAAACATGTCTATTTGATTGAATCACTATAAACTTTTTTAACGGGCTTAGAACACATATATGCTTGATTGAATCACTATGAATTTTTTTTGACAAGCTTAGAACACATATATGCATGTTTGAATTACAATAGATTTTTTTTATAGCATTAGAACACATATATCCAAGATTGAATCACTATGAAATTTTTTTTACAACCTTAGAACACATATCTGTATGATTGAATCACTATAAAAAAAAATTGATAGCCTTATAACACATATATGCAGCATTGAATCACTATGAATTTTTTTTACAGCGTTAGAACACATATATGCATGATTGAATCACTATAAAAAAAAATTGACAACCTTAGAGCACATATATGCACGATTGAATCACAATGAATTTTTTTTGACAGCCTTAGAACACAAATATGCATGAATGAATCTCTATAAAAAAATTTAAGAGCATCAGAACACATATATGCAAGAGTGAATCACTATGGAATTTTTTTGATAGCCTTAAAACAAATATATGCATGATTAAATCATTATGATTTTTTTTTATAGCTGTAGAACACATATATTCATGATTGAAGCACTATGAATTTTATTTGACAGCATTAGAACACATATATGCTTGATTAAATCACTATGAAACTTTTTTGACAACCTTCGAACACATGTAAGCATGAATGAATCACTATGATTTTTTTTTTACAGCATTAGAACACATATACACATGATTGAATCACTTTAAATTTTTTTTGACAACCTTAGAACACATATATGAATGATTGAATCACTATGAAATTTTTTTGAGAGCCATAAAGCACATATATGCATGATTAAAAAACTATGAATTTTTTTTTACAGCCTTAGAACACATATATGCATGATTGAATCACTATAAAAAAAAATTGTCGGGATTAGAATAGATATATGCATGATTGAATCACTATGAATTTTTTTTGACAGCCTTAGAACACATGTATGCATGATTGAGTCACTATGATTTTTTTTTTACAGCCTTAGAACACATATATGCATGATCGAATTACTATAAAATTTGTTTGATAGACTTAGAACACATATATGCATGATTGAATCAGTTTCAAATTTTTTTCAGCTTTAGAATACATATATGCATGATTGAATCACTATGAAATTTTTTTGACAGCCTTAGAACACATGTATGCATGATTAAATCACTATAAAAAAAATTTGTCAGGATTATTATAGATATATGCAAGATTGAATCACTATGAATTTTTTTGACAGCCTTAGAACACATGTATGCATGATTGAGTCACTACGAATTTTTTTTACAGCCTTAGAACACATATATGCATGATTGAATTACTAAAAAATTTGTTTGACAAACTTAGAACACATATATGCATGATTGAATCAGTTTCAATTTTTTTTCAGCCTTAGAACACATGTATGCATGATTGAGTCACTATGAATTTTTTTTTCCAGCCTTAGAACACATATATGCATGATTGAATTACTATAAAATTTGTTTGACAGACTTAGAACACATATATGCATGATTAAATCAGTTTCAAATTTTTTTCAGCCTTAGAATACATATATACATGATTGAATCACTATGAAATTTTTTTGACTGCCTTAGAACACATATATACATGGCTGATTCACTATAATTTTTTTTTGATAGCCTTAGAACACAATTATGCATGGTTGGATCACAATGAAAGTTTATTGACTTCCTTAGAACAAATATATGCATGATTGAATCACTATGAATTTTTTTTGACAATCCGAGAACACATATATGCATGATTGAATCACTATGAACTTTTTTTGACAAGCATAGAATGCGTAAATGCGTGATTCAATCACTATGAAATTTTGTTGTCAACCTTAGAACACATATATGCATGATTGAATCACTATGAATTGTTTTTTGACAGCCTTAGAACACATATATGCATGATTTAATCACCATAAAATTTGTTTAACAGCATTAGAACACATATATGCATGATTGAATCGCTATAATTTTTTTTTGACAGCCTTAGAACACATATCTGCATGACTGAATTGCTATGAAATCTTTTTGAGAGCCTTAGAACACATATATGCATGATTGAATCACTATGAAATTTTTTTACAGCCTTAAAACAGATATATGCATGATTGAATCACTATGAAATTTTTCGGACTGCTTTAGAACACATATATGCTTGATTTAATCACTATAAATTTTTTTTGACAACCTTATTATACATATTTGCATGATTGAATCACTATGAATTTTTTTTTACAGCCTTAGAACACTTATATGCATGATTTAATCACTATACATTTTTTTAGAGTGGTAGAGCACATATATTCAAGATTGAAGCACTATGAAATTTGTTTGACAGCCTTTGAACACATTTATGCATGATTAAATCACTATGAAACTTTCTTGACAACCTTAGAGCACATGTAAGCATGATTGAATCACTATGAATTTTTTTTGACAGCATTAGAACACATATACACATGATTGAATCACTTTGAATTTTTTTTGACAACCTTAGAACACATATATGAATGATTGAATCACTATGAAATTTTTTTGAGAGCCATAGAGCACATATATGCATGATTAAAAAACTATGAATTTTTTTTTACAGCCTTAGAACACATATATGCATGATTGAATTACTATAAAAAAAAATTTTCAGGATTAGAATAGATATACGCATGATTGAATCACTATGATTTTTTTTTGACAGCCTTAGTACACATGTATGCATGATTGAGTCACTATGAAACTTTTTTTACAGCCTTAGAACACATATATGCAAGATTTAATCACTATAAAAATTTTTTGACAGCCTTAGAACACATATATGCATGATTGAACCTCTTAAATGTTTTTTGAAAGCCTTAGAATACATATCTGCATGATTGAATCACCATGAATTTTTTTTTAGAGCCTTAGAACTCATATACGCATGATTGAATCACTTTGAAACTTTTTCGAAAGCCTTAGAACACATATATGCTTGGTGGAATCACTACAAAATTTTTTTGGCAGCATTAGAACACATATATGCATGATTGAATCACTTCAAAAAAAATTTTATAACCTTAGAACACATATATGCATGATTGAATCACTATGAAATATTTTTTACAGCTTTAGAACACATATATGCATGATTTAATCACTAGAAGTTTTTTTTGCCAAGCTTATTACACATATCTGCATGATAGAATCACTATGAAATTTTTTGACAGCCTTAAAACACATATGTGCATGATTGAATCACTATGAATTGTTTTTTAACAGCCTTAGAACACATATATGCATGATTTAATCACCATAAAATTTGTTTAACAGCCTTAGAACACATATATGCATGATTGAATCACTATAATTTTTTTTTGATAGCCTTAGAACATATATCTGCATGGCTGAATTGCTATGAAATCTTTTTGAGAGCCTTAGAACACATATATGCATGATTGAATCACTATCAAATTTTTTTACAGCCTTAAAATACATATATGCATGATTGAATCACTATGAAATTTTTTTGACTGCTTTAGAACACATATATGCTTGATTTAATTACTATAATTTTTTTTGACAACCTTATTACACATATTTGCATGATTGAATCACTATGAATTTTTTTTGACAGACTTAGAACACATATATGCATCATTTAATCACTATACATTTTTTTACAGTGGTAGAGCACATATATTCATGATTGAAGCACTATGAATTTTTTTTGACAGCCTTAGAACACATATATGCATGATTTATTCACTATACATTTTTTTAGAGTGGTGGAGCACATATATTCATGATTGAAGCACTATGAAATTTTTTTGACAGCCTTAGAACACATATATGCATGATTAAATCACTATGAAACTTTTTTGACAACCTCAGAACACATGTAACCATGATTGAATCACTATGAATTTTTTTTGACAGCATTAGAACACATATACACATGATTGAATCACTTTGAATTTTTTTTGACAACCTTAGAACACATATATGAATGATTGAATCACTATGAAATTTTCTTGAGAGCCATAGAGCACATATATGCATGATTAAAAAACTATGAATTTTTTTTTACAGCCTTAGAACACATATATGCATGATTGAATCACTATAAAAATATTTTGTCAGGATTAGAATAGATATATGCATGATTGAATCACTATGATTTTTTTTTGACAGCCTTAGAACACATGTATGCATGATTGAGTCACTATGAAACTTTTTTTACAGCCTTAGAACACATATATGCAAGATTTAATCACTATAAAAAATTTTTGACAGCCTTAGAACACATATATGCATGATTGAACCTCTTAAATGTTTTTTGAAAGCCTTAGAATACATATCTGCATGATTGAATCACTATGATTTTTTTTTAGAGCCTTAGAACTCATATATGCATGATTGAATCACTTTGAAACTTTTTCGAAAGCCTTAGAACACATATATGCTTGGTGGAATCACTACAAATTTTTTTTGGCAGCATTAGAACACATATATGCATGATTGAATCACTTCAAAAAAATTTTTATAACCTTAGAACACATATATGCATGATTGAATCACTATGAAATATTTTTTACAACTTTAGAACACATATATGCATGATTTAATCACTAGAAGTTTTTTTTTGCCAAGCTTATTACACATATCTGCATGATAGAATCACTATGAAATTTTTTGACAGCCTTAAAACACATATGTGCATGATTGAATCACTATGAATTGTTTTTTAACAGCCTTAGAACACATATATGCATGATTTAATCACCATAAAATTTGTTTAACAGCCTTAGAACACATATATGCATGATTGAATCACTATAAAAATATTTTGTCAGGATTAGAATAGATATATGCATGATTGAATCACTATGATTTTTTTTTTACAGCCTTAGAACACATGTATGCATGATTGAGTCACTATGAAACTTTTTTTACAGCCTTAGAACACATATATGCATGATTTAATCACTATAAAATTTTTTTGACTGCCTTAGAACACATATATGCATGATTGAACCTCTTAAATTTTTTTTTAAAGCCTTAGAATACATATCTCCATGATCTAATCACTATGATTTTTTTTTAGAGCCTTAGAACTCATATATGCATGATTGAATCACTTTGAAACTTTTTTGAAAGCCTTAGAACACATATATGCTTGGTGGAATCACTACAAATTTTTTTTGGCAGCATTAGAACACATATATGCATGATTGAATCACTTCAAAAAACATTTTATAACCTTAGAACACATATATGCATGATTGAATCACTATGAAATATTTTTTACAACTTTAGAACACATATATGCATGATTTAATCACTATAAGTTTTTTTTGCCAAGCTTATTACACATATCTGCATGATTGAATCACTATGAAATTTTTTGACAGCCTTAAAACACATATGTGCATGATTGAATCACTATGAATTGTTTTTTAACAGCCTTAAAACACATATATGCATGATTTAATCACCATAAAATTTGTTTAACAGCATTAGAACACATATATGCATGATTGAATCGCTATAAATTTTTTTTGACAGTCTTATAACACATATCTGCATGACTGAATTGCTATGAAATCTTTTTGAGAGCCTTAGAACACATATATGCATGATTGAATCACTATGAAATTTTTTACAGCCTTAAAATACATATATGCTTGATTGAATCGCTATGAAATTTTTTTGACTGCTTTAGAACACATATATGCTTGATTTAATCACTATAATTTTTTTTGACAACCTTATTACACATATTTGCATGATTGAATCACTATGAAATTTTTTTGACAGCCTTAGAACACATATATGCATGATTTAATTACTATACATTTTTTTAGAGTGGTAGAGCACATATATTCATGATTGAAGCACTATGAAATTTTTTTGACAGCCTTAGAACACATATATGCATGATTAAATCACTATGAAACTTTTTTGACAACCTTAGAACATATGTAAGCATGATTGAATCACTATGAATTTTTTTTGACAGCATTAGAACACATATACACATGATTGAATCACTTTGAATTTTTTTTGACAACCTTAGAACACATATATGAATGATTGAATCACTATTTAAATTTTTTTGAGAGCCATAGAGCACATATATGCATGATTAAAAAACTATGATTTTTTTTTTTACAGCCTTAGAACACATATATGCATGATTGAATCACTATAAAAATATTTTGTCAGGATTAGAATAGATATATGCATGATTGAATCACTATGATTTTTTTTTGACAGCCTTAGAACACATGTATGCATGATTGAGTCACTATGAAACTTTTTTTACAGCCTTAGAACACATATATGCATGATTTAATCACTATAATTTTTTTTTGACAGCCTTAGAACACATATATGCATGATTGAACCTCTTAATTTTTTTTTTAAAGCCTTAGAATACATATCTGCATGATTGAATCACTATGATTTTTTTTTAGAGCCTTAGAACTCATATATGCATGATTGAATCACTTTGAAACTTTTTTGAAAGCCTTAGAACACATATATGCTTGGTGGAATCACTACAATTTTTTTTTGGCAGCATTAGAACACATATATGCATGATTGAATCAATTCAAAATTTTTTTTATAACCTTAGAACACATATATGCCTGATTGAATCATTATGAAATATTTTTTACAACTTTAGAACACATATATGCATGATTTAATCACTATAAATTTTTTTTGCCAAGCTTATTACACATATCTGCATGATTGAATCACTATGAAATTTTTTTGACAGCCTTAAAACAGATATGTGCATGATTGAATCACTATAAATTGTTTTTTAACAGCCTTAGAACACATATATGCATGATTTAATCACCATAAAATTTGTTTAACAGCATTAGAACACATATATGCATGATTGAATCGCTTTAATTTTTTTTTGACAGCCTTAAGACACATATCTGCATGACTGAATTGCTATGAAATCTTTTTGAGAGCCTTAGAACACATATATGCATGATTGAATCACTATGAAATTTTTTTACAGCCTTAAAATACGTATATGCATGATTGAATCACTATGAAATTTTTTTGACTGCTTTATAACACATATATGCTTGATTTAATCACTATAAATATTTTTTGACAACCTTATTACACAAATTTGCATGATTGAATCACTATGAAATTTTTTTGACAGCCTTAGAACACATATATGCTTGATTTAATCACTATAATTTTTTTTTTACAACCTTATTACACATATTTGCATGATTGAATCACTATGAAATTTTTTTGACAGCCTTAGAACACATATATGCATGATTTAATCACTATACATTTTTTTAGAGTGGTAGAGCACATATATTCATGATTGAAGCACTATGAAATTTTTTTGACAGCCTTAGAACACATATACGCATGATTAAATCACTATGAAACTTTTTGACAACCTTAGAACACATGTAAGCATGATTGAATCACTATGAATTTTTTTTGACAGCATTAGAACACATATACACATGATTGAATCACTTTGAATTTTTTTTGACAACCTTAGAACACATATATGAATGATTGAATCACTATGAAATTTTTTTGAGAGCCATAGAGCACATATATGCATGATTAAAAAACTATGAATTTTTTTTTACAGCCTTAGAACACATATATGCATGATTGAATCACTATAAAATTTTTTTGTCAGGATTAGAATAGATATATGCATGATTGAATCACTATGATTTTTTTTAACAGCCTTAGAACACATGTATGCATGATTGAGTCACTATGAAACTTTTTTTACAGCCTTAGAACACATATATGCATGATTTAATCACTATAATTTTTTTTTGACAGCCTTAGAACACATTTATGCAAGATTGAACCTCTTAAATTTTTTTTGAAAGCCTTAGAATACATATCTGCATGATTGAATCACTATGAAATTTTTTTTAGAGTCTTAGAACTCATATATGCATGATTGCATCACTTTGAAACTTTTTTGAAAGCCTTAGAACACATATATGCTTGGTGGAATCACTATAATTTTTTTTGGCAGCATTAGAACACATATATGCATGATTGAATCACTTCAAAAAAAATTTTATAACCTTAGAACACATATATGCATGATTGAATCACTATGAAATATTTTTTACAACTTTAGAACACATATATGCATGATTTAATCACTTTAGAACACATATATGCATGATTTAATGACTATGAATTTTTTGACAAGCTTATTACACATATCTGCATGATTGAATCACTATGAAATTTTTTTGACAGCGTTAAAACACATATGTGCATGATTGAATCACTATGATTTTTTTTTCACAGCCTTAGAAAATATATACATGATTGAATCAATTTAATTTTTTTTGAGAGCCTTAGAACACATACATGCAAGATTGAATCACCATGATTTTTTTTTTAGAGCCTTACAACACAAATATGCATGATTGAATCACTATAAAATTTTTTTGACTGCCTTAGAACACATATATGCATGATTGAATCACTATGAAATTTTTTTCACAACCCTAGAAAACAGATATACATGATTGAATCACTATGATTTTTTTTTGACAATTGTACAATGCGTATATGCATGATTCAATCACTATACTTTTTTTTTGACAACCTTAGAACACATATATGCATGATTGAATCACTACACTTTTTTTTTGGTAGCAATAGAGCATATATATACATGATTGAATCACAATGATTTTTTTTTAAAGCCTTAGAACACAAATTTGCTTGATTGAATCTATATGAAAATTTTTTGACAGCCTTAGAACAAATATATGAATGATTGAATCACTATAAATTTTTTTTGACAACTTCAGAACATATGTATGCATGATTGAATCACTATGAATTTTTTTTAACTGCCTTGGAATATATATGTGCTTGATTGAACCACTAACAAAAAAATTTGACAGCCTTGGAAAAAATGTATGCATCATTGAATCACTATGAAATTTTTTTGACAGCCTTAGAACACATATATGCATGATTGAATCACTATGAATTTTTTTTATGGCATTACAACACATATATGCATGATTGAGTCACTATGAAACTTTTTTTACAGCCTTAGAACACATATATGCAAGATTTAATCACTATAAAAATTTTTTGACAGCCTTAGAACACATATATGCATGATTGAACCTCTTAAATGTTTTTTGAAAGCCTTAGAATACATATCTGCATGATTGAATCACTATGAATTTTTTTTTAGAGCCTTAGAACTCATATATGCATGATTGAATCACTTTGAAACTTTTTTGAAAGCCTTAGAACACATATATGCTTGGTGGAATCACTACAAATTTTTTTTGGCAGCATTAGAACACATATATGCATGATTGAATCACTTCAAAAAACATTTTATAACCTTAGAACACATATATGCATGATTGAATCACTATGAAATATTTTTTACAACTTTAGAACACATATATGCATGATTTAATCACTATAAGTTTTTTTTGCCAAGCTTATTACACATATCTGCATGATTGAATCACTATGAAATTTTTTGACAGCCTTAAAACACATATGTGCATGATTGAATCACTATGAATTGTTTTTTAACAGCCTTAAAACACATATATGCATGATTTAATCACCATAAAATTTGTTTAACAGCATTAGAACACATATATGCATGATTGAATCGCTATAAATTTTTTTTGACAGTCTTATAACACATATCTGCATGACTGAATTGCTATGAAATCTTTTTGAGAGCCTTAGAACACATATATGCATGATTGAATCACTATGAAATTTTTTACAGCCTTAAAATACATATATGCTTGATTGAATCGCTATGAAATTTTTTTGACTGCTTTAGAACACATATATGCTTGATTTAATCACTATAATTTTTTTTGACAACCTTATTACACATATTTGCATGATTGAATCACTATGAAATTTTTTTGACAGCCTTAGAACACATATATGCATGATTTAATTACTATACATTTTTTTAGAGTGGTAGAGCACATATATTCATGATTGAAGCACTATGAAATTTTTTTGACAGCCTTAGAACACATATATGCATGATTAAATCACTATGAAACTTTTTTGACAACCTTAGAACATATGTAAGCATGATTGAATCACTATGAATTTTTTTTGACAGCATTAGAACACATATACACATGATTGAATCACTTTGAATTTTTTTTGACAACCTTAGAACACATATATGAATGATTGAATCACTATTTAAATTTTTTTGAGAGCCATAGAGCACATATATGCATGATTAAAAAACTATGATTTTTTTTTTTACAGCCTTAGAACACATATATGCATGATTGAATCACTATAAAAATATTTTGTCAGGATTAGAATAGATATATGCATGATTGAATCACTATGATTTTTTTTTGACAGCCTTAGAACACATGTATGCATGATTGAGTCACTATGAAACTTTTTTTACAGCCTTAGAACACATATATGCATGATTTAATCACTATAATTTTTTTTTGACAGCCTTAGAACACATATATGCATGATTGAACCTCTTAATTTTTTTTTTAAAGCCTTAGAATACATATCTGCATGATTGAATCACTATGATTTTTTTTTAGAGCCTTAGAACTCATATATGCATGATTGAATCACTTTGAAACTTTTTTGAAAGCCTTAGAACACATATATGCTTGGTGGAATCACTACAATTTTTTTTTGGCAGCATTAGAACACATATATGCATGATTGAATCAATTCAAAATTTTTTTTATAACCTTAGAACACATATATGCCTGATTGAATCATTATGAAATATTTTTTACAACTTTAGAACACATATATGCATGATTTAATCACTATAAATTTTTTTTGCCAAGCTTATTACACATATCTGCATGATTGAATCACTATGAAATTTTTTTGACAGCCTTAAAACAGATATGTGCATGATTGAATCACTATAAATTGTTTTTTAACAGCCTTAGAACACATATATGCATGATTTAATCACCATAAAATTTGTTTAACAGCATTAGAACACATATATGCATGATTGAATCGCTTTAATTTTTTTTTGACAGCCTTAAGACACATATCTGCATGACTGAATTGCTATGAAATCTTTTTGAGAGCCTTAGAACACATATATGCATGATTGAATCACTATGAAATTTTTTTACAGCCTTAAAATACGTATATGCATGATTGAATCACTATGAAATTTTTTTGACTGCTTTATAACACATATATGCTTGATTTAATCACTATAAATATTTTTTGACAACCTTATTACACAAATTTGCATGATTGAATCACTATGAAATTTTTTTGACAGCCTTAGAACACATATATGCTTGATTTAATCACTATAATTTTTTTTTTACAACCTTATTACACATATTTGCATGATTGAATCACTATGAAATTTTTTTGACAGCCTTAGAACACATATATGCATGATTTAATCACTATACATTTTTTTAGAGTGGTAGAGCACATATATTCATGATTGAAGCACTATGAAATTTTTTTGACAGCCTTAGAACACATATACGCATGATTAAATCACTATGAAACTTTTTGACAACCTTAGAACACATGTAAGCATGATTGAATCACTATGAATTTTTTTTGACAGCATTAGAACACATATACACATGATTGAATCACTTTGAATTTTTTTTGACAACCTTAGAACACATATATGAATGATTGAATCACTATGAAATTTTTTTGAGAGCCATAGAGCACATATATGCATGATTAAAAAACTATGAATTTTTTTTTACAGCCTTAGAACACATATATGCATGATTGAATCACTATAAAATTTTTTTGTCAGGATTAGAATAGATATATGCATGATTGAATCACTATGATTTTTTTTAACAGCCTTAGAACACATGTATGCATGATTGAGTCACTATGAAACTTTTTTTACAGCCTTAGAACACATATATGCATGATTTAATCACTATAATTTTTTTTTGACAGCCTTAGAACACATTTATGCAAGATTGAACCTCTTAAATTTTTTTTGAAAGCCTTAGAATACATATCTGCATGATTGAATCACTATGAAATTTTTTTTAGAGTCTTAGAACTCATATATGCATGATTGCATCACTTTGAAACTTTTTTGAAAGCCTTAGAACACATATATGCTTGGTGGAATCACTATAATTTTTTTTGGCAGCATTAGAACACATATATGCATGATTGAATCACTTCAAAAAAAATTTTATAACCTTAGAACACATATATGCATGATTGAATCACTATGAAATATTTTTTACAACTTTAGAACACATATATGCATGATTTAATCACTTTAGAACACATATATGCATGATTTAATGACTATGAATTTTTTGACAAGCTTATTACACATATCTGCATGATTGAATCACTATGAAATTTTTTTGACAGCGTTAAAACACATATGTGCATGATTGAATCACTATGATTTTTTTTTCACAGCCTTAGAAAATATATACATGATTGAATCAATTTAATTTTTTTTGAGAGCCTTAGAACACATACATGCAAGATTGAATCACCATGATTTTTTTTTTAGAGCCTTACAACACAAATATGCATGATTGAATCACTATAAAATTTTTTTGACTGCCTTAGAACACATATATGCATGATTGAATCACTATGAAATTTTTTTCACAACCCTAGAAAACAGATATACATGATTGAATCACTATGATTTTTTTTTGACAATTGTACAATGCGTATATGCATGATTCAATCACTATACTTTTTTTTTGACAACCTTAGAACACATATATGCATGATTGAATCACTACACTTTTTTTTTGGTAGCAATAGAGCATATATATACATGATTGAATCACAATGATTTTTTTTTAAAGCCTTAGAACACAAATTTGCTTGATTGAATCTATATGAAAATTTTTTGACAGCCTTAGAACAAATATATGAATGATTGAATCACTATAAATTTTTTTTGACAACTTCAGAACATATGTATGCATGATTGAATCACTATGAATTTTTTTTAACTGCCTTGGAATATATATGTGCTTGATTGAACCACTAACAAAAAAATTTGACAGCCTTGGAAAAAATGTATGCATCATTGAATCACTATGAAATTTTTTTGACAGCCTTAGAACACATATATGCATGATTGAATCACTATGAATTTTTTTTATGGCATTACAACACATATATGCATGACTGAATCCTTATGAATTTTTTTTTACAGCCTTAGAACACATTGAATCACAATAATTTTTTTTTGACAAACTTAGAACGATATCTGATAAATTGAAACACTAGGAAATTTTTTTGGCACCCTTAGAACACATATATGCATGATTGAGTCACTATAAAATTTTTTTGACAACCTTAGGACACATATATGCATGATTGAATTACTATAAAAAATTTTTGATAGCCTTAGACATGTATATATATATATATATATGATTGAATAACTATTTTTTTTATCGCATTAGAACACATATATGAATGCTTGAATCACTATAAAAAAATTTTGACAGCCTTAGAACACATATATGTCTGATTAATTAACTATAAATTTTTTTTGACAGCCTTAGGATATGTATATGCATGAAATCACTATGAATTTTTTTTACAGCCTTAGAACACATATATGCATGATTGAATCACTGCAAAAAAAATTTTATGGCCTTAGAACACATATATGCATGATTAAATCTCTATGAATTTTTTTTGATAGATTTAGAACACATATATGCATGATTGAATCACTCTAAATTTTTTTTTACAGTGTTAGAACACATATATGCTTGTTTGAACCGCTATGATTTTTTTTATAACTTAGGACATGTATATGCATGATTGAATCACTATGAAATTTTTTTGATACCCTTATAACACAAATATGCATGATTGAATCACTATGACATTTTTTTTACAACCTTAGAACACATATACGCATGATTGAATCACTATAAAATTTGTTTGATAGCATTAAAACAAATACATGCATGATTGAATCACAAAAATTTTTTTTGCAGCCTTAGAACACATCCACATTATTGAATCACTATAAATTTTTTTTCACAGCCATAGAACACATATATACATGATTGAAGCAGTATAAAAAAATGATGACAACCTTAGAACACATATATGCGTGATTAAATCTCTATGAATTTTTTTTGATAGATTTAGAACACATATATGCATGATTGAATCACTCAAAATTTTTTTTGACAGAGTTAGGACACATATACGCTTGTTTGAATCACTATGAATTTTTTTCGATAACTTAGGACACGTATATGCATGATTGAGTCACTATGAAATTTTTTGACAGCCTTAGAACACAAATATGCATGATTGAATGCCTATGAATTTTTTTTGACAACCTTAGAACACATATCTACATTATGCATGATTGAATAACTACAAAATTTGTTTGATAGCATTAGAACACATATATGCATGATTGAGTCATAAATTTTTTTTTTTTACTACCTTAGAACACATATCTACATTATTGAATCACTATAAAAATTTTTTGACAACCTTAGAACACATATATGCATGATTGATGCACTATAAAAAAATTTTTACAGCCTTAGAACACATATACACAAGATTGAATCACTATGAATTTTTTTTGATAGCCTTAGAACACAAATTGCATGATTGAATCGGTATGAATTTTTTTTTACTGCCACGGAACACATATATGCATGATTGAATCACAATGAAAATTTTTTGACAGCCCGACAACACATATATTCATGATTGAATCACTGTGATATTTTTTTTAAAAGCATAGAACTTGTATATGCATGATTGAATAACTATAATTTTTTTTTTAACAACCGTAGAACACAAATATGCATGATTGAATCACAATGATTTTTTTTTTAGAGCCGTAGAACATATATGCATGTTTGAAAAACTATGAAATTTTTTTGACAGCCCTAGAACATATATATGCCTGATTGAATCACTATGTAATTTTTTTGACAACCTTAGAACACATATATGCATGAATGATTTTTTTTTTACAGCATTAGAATACATATATGCATGATGGAATTACTATATAATTTGTTTGACATACTTAGAACACATATATGCATGATTGAATCACTTTCAAATTTTTTTCAGCCTTAGAATACATATATGCATGATTCAATCACTATGAATTTTTTTTGACTGCCTTAGAACACATATATACATGGCTGATTCACTATAAATTGTTTTTGATAGCCTTAGAACACAATTTTGCATGATTGGATCACTATGAAATTTTATTGACTGCCTTAGAACACATATATGCATGATTGAATCACTATGAATTTTTTTTGACAATCCGAGGACACATATATCCATGATTGAATCACTATGAACTTTTTTTTACAAGCATAGAATGCGTATATGCGTGATTCAATGACTATGAAATTTTTTTGACAACCTTAGAACAAATATATTCATGATTGAATCACTATGAATTTTTTTTAACAGCCTTAGAATACATATATGCATGATTTAATCACCATAAAATTTGTTTAACAGCATTAGAACACATATATGCATGATTGAATCCCTATAAATTTTTTTTGACAGCCTTAGAACACATATTTGCATGACTGAATTGCTATGAAAGCTTTTTGAGAGCCTTAAAACACAAATATGCATGATTGAATCACTATGAATTTTTTTTACAGCCTTAAAACACATATATGCATGATTGAATCACTATGAAATTTTTTTAACTGCTTTAGAACACATATATGCTTGATTTAATCACTATAAATTTTTTTTGACATCCATATTACACATATTTGCATGATTGAATCACTATGAAATTTTTTTGACAGCCTTAGAACACATATTTGCATGATTTAATCACTATAGATTTTTTTTAGAGTGGTAGAGCACATATATTCATGATTGAAACACTACGAAATATTTTTGACAGCCTTAGAACACATATATGCATGATTAAATCGCTATGATTTTTTTTGTGACAACATTAGATCACATATATGCATGATCGAATAGCTAATATTTTTTTGACACCATTCTTAGAACACATCTCTACATGATTGAATCACTTTGAACTTTTTTTAACAGCCTTAGAACACATATATGCATGATTGAAACAATATAGAAAATTTTTTAAAGCCTTAGAACACATATATACAAGATAGAATCACTATGAAGTTTTTTTGATAGACTTAGAACACAAATTGCATGATTGAATCACTATGAAATTTTTTTGACTACCTCAGAACACATATATGCATCATTGAATCACAATGAAATTTTTTTGACTGCCCAAGAACACATACATGCATGATTGAATCATGCATGAATTTTTTTTGAAAAACATAGAACGTGTATATGCATGATTGAATCACTATAATTTTTTTTGACAACCGTAGACCATAAATATGCATGATTGAATCACACTGAAAATTTTTTGACAGCCTTAGTACACATATATGCCTGTTTGAAAAACTATGAATTTTTTTTGACAACCTTAGAACACATATATGTATGATTGAGTCACTACAAAATTTTTTTGGAAGCATTAGAACACATATATGCATGATTGAATCACCATGAAAGTTTTTTGACAGCCTTAGAGCACATATAAGCATGATTGAATCATTATGAATGTTTTTTTACAATCTTAGAACACATATATGCGTGATTGAATCACTATAAAATTTGTTTGAAAGACCTAGAACACATATATGCATTATTGAATCACTATGAAAATTTTTTGACAGCCTTAGAACATATATGTACAAGATTGAATCACTATAAATATTTTTTGAGAGCCTTAGATCACAAATATGCATGATTGAATCACTATGAAATTTTTTTGACAGCCTTAGAACACATATATTTATGATTGAAACACTATGAATTTTTTTTGACAACCCTAGAAAACATATATGCATGATTGAATCACTGTGAATTTGTTTTGACAGCCTTAGAACACATATGCATGATTGAATCGCTATAGAATTTGTTTGACATCATTAGAACACATATATGCATGATTGAATCACAATAAAATTTTTTTGACAGCCTTAGAACACATATGTGCATGATTTAATCACTATGAATTTTTTTGAGAGCCTTAGAACACATATATGCACAATTGAATCAGTATGAAAGTTTTTTGACAGCCTTAGAACACATATATGCATGATTGAATTACTAAAAAAAAATTTTGACAGCATTACAACACATATATCCAAGATTGAATCTCTATAAAAAAATTTTGACAACCTTAGAATACATGTCTGCATGATTGAATCACTATAAAAAAATTTTGACAGCCTTAGAACACATTAATGCATGATTGAATCACTATAAAGTTTGATAGCATTACAACACATATATGAATGACTGAATCACTATGAATTTTTTTTAAAAGCCTTAGAAGAATTTAATCACCCTGATTTTTTTTTACAGGCTTAGAACATATATATGCATGATTAAATTACTATGAAATTTTTTTGACAGCCAAAAAACTCAAATATGCGTGATTGAATCACTAGAAATTTTTTTTGAGAGCGTTAGAACAAACATATATATGATTGAATCACTATAAATTTTTTTTGACAACCGTAGAATACATTTCTGAATGATTGAATCACTATGACTTTTTTTTTACAGCCTTAGAACATTTATATGCATGATTGATTCACTATGAATTTTCGACAGCCTTAGAACACACATATATGCATAATTGAATCACTATGATTTTTTTTTGACACCCTTAGAACATTTATGAGCATGATTTAATTGCTATAAATTTTTTTTGACAGGCTTAGAACACATATATGCACCATTGAATCACTATGAAATTATTTTTATAGCATTAGAACACATATATCCATGATTAAATCACTATGAAACTGGTTTGACAGCTTTAGAACACATATATGCGTGATTGAATCTCTAGAATTTTTTTTTGAGAGCATTAGAACACATATATTCAAGATTCAAACACTAAATTTTTTGACAACCTTAGAACACATATCTCCATGATTGAATCACTACGATTTTTTCTTATAGCCTTAGAACACATATATGCATCATTAAATCACTATAAAATTTTTTTGACAGCCTTAGAACACATATATGTATGATTGAATCACTAGGAATTTTTTATGACAGCCTTAGAACACATATATGCATGCTTGAATCAATATGAAATTTTTTGAGATCCTTATAACATATATATGCTTGATTGAATCAATATAATTTTTTTTTGACTGCCTTAGAACACATATATGCCTGACTGAATCAAAACAATTTTTTTTTACAGCCTTAGAGCACATATATGTACGATTGAATCAATACAGTTTTTTTTTATAGGCTTAGATCACATGTATGCATGATTGAATCACTATGAAATTTTCTTGACAACTTTAGAACACAAATATGAATTATTGAATCACTTTGAAAACTTTTGACAGCCTTAGAACACATATTATGCATGATTGAATCACTATTAAATAGTTTTGACAGCCTTAGAACACATATATGCTTGATTAAATCACTATGAAATTTTTTTGATAGCCTTAGAACACATATATGAATGATTGAATAACTATGAATTTTTTTTGACAACCATAGAACACATATATGGATGATTGAATCAATATAAATTTTTTTTGACAGCCTCAGAACACATATATATATATGATTGAATGACTACAAATTTTTTTTGACCCCCATAGAACACATATATGCATGATTGAATCACTATGAAATTTTTTAGACAGCCTTAGAACACATGTAAGCTTGATTTAATCGCTATGAAATTTTTTTGACAGTCTTAAAACACATATATGTATGTTTGAATCACTATGAAATTTTTTTGACAACCTCAGAACACATATATGCATGATTGAATCACTATGAATTTTTTTTGGAGCCTAAGAACACATATATGCATCATTGAATCACTATGTAATTTTTTTGACAGCCTTAGAACACATATTTGCATGATTGAATCACTATGAAATTTTTTTGAGAGCCTTAGAACACATATATGCATGATTGAATCACTATGAATTTTTTTTGACAGCCTTAGAACACATATATGAATGATTGAATCATTATCAATTTTTTTTAACAACCATAGAACACATATATGCATGATTGAATCACTATGAATTTTTTTTAACAACCATAGAACACATATATGCAAGATTGAATCACTATGAAATTTTTTTAACAACCATATTACACATATTTTGATGATTAAATCACTATCAATTTTTTTTGCAGCCTTAGAACACATGTCTGCATTATTCAATCACTATGAATTTTTTTTTACAACCATATAACACATATATGCATGATTGAATCACTATGAATTTTTTTTGACACCCTTAGAATACTTATGGGCATGATTTTATTACTATAAATTTTTTTGTGAGGCTTCAAAACACATATATTCATGATTGATCACAATAAAATTATTTTGACAGCCTTAAAACACATATATGGATGATTGAATCACTATGATTTTTTTTTAAAGCCTTAGAACACAAATATGCTTGATTGAAACGTTAGAATTTTTTTTGAGAGCATTAGAACACATATATCCTTGATTAAATCGCTATAAATTTTTTTGACAACCTTAGAACACATACCTGCACGATTGAATCACTATGAAATTTTTTTGACAGCCTTAGAACAAATATAAGCATGATTGAATCACTATGATTTTTTTTTGACATCCTTAGAACACATATATGTATGAGTGAATTACTATGATTTTTTTTTTAGAGCCTTAGAACACATATATGCACGCTTGAATCATTATGAAATTTTTTTGATAGCCTTAGAACACATATATGAATGATTGAATCACTATGAAATTTTTTTGACAACCTTAGAACACATATATGAATGAATCAATCATTATCATTTTTTTTTAACAACTATAGAACACATATATCGATGATTGAATCACTATGATTTTTTTTTAACAACCATAGGACACATATATGCAAGATTGAATCACTATGACTTTTTTTTTACTGCCATAGAACACATATAAGCATCATTTAATCACTATGAAATTTTTTTGACAACCTTAGAGCACATATATGCATGATTGCATAAATATGACATTTTTGTGACCGCCTTAGAACACATATATGCAAGATTGAAACACTATGAAATTTTTTTGCAGCCTAAGAAGACATATATGCATGATTGAATCACTATGATTTTTTTTTGACAGCCTTAGAACACATATATGCATGATTGAATCACTAAGGAATTTTTTTGACAACTTTAGAACACATATATGAATGATTGAATCACTATGAAATTTTTTGAACAACCATATAACACATGTATGCATGATTGAATCACTATGAAGTTTTTTTACAGCCTTAGAAAACATATCTGCATTATTGAATCACTATGAATTTTTTTTTGACAGCCTAAGAATTCTTATGGGCATGATTTAATTACTATAATTTCTTTTTGCGAGGCCTAGAAACACATATATGCATGATTGAATCACTATGAAATTAGTTTGACAGCCTTAGAACACATATATGGATGATTGAATCACAATGAAACAGGTTTGACAGCCTTAGAGTACATATATGCGTGATTGAAACGTCAGAATTTTTTTTTAGAGCATTAGAACACATATAATCATGATTGAATCACTATAAATTTTTTTGACAACCTTAGAACACGACCTGCATGATTGAATCACTATGAAATTTTTTTGACAGCCTTAGAACAAATATATGCATGATTGAATCACTTTGAATTTTTTTTGACATCCTTAGAACACATATATGCATTTTTGAATCATTATAAATTTTTTTTAACAGCCTTAGAACACATATTTGCAAGTGTGAATTACTATGAAATTCTTTTGACAGCCTTAGAACACATATATGCATGCTTGAATCATTATGAAATTTTTTTGCGGCTTTAAAACACATATATGCATGATTGAATCACTATGAAATTTTTGGGAGAGCATTAGAACACTTATATGCTTGATTGAATCACCATAATTTTTTTTTGACAACCTTAGAACATATATGTACATTATTGAATCACTATGAAATTTTTTTCATGGCCTTAGAATACATATATGCAAAATTGAATCACTATGAAATTTTTCTGACAACATTAGAACACTTATGAGCATGATTTAATCACCCTGATTTTTTTTTACAGGCTTAGAACATATATATGCATGATTAAATTACTATGAAATTTTTTTTACAGCCTTAGAGCACATATATGCATAATTGATTCAGTATATATTTTTTTTTGCAGCTTTGGCCGCATGTATACATGATTGAATCATTATTTAATTGTTTTGACTGCCTTGGAACTCAAATATACGTGATTGAATCACTAGAAATTTTTTTTGGGAGCTTTAGAACAAATATATACGTGATTGAATCACTATAAATTTTTTTTGACAACCTTAGAACACATTTCTGAATGATTGAATCACTATGACTTTTTTTTACAGCCTTAGAACATTTATATGCATGATTGATTCACTATGAATTTTTTTGACAGCCATAGAACACATATATGCTTGATTGAATCACTATGATTTTTTTTTGACACCCTTAGAACATTTATGAGCATGATTTAATCGCTATAATTTTTTTTTGACAGGCTTAGAACACATATATGCATCACTGAATTACTATGAAATTATTTTTATAGCATTAGAACACATATATCCATGATTAAATCACTATGAAACTGGTTTGACAGCCTTAGAACACATATATGCGTGATTGAATCACTAGAAATTTTTTTTGAGAGCATTAGAACACATATATTCAAGATTCAATCACTATAAATTTTTTGACAACCTTAGAACACATATCTCCATGATTGAATCACTACGGTTTTTTCTTATAGCCTTAGAACACATATATGCATGATTAAATCACTTTAAAAAAAATTTTGACAGCCTTAGAACACATATATGCAAGATTGAATCACTATGAAATTTTTTTGACAGCCTTAGAACACTTACGTGCATGATTTAATCACTATAAATTTTGTATGACAGGCTTAGAAGACATATATGCATGATTGAATCACTATGAAATTATTTTGATAGCCTTAGAACACATATATGCATGCTTGAATCACTATAATTTTTTTTTACAGCCTTAGAACACCTATATGCTTGATTGAGTCACTATAAAACTGGTTCGACCACCTTAGAACACATATATGCGTGATTGAATCAGTAGAGCTTTTTTTGAAATCATTAGAACATATGTAAAGATTGAATCAATATAAAATTTTTCTGACAACTGTAGAATACATATCTGCATGATTGAATCACTATAAATTTTGTTTGACTGCCTTAGAACACGTATATGCATGATTGAATCACTATGAGTTTTTTTTGACAGCCTTAGAACACAATATGCATGCTTGAATCACTATAAATTTTTTATGACAGATTTAGAACATATATATGCATGATTGCATCACTATGAATTTTTTTTGACAGACTTACAACACATATATGCATGCTTGAATCACTATAAATTTTTAATGACAGATTTAGAACATATATATGCATGATTGAATCACTATGAAATATTTTTGATAGCCTTAGAACATATATGCTTGATTGAAACAATACAAATTTTTTTTTGACAGCCTTAGAACACATATATGCATTATTGAATCACTACACAATTTTTTGACACCCTTAAAAAACATATATGCATGTTTTAATCACTATGAATTCTTTTGGACAGTATTAGACCACATATATGCATGATTTAATCACTATAAATTTTTTTTGAGAGCCTTAAAAAAAATATATGCATGATT
Organism: Nuphar pumila; assembly: GCF_984573655.1. Taxonomy (NCBI): domain Eukaryota; kingdom Viridiplantae; phylum Streptophyta; class Magnoliopsida; order Nymphaeales; family Nymphaeaceae; genus Nuphar; species Nuphar pumila. The sequence goes on from NC_143249.1 coordinate 105,558,237, forward strand.
GAATCACTATGACATTTTTTTGACAGCCTTAGAATACATATAAGCATGATTGAATCACTATGAATTTTTTTTGCGACTTTAGAACACATATATGCATGATTGAATCACTATGAAATTTTTGGGAGAGCATTAGAACAATTATAGGCTTGATGGAATCACCATAATTTTTTTTTGACAACCTTAGAACATATATCTACATTATTGAATCACTATGAAATTTTTTTGACGGCCTTTATAATACATATATGCAAAATTGAATCACTATGAAATTTTTATGACAACCTTAGAACACTTATGAGCATGATTTAATCACCCTGATTTTTTTATACAGGCTTAGAACATATATATGCATGATTAAATTACTATGGATATTTTTTGACAGCCTTAGAACACATATATGCATAATTGATTTAGTATAATTTTTTTTTGCAGCTTTGGCCCCATATATACATGATTGAATCATTATTTAATTGTTTTGACAGCCATAGAACTCAAATATCCGTGATTGAATCACTAGAAATTTTTTTTGAGAGCTTTAGAACAAATATATACATGATTGAATCACTATAAATTTTTTTTGACAACCTTAGAACACATTTCTGAATGATTGAATCACTATGACTTTTTTTTTACAGCCTTAGAAAATTTATATGCATGATTGATTCACTATGATTTTTTTTCGACAGCCATAGAACACATATATGCATTAAAACAAATACATGCATGATTGAATCACAAAATTTTTTTTTGCAGCCTTAGAACACATCCACATTATTGAATCACTATAAATTTTTTTTCACAGCCATAGAACACATATATACATGATTGAAGCAGTATAAAAAAATGATGACAACCTTAGAACACATATATGCATGATTAAATCTCTATGAATTTTTTTTGATAGATTTAGAACACATATATGCATGATTGAATCACTCAAAATTTTTTTTTACAGAGTTAGGACACATATACGCTTGTTTGAATCACTATGAATTTTTTTCGATAACTTAGGACACGTATATGCATGATTGAGTCACTATGAAATTTTTTGACAGCCTTAGAACACAAATATGCATGATTGAATGCCTATGAATTTTTTTTGACAACCTTAGAACACATATCTACATTATGCATGATTGAATAACTACAAAATTTGTTTGATAGCATTAGAACACATATATGCATGATTGAGTCATATTTTTTTTTTTTTACTACCTTAGAACACATATCTACATTATTGAATCACTATAAAATTTTTTTGACAACCTTAGAACACATATATGCATGATTGATGCACTATAAAAAAATTTTTACAGCCTTAGAACACATATACACAAGATTGAATCACTATGAATTTTTTTTGATAGCCTTAGAACACAAATTGCATGATTGAATCAGTATGAATTTTTTTTTACTGCCACGGAACACATATATGCATGATTGAATCACAATGAAAATTTTTTGACAGCCCGACAACACATATATTCATGATTGAATCACTGTGATATTTTTTTTAAAAGCATAGAACTTGTATATGCATGATTGAATCACTATAATTTTTTTTTTAACAACCGTAGAACACAAATATGCATGATTGAATCACAATGATTTTTTTTTTAGAGCCGTAGAACATATATGCATGTTTGAAAAACTATGAAATTTTTTTGACAGCCCTAGAACATATATATGCCTGATTGAATCACTATGTAATTTTTTTGACAACCTTAGAACACATATATGCATGAATGATTTTTTTTTTACAGCATTAGAATACATATATGCATGATGGAATTACTATATAATTTGTTTGACATACTTAGAACACATATATGCATGATTGAATCACTTTCAAATTTTTTTCAGCCTTAGAATACATATATGCATGATTCAATCACTATGAATTTTTTTTGACTGCCTTAGAACACATATATACATGGCTGATTCACTATAAATTGTTTTTGATAGCCTTAGAACACAATTTTGCATGATTGGATCACTATGAAATTTTATTGACTGCCTTAGAACACATATATGCATGATTGAATCACTATGAATTTTTTTTGACAATCCGAGGACACATATATCCATGATTGAATCACTATGAACTTTTTTTTACAAGCATAGAATGCGTATATGCGTGATTCAATGACTATGAAATTTTTTTGACAACCTTAGAACACATATATGCATGATTGAATCACTATGAATTTTTTTTAACAGCCTTAGAATACATATATGCATGATTTAATCACCATAAAATTTGTTTAACAGCATTAGAACACATATATGCATGATTGAATCCCTATAATTTTTTTTTGACAGCCTTAGAACACATATTTGCATGACTGAATTGCTATGAAAGCTTTTTGAGAGCCTTAAAACACAAATATGCATGATTGAATCACTATGAATTTTTTTTACAGCCTTAAAACACATATATGCATGATTGAATCACTATGAAATTTTTTTAACTGCTTTAGAACACATATATGCTTGATTTAATCACTATAAATTTTTTTTGACATCCATATTACACATATTTGCATGATTGAATCACTATGAAATTTTTTTGACAGCCTTAGAACACATATTTGCATGATTTAATCACTATAGATTTTTTTTAGAGTGGTAGAGCACATATATTCATGATTGAAACACTACGAAATTTTTTTGACAGCCTTAGAACACATATATGCATGATTAAATCGCTATGATTTTTTTTGTGACAACATTAGATCACATATATGCATGATCGAATAGCTAATATTTTTTGACACCATTCTTAGAACACATCTCTACATGATTGAATCACTTTGAACTTTTTTTAACACCTTAGAACACATATATGCATGATTGAAACAATATAGAAAATTTTTTAAAGCCTTAGAACACATATATACAAGATAGAATCACTATGAAGTTTTTTTGATAGACTTAGAACACAAATTGCATGATTGAATCACTATGAAATTTTTTTGACTACCTCAGAACACATATATGCATCATTGAATCACAATGAAATTTTTTTGACTGCCCAAGAACACATACATGCATGATTGAATCATGCATGAATTTTTTTTGAAAAACATAGAACGTGTATATGCATGATTGAATCACTATAATTTTTTTTGACAACCGTAGACCATAAATATGCATGATTGAATCACACTGAAAATTTTTTGACAGCCTTAGTACACATATATGCCTGTTTGAAAAACTATGAAATTTTTTTGACAACCTTAGAACACATATATGTATGATTGAGTCACTACAAATTTTTTTTGGAAGCATTAGAACACATATATGCATGATTGAATCACCATGAAAGTTTTTTGACAGCCTTAGAGCACATATAAGCATGATTGAATCATTATGAATGTTTTTTTACAATCTTAGAACACATATATGCGTGATTGAATCACTATAAAATTTGTTTGAAAGACCTAGAACACATATATGCATTAGTGAATCACTATGAAAATTTTTTGACAGCCTTAGAACATATATGTACAAGATTGAATCACTATAAATATTTTTTGAGAGACTTAGATCACAAATATGCATGATTGAATCACTATGAATTTTTTTTGACAGCCTTAGAACACATATATTTATGATTGAAACACTATGAATTTTTTTTGACAACCCTAGAAAACATATATGCATGATTGAATCACTGTGAATTTGTTTTGACAGCCTTAGAACACATATGCATGATTGAATCGCTATAGAATTTGTTTGACATCATTAGAACACATATATGCATGATTGAATCACAATAAAATTTTTTTGACAGCCTTAGAACACATATGTGCATGATTTAATCACTATGAATTTTTTTGAGAGCCTTAGAACACATATATGCACAATTGAATCAGTATGAAAGTTTTTTGACAGCCTTAGAACACATATATGCATGATTGAATTACTAAAAAAAAATTTTGACAGCATTACAACACATATATCCAAGATTGAATCTCTATAAAAAAATTTTGACAACCTTAGAATACATGTCTGCATGATTGAATCACTATAAAAAAATTTTGACAGCCTTAGAACACATTAATGCATGATTGAATCACTATAAAGTTTGATAGCATTACAACACATATATGAATGACTGAATCACTATGAATTTTTTTTAAAAGCCTTAGAAGAATTTAATCACCCTGATTTTTTTTTACAGGCATAGAACATATATATGCATGATTAAATTACTATGAAATTTTTTTGACAGCCTTAGAACACATATATACATAATTGATTCAGTATAATTTTTTTTTGGAGCTTTGGCCCCATATATACATGATTGAATCATTTTTAAATTTTTTGACAGCCAAAAAACTCAAATATGCGTGATTGAATCACTAGAATTTTTTTTTGAGAGCGTTAGAACAAACATATATATGATTGAATCACTATAAATTTTTTTTGACAACCTTAGAATACATTTCTGAATGATTGAATCACTATGACTTTTTTTTTACAGCCTTAGAACATTTATATGCATGATTGATTCACTATGAATTTTTTTTGACAGCCTTAGAACACACATATATGCATAATTGAATCACTATGATTTTTTTTTGACACCCTTAGAACATTTATGAGCATGATTTAATCGCTATAAATTTTTTTTGACAGGCTTAGAACACATATATGCACCATTGAATCACTATGAAATTATTTTTATAGCATTAGAACACATATATCCATGATTAAATCACTATGAAACTGGTTTGACAGCTTTAGAACACATATATGCGTGATTGAATCTCTAGAATTTTTTTTTGAGAGCATTAGAACACATATATTCAAGATTCAAACACTAAATTTTTTGACAACCTTAGAACACATATCTCCATGATTGAATCACTACGATTTTTTTTCACTATGAAATTTTTTTAACAGCCTTAGAACACATACATGCATGATTGAATTACTATAAAAATTTTTTGACAGCATTAGAACACATATATCCAAGATTGAATCACTATGAAAATTTTTAAACAACCGTAGAACACATATATGCATAATTGAATCACTATGAAATATTTTTGACAGCCTTAAAACACATATCTGCATGATTGAATCACTATAAAATTTGTTGGACAGACTTATAACACATATATGCATGATTGAATCACTGTGAAATTGTTTTGACAGCCTTAGAACACATATACACAAGATTGAATCACTATAATTTTTTTTGACAAACTTAGAACACATATATGCATGATTGAATCACTATGATTTTTTTTTTGACAGCTTTAGAACACAAATATGCATGATTGAATTACTGTAAAATTTTGTTGACAGCATTAGAACACATATATCAAAGATTGAATCACTATAAAAATTTTTTTACAACCTCAGAACACATATCAGCATGATTGAATCAATATAAATAATTTTTGACAGCCTTATAACAAATATATATGAATCATTGAATCACTATGAAATTTTTTTGACAGCGTTAGAACACATATATGTATGATTGAATCTCTATAAAAAAAGATTGACAACCTTAGAGCACATATTTGCTTGATTGAATCACAATGAAATTTTTTTGATAGCGTTAGAACACATATATGCATTATTGGATCTCTATAAAAAAATCTAAGAGCATCAGAACACATATATGCAAGATTGAATCACTATGAATTTTGTTTGATAGCCTTAGAACAAATATATGCATGATTGAATCACTATGAATTTTTCTTATAGCTGTAGAACACATATATCCATAATTGAAGCACTATGAAATTTTTTTTACAGTCTTAGAACACATATATGCATGATTAAAACACTATGAATTTTTTTTTAGACCATTAGAACACATATGCATGATTAAATCACTATAAAACTTTTTTGACAACATTAGAACACAAGTAAGCATGATTGAATCACTAGGAATTTTTTTTGACAGCATTAGAACACTTATATGCATGATTGAATCACTATGATTTTTTTTTTATAACCATAGAACGCGTATATGCATGATTAAATCCCTATGAATTTTTTTGGAAAACCTTAGAACACATATATGCATGATTGAATCACTATGAAATTTTTTTGAGAGCCTTAGAGCACATATATGCATGATTGAACAACTCTGAAATTTTTTTGAGAGCCTTAGAACACATATATGCATGATTGAAAAACTATGAATCTTTTTTGAGAGCCTTAGAATACCTATATGCATGATTGAATCACTACAAAATTTGTTTGACAGCCTTAGAACATATATATGCATGATTGAATCACTTAAATGTTTTTTTGACAGCCTTAGAATACATATCTGCATGATTGAATCACAATGAATTTTTTTTTAGAGCCTTAGAACTCATATATGCATGATTGAATCACTATGAAATTTTTTTGACTGCCTTAGAACATATATATGCTTGGTGGAATCACTACAACTTTTTTTTTGGCAGAATTAGAACACATATATGCATGATTGAATCACCATGAAATTTTTTTACAACCTTAGAACACATATATGCATGATTGAATCACTATGAAATTTATTTGACAGCTTTAGAACACAAATATGCATGATTGAATCACTATAAAAAAATTTTGACATCCTTAAAAAATATATACATGATTGAATCACCTTAAAAATTTTTTGAGAGACTTAGAACACATACATGCAAGATTGAATCACCATGAATTTTTTTTGAGAGCCTTATAACACAAATATGCATGATTGAATCACTATGAAATTTTTTTGACAGCCTTAGAACACATATGTGCATGATTCAATAACTATGATTTTTTTCTGACAACCCTAGAACACAAATATGCAAGATTGAATCACTATGAATTTTTTTTTACAACCATACATTGCGTATATGCATGATTCAATCACTATGAAATTTTTTGACAACCTTAGAACACATATGCGTGATTGAATCACTACAATTTTTTTTTGTTAGCAATAGAGCACATATATGCATGATTGAATCACTATGAAGTTTTTTTGATAGCATTAGAACACATGTATGCATGACCGAATCACTATGAAATTTTTTTGACAGCCATAGAACATATATATGCATGAATAAATTACTACAAATTTTTTTGGCAGCATTAGAACACATATATCCAAGATTGAATGACCATAAAAATTTTTGACAACCTTAGAACACATATATGCATGATTGAATCACTATGAATTTTTTTTGACAGCCTTAGAACACATATATGCATGATTGAATCACTATGATTTTTTTTTTGAAAGCCTTAGAATACATATATGCATGAATGAATTACTATAAAAATTTTTTTACGGCTATAGAACACATATATCGAGATTGAATCACTATAAAAAAATTTTACAACCTTAGAACACATATCTGGATGATTGAATCACTATAAAAAAATTTTGACAGCCTTATAACACATATATACATCATTGAATCACTAAAAAAAAATTTTGACAGCAGTAGAACACATATATGCATGATTGAATCACTGTAAAAAAAATTTGACAACGTTAGAGCACATGTATGCATGATTGAATCACAATGCAATATTTTTGCCATCCTTAGAAAACATATATGCATGATTGAATCACTATGATTTTTTTTAAGAGCATCATAACATATATATGCAAGATTGAATCACTATGGAAATTTTTTTATAGCCTTAGAACAAATATATTCATGATTTAATCAATATGAATTTTTTTTCATAGATGTAGAACACACATATTCATGATTGAAGCACTATAAAAAAAATTTGACAGCCTTAAAACCCATATATGCTTGATTAAAACACTATGATTTTTTTTTTTACAGCATTAAAACACATATATACATGATTGAATCACTATGAATTTTTTTTAACAACATTAGAACACATATATGCATGATTAAATGACTATGAAACTTTTTTGACAACATTAGAACACATATAAGAATGATTGAATCACTATGAACTTTTTTTTACCGCATTAGAATACATATATGCATGATTGAATCACAATGATTTTTTTTGACAACCATTATGCAAGATTGAATCGCTATAAACTTTTTTAACAGGCTTAGAACATATATATGCAAGATTGAATCACTATGAGTTTTTTTTCACAGCCTTAGAACACATATATGCATGATTGAATTACTTAAAAAAAGATTTAACCGCATTAGAACACATATATGCGAGATTGAATCAGTATAAAAATTTTTTTACAACCTTAGAACACATATCTGCATGATTGAATCGCAATAAAAAAAATTTTGACAGCCTTATAACACATATATTAAAACATGTCTATTTGATTGAATCACTATAAACTTTTTTAACGGGCTTAGAACACATATATGCTTGATTGAATCACTATGAATTTTTTTTGACAAGCTTAGAACACATATATGCATGTTTGAATTACAATAGATTTTTTTTATAGCATTAGAACACATATATCCAAGATTGAATCACTATGAAATTTTTTTTACAACCTTAGAACACATATCTGTATGATTGAATCACTATAAAAAAAAATTGATAGCCTTATAACACATATATGCAGCATTGAATCACTATGAATTTTTTTTACAGCGTTAGAACACATATATGCATGATTGAATCACTATAAAAAAAAATTGACAACCTTAGAGCACATATATGCATGATTGAATCACAATGAATTTTTTTTGACAGCCTTAGAACACAAATATGCATGAATGAATCTCTATAAAAAAATTTAAGAGCATCAGAACACATATATGCAAGAGTGAATCACTATGGAATTTTTTTGATAGCCTTAAAACAAATATATGCATGATTAAATCATTATGATTTTTTTTTATAGCTGTAGAACACATATATTCATGATTGAAGCACTATGAATTTTATTTGACAGCATTAGAACACATATATGCTTGATTAAATCACTATGAAACTTTTTTGACAACCTTCGAACACATGTAAGCATGAATGAATCACTATGATTTTTTTTTTACAGCATTAGAACACATATACACATGATTGAATCACTTTAAATTTTTTTTGACAACCTTAGAACACATATATGAATGATTGAATCACTATGAAATTTTTTTGAGAGCCATAGAGCACATATATGCATGATTAAAAAACTATGAATTTTTTTTTACAACCTTAGAACACATATATGCATGATTGAATCACTATAAAAAAAATTTGTCGGGATTAGAATAGATATATGCATGATTGAATCACTATGAATTTTTTTTGACAGCCTTAGAACACATGTATGCATGATTGAGTCACTATGATTTTTTTTTTACAGCCTTAGAACACATATATGCATGATCGAATTACTATAAAATTTGTTTGATAGACTTAGAACACATATATGCATGATTGAATCAGTTTCAAATTTTTTTCAGCTTTAGAATACATATATGCATGATTGAATCACTATGAAATTTTTTTGACAGCCTTAGAACACATGTATGCATGATTAAATCACTATAAAAAAAATTTGTCAGGATTATTATAGATATATGCAAGATTGAATCACTATGAATTTTTTTTGACAGCCTTAGAACACATGTATGCATGATTGAGTCACTACGAATTTTTTTTACAGCCTTAGAACACATATATGCATGATTGAATTACTAAAAAATTTGTTTGACAAACTTAGAACACATATATGCATGATTGAATCAGTTTCAATTTTTTTTCAGCCTTAGAACACATGTATGCATGATTGAGTCACTATGAATTTTTTTTTCCAGCCTTAGAACACATATATGCATGATTGAATTACTATAAAATTTGTTTGACAGACTTAGAACACATATATGCATGATTAAATCAGTTTCAAATTTTTTTCAGCCTTAGAACACATATATACATGGCTGATTCACTATAAATTTTTTTTGATAGCCTTAGAACACAATTATGCATGGTTGGATCACAATGAAAGTTTATTGACTTCCTTACAACAAATATATGCATGATTGAATCACTATGAATTTTTTTTGACAATCCGAGAACACATATATGCATGATTGAATCACTATGAACTTTTTTTGACAAGCATAGAATGCGTAAATGCGTGATTCAATCACTATGAAATTTTGTTGTCAACCTTAGAACACATATATGCATGATTGAATCACTATGAATTGTTTTTTGACAGCCTTAGAACACATATATGCATGATTTAATCACCATAAAATTTGTTTAACAGCATTAGAACACATATATGCATGATTGAATCGCTATAATTTTTTTTTGACAGCCTTAGAACACATATCTGCATGACTGAATTGCTATGAAATCTTTTTGAGAGCCTTAGAACACATATATGCATGATTGAATCACTATGAAATTTTTTTACAGCCTTAAAACAGATATATGCATGATTGAATCACTATGAAATTTTTCGGACTGCTTTAGAACACATATATGCTTGATTTAATCACTATAAATTTTTTTTGACAACCTTATTATACATATTTGCATGATTGAATCACTATGAATTTTTTTTTACAGCCTTAGAACACTTATATGCATGATTTAATCACTATACATTTTTTTAGAGTGGTAGAGCACATATATTCAAGATTGAAGCACTATGAAATTTGTTTGACAGCCTTTGAACACATTTATGCATGATTAAATCACTATGAAACTTTCTTGACAACCTTAGAGCACATGTAAGCATGATTGAATCACTATGAATTTTTTTTGACAGCATTAGAACACATATACACATGATTGAATCACTTTGAATTTTTTTTGACAACCTTAGAACACATATATGAATGATTGAATCACTATGAAATTTTTTTGAGAGCCATAGAGCACATATATGCATGATTAAAAAACTATGAATTTTTTTTTACAGCCTTAGAACACATATATGCATGATTGAATTACTATAAAAAAAAATTTTCAGGATTAGAATAGATATATGCATGATTGAATCACTATGATTTTTTTTTGACAGCCTTAGTACACATGTATGCATGATTGAGTCACTATGAAACTTTTTTTACAGCCTTAGAACACATATATGCAAGATTTAATCACTATAAAAATTTTTTGACAGCCTTAGAACACATATATGCATGATTGAACCTCTTAAATGTTTTTTGAAAGCCTTAGAATACATATCTGCATGATTGAATCACTATGAATTTTTTTTTAGAGCCTTAGAACTCATATATGCATGATTGAATCACTTTGAAACTTTTTCGAAAGCCTTAGAACACATATATGCTTGGTGGAATCACTACAAAATTTTTTTGGCAGCATTAGAACACATATATGCATGATTGAATCACTTCAAAAAAAATTTTATAACCTTAGAACACATATATGCATGATTGAATCACTATGAAATATTTTTTACAACTTTAGAACACATATATGCATGATTTAATCACTAGAAGTTTTTTTTTGCCAAGCTTATTACACATATCTGCATGATAGAATCACTATGAAATTTTTTGACAGCCTTAAAACACATATGTGCATGATTGAATCACTATGAATTGTTTTTTAACAGCCTTAGAACACATATATGCATGATTTAATCACCATAAAATTTGTTTAACAGCCTTAGAACACATATATGCATGATTGAATCACTATAAAAATATTTTGTCAGGATTAGAATAGATATATGCATGATTGAATCACTATGATTTTTTTTTTACAGCCTTAGAACACATGTATGCATGATTGAGTCACTATGAAACTTTTTTTACAGCCTTAGAACACATATATGCATGATTTAATCACTATAAATTTTTTTTGACTGCCTTAGAACACATATATGCATGATTGAACCTCTTAATTTTTTTTTTAAAGCCTTAGAATACATATCTCCATGATCTAATCACTATGATTTTTTTTTAGAGCCTTAGAACTCATATATGCATGATTGAATCACTTTGAAACTTTTTTGAAAGCCTTAGAACACATATATGCTTGGTGGAATCACTAAAAATTTTTTTTGGCAGCATTAGAACACATATATGCATGATTGAATCACTTCAAAAAACATTTTATAACCTTAGAACACATATATGCATGATTGAATCACTATGAAATATTTTTTACAACTTTAGAACACATATATGCATGATTTAATCACTATAAGTTTTTTTTGCCAAGCTTATTACACATATCTGCATGATTGAATCACTATGAAATTTTTTGACAGCCTTAAAACACATATGTGCATGATTGAATCACTATGAATTGTTTTTTAACAGCCTTAAAACACATATATGCATGATTTAATCACCATAAAATTTGTTTAACAGCATTAGAACACATATATGCATGATTGAATCGCTATAAATTTTTTTTGACAGCCTTATAACACATATCTGCATGACTGAATTGCTATGAAATCTTTTTGAGAGCCTTAGAACACATATATGCATGATTGAATCACTATGAAATTTTTTACAGCCTTAAAATACATATATGCTTGATTGAATCACTATGAAATTTTTTTGACTGCTTTAGAACACATATATGCTTGATTTAATCACTATAATTTTTTTTGACAACCTTATTACACATATTTGCATGATTTAATCACTATGAATTTTTTTTGACAGCCTTAGAACACATATATGCATGATTTAATTACTATACATTTTTTTAGAGTGGTAGAGCACATATATTCATGATTGAAGCACTATGAAATTTTTTTGACAGCCTTAGAACACATATATGCATGATTAAATCACTATGAAACTTTTTTGACAACCTTAGAACATATGTAAGCATGATTGAATCACTATGAATTTTTTTTGACAGCATTAGAACACATTTACACATGATTGAATCACTTTGAATTTTTTTTGACAACCTTAGAACACATATATGAATGATTGAATCACTATTTAAATTTTTTTGAGAGCTATAGAGCACATATATGCATGATTAAAACACTATGATTTTTTTTTTACAGCCTTAGAACACATATATGCATGATTGAATCACTATAAAAATATTTTGTCAGGATTAGAATAGATATATGCATGATTGAATCACTATGATTTTTTTTTGACAGCCTTAGAACACATGTATGCATGATTGAGTCACTATGAAACTTTTTTTACAGCCTTAGAACACATATATGCATGATTTAATCACTATAATTTTTTTTTGACAGCCTTAGAACACATATATGCATGATTGAACCTCTTAATTTTTTTTTTAAAGCCTTAGAATACATATCTGCATGATTGAATCACTATGATTTTTTTTTAGAGCCTTAGAACTCATATATGCATGATTGAATCACTTTGAAACTTTTTTGAAAGCCTTAGAACACATATATGCTTGGTGGAATCACTACAAATTTTTTTTGGCAGCATTAGAACACATATATGCATGATTGAATCAATTCAAAATTTTTTTTATAACCTTAGAACACATATATGCCTGATTGAATCATTATGAAATATTTTTTACAACTTTAGAACACATATATGCATGATTTAATCACTATAAATTTTTTTTGCCAAGCTTATTACACATATCTGCATGATTGAATCAGTATGAAATTTTTTTGACAGCCTTAAAACAGATATGTGCATGATTGAATCACTATAAATTGTTTTTTAACAGCCTTAGAACACATATATGCATGATTTAATCACCATAAAATTTGTTTAACAGCATTAGAACACATATATGCATGATTGAATTGCTTTAATTTTTTTTGACAGCCTTAAGACACATATCTGCATGACTGAATTGCTATGAAATCTTTTTGAGAGCCTTAGAACACATATATGCATGATTGAATCACTATGAAATTTTTTTACAGCCTTAAAATACGTATATGCATGATTGAATCACTATGAAATTTTTTTGACTGCTTTATAACACATATATGCTTGATTTAATCACTATAAATATTTTTTGACAACCTTATTACACAAATTTGCATGATTGAATCACTATGAAATTTTTTTGACAAACTTAGAACACATATATGCTTGATTTAATCACTATAATTTTTTTTTTACAACCTTATTACACATATTTGCATGATTGAATCACTATGAAATTTTTTTGACAGCCTTAGAACACATATATGCATGATTTAATCACTATACATTTTTTTAGAGTGGTAGAGCACATATATTCATGATTGAAGCACTATGAAATTTTTTTGACAGCCTTAGAACACATATACGCATGATTAAATCACTATGAAACTTTTTGACAACCTTAGAACACATGTAAGCATGATTGAATCACTATGAATTTTTTTTGACAGCATTAGAACACATATACACATGATTGAATCACTTTGAATTTTTTTTGACAACCTTAGAACACATATATGAATGATTGAATCACTATGAAATTTTTTTGAGAGCCATAGAGCACATATATGCATGATTAAAAAACTATGAATTTTTTTTTACAGCCTTAGAACACATATATGCATGATTGAATCACTATAAAATTTTTTTGTCAGGATTAGAATAGATATATGCATGATTGAATCACTATGATTTTTTTTAACAGCCTTAGAACACATGTATGCATGATTGAGTCACTATGAAACTTTTTTTACAGCCTTAGAACACATATATGCATGATTTAATCACTATAATTTTTTTTTGACAGCCTTAGAACACATTTATGCAAGATTGAACCTCTTAAATTTTTTTTGAAAGCCTTAGAATACATATCTGCATGATTGAATCACTATGAAATTTTTTTTAGAGTCTTAGAACTCATATATGCATGATTGCATCACTTTGAAACTTTTTTGAAAGCCTTAGAACACATATATGCTTGGTGGAATCACTATAATTTTTTTTGGCAGCATTAGAACACATATATGCATGATTGAATCACTTCAAAAAAAATTTTATAACCTTAGAACACATATATGCATGATTGAATCACTATGAAATATTTTTTACAACTTTAGAACACATATATGCATGATTTAATCACTTTAGTACACATATCTGCATGATTGAATCACTATGAAATTTTTTTGACAGCGTTAAAACACATATGTGCATGATTGAATCACTATGAAATTTTTTTGACAGCGTTAAAACACATATGTGCATGATTGAATCACTATGATTTTTTTTTCACAGCCTTAGAAAATATATACATGATTGAATCAATTTAATTTTTTTTGAGAGCCTTAGAACACATACATGCAAGATTGAATCACCATGATTTTTTTTTTAGAGCCTTACAACACAAATATGCATGATTGAATCACTATAAAAATTTTTTGACTGCCTTAGAACACATATATGCATGATTGAATCACTATGAAATTTTTTTCACAACCCTAGAAAACAGACATACATGATTGAATCACTATGATTTTTTTTTGACAATCGTACAATGCGTATATGCATGATTCAATCACTATACTTTTTTTTTGACAACCTTAGAACACATATATGCATGATTGAATCACTACAATTTTTTTTTGGTAGCAATAGAGCATATATATACATGATTGAATCACAATGATTTTTTTTTAAAGCCTTAGAACACAAATTTGCTTGATTGAATCTATATGAAAATTTTTTGACAGCCTTAGAACAAATATATGAATGATTGAATCACTATAAATTTTTTTTGACAACTTCAGAACATATGTATGCATGATTGAATCACTATGAATTTTTTTTAACTGCCTTGGAATATATATGTGCTTGATTGAACCACTAACAAAAAAATTTGACAGCCTTGGAAAAAATGTATGCATCATTGAATCACTATGAAATTTTTTTGACAGCCTTAGAACACATATATGCATGATTGAATCACTATGAATTTTTTTTATGGCATTACAACACATATATGCATGACTGAATCCTTATGAATTTTTTTTTACAGCCTTAAACACATTGAATCACAATAATTTTTTTTTGACAAACTTAGAACGATATCTGATAAATTGAAACACTAGGAAATTTTTTTTGCACCCTTAGAACACATATATGCATGATTGAGTCACTATAAAATTTTTTTGACAACCTTAGGACACATATATGCATGATTGAATTACTATAAAAAAATTTTGATAGCCTTAGACATGTATATATATATATATATATGATTGAATAACTATTTTTTTTATCGCATTAGAACACATATATGAATGATTGAATCACTATAAAAAAGTTTTGACAGCCTTAGAACACATATATGTCTGATTAATTAACTATAAATTTTTTTTGAAAGCCTTAGGATATGTATATGCATGAAATCACTATGAATTTTTTTTACAGCCTTAGAACACATATATGCATGATTGAATCACTACAAAAAATTTTTTACGGCCTTAGAACACATATATGCATGATTAAATCTCTATGAATTTTTTTTGATAGATTTAGAACACATATATGCATGATTGAATCACTCTAAATTTTTTTTTACAGTGTTAGAACACATATATGCTTGTTTGAACCGCTATGATTTTTTTTATAACTTAGGACATGTATATGCATGATTGAATCACTATGAAATTTTTTTGATACCCTTATAACACAAATATGCATGATTGAATCACTATGACATTTTTTTTACAACCTTAGAACACATATACGCATGATTGAATCACTATAAAATTTGTTTGATAGCATTAAAACAAATACATGCATGATTGAATCACAAAAATTTTTTTTGCAGCCTTAGAACACATCCACATTATTGAATCACTATAAATTTTTTTTCACAGCCATAGAACACATATATACATGATTGAAGCAGTATAAAAAAATGATGACAACCTTAGAACACATATATGCATGATTAAATCTCTATGAATTTTTTTTGATAGATTTAGAACACATATATGCATGATTGAATCACTCAAAATTTTTTTTGACAGAGTTAGGACACATATACGCTTGTTTGAATCACTATGAATTTTTTTCGATAACTTAGGACACGTATATGCATGATTGAGTCACTATGAAATTTTTTGACAGCCTTAGAACACAAATATGCATGATTGAATGCCTATGAATTTTTTTTGACAACCTTAGAACACATATCTACATTATGCATGATTGAATAACTACAAAATTTGTTTGATAGCATTAGAACACATATATGCATGATTGAGTCATAAAATTTTTTTTTTACTACCTTAGAACACATATCTACATTATTGAATCACTATAAAATTTTTTTGACAACCTTAGAACACATATATGCATGATTGATGCACTATAAAAAAATTTTTACAGCCTTAGAACACATATACACAAGATTGAATCACTATGAATTTTTTTTGATAGCCTTAGAACACAAATTGCATGATTGAATCGGTATGAATTTTTTTACTGCCACGGAACACATATATGCATGATTGAATCACAATGATTTTTTTTTTAGAGCCGTAGAACATATATGCATGTTTGAAAAACTATGAAATTTTTTTGACAGCCCTAGAACATATATATGCCTGATTGAATCACTATGTAATTTTTTTGACAACCTTAGAACACATATATGCATGAATGATTTTTTTTTTACAGCATTAGAATATATATATGCATGATGGAATTACTATATAATTTGTTTGACATACTTAGAACACATATATGCATGATTGAATCACTTTCAAATTTTTTTCAGCCTTAGAATACATATATGCATGATTCAATCACTATGAATTTTTTTTGACTGCCTTAGAACACATATATACATGGCTGATTCACTATAAATTGTTTTTGATAGCCTTAGAACACAATTTTGCATGATTGGATCACTATGAAATTTTATTGACTGCCTTAGAACACATATATGCATGATTGAATCACTATGAATTTTTTTTGACAATCCGAGGACACATATATCCATGATTGAATCACTATGAACTTTTTTTTACAAGCATAGAATGCGTATATGCGTGATTCAATGACTATGAAATTTTTTTGACAACCTTAGAACACATATATGCATGATTGAATCACTATGAATTTTTTTTAACAGCCTTAGAATACATATATGCATGATTTAATCACCATAAAATTTGTTTAACTGCATTAGAACACATATATGCATGATTGAATCCCCATAATTTTTTTTTGACAGCCTTAGAACACATATTTGCATGACTGAATTGCTATGAAAGCTTTTTGAGAGCCTTAAAACACAAATATGCATGATTGAATCACTATAAATTTTTTTTACAGCCTTAAAACACATATATGCATGATTGAATCACTATGAAATTTTTTTAACTGCTTTAGAACACATATATGCTTGATTTAATCACTATAAATTTTTTTTGACATCCATATTACACATATTTGCATGATTGAATCACTATGAAATTTTTTTGACAGCCTTAGAACACATATTTGCATGATTTAATCACTATAGATTTTTTTTAGAGTGGTAGAGCACATATATTCATGATTGAAACACTACGAAATTTTTTTGACAGCCTTAGAACACATATATGCATGATTAAATCGCTATGATTTTTTTTGTGACAACATTAGATCACATATATGCATGATCGAATAGCTAATATTTTTTTGACACCATTCTTAGAACACATCTCTACATGATTGAATCACTTTGAACTTTTTTTAATAGCCTTAGAACACATATATGCATGATTGAAACAATATAGAAAATTTTTTAAAGCCTTAGAACACATATATACAAGATAGAATCACTATGAAGTTTTTTTGATAGACTTAGAACACAAATTGCATGATTGAATCACTATGAAATTTTTTTGACTACCTCAGAACACATATATGCATCATTGAATCACAATGAAATTTTTTTGACTGCCCAAGAACACATACATGCATGATTGAATCATGCATGAACTTTTTTTGAAAAACATAGAACATGTATATGCATGATTGAATCACTATAATTTTTTTTGACAACCGTAGACCATAAATATGCATGATTGAATCACACTGAAAATTTTTTGACAGCCTTAGTACACATATATGCCTGTTTGAAAAACTATGAAATTTTTTTGACAACCTTAGAACACATATATGTATGATTGAGTCACTACAAAATTTTTTTGGAAGCATTAGAACACATATATGCATGATTGAATCACCATGAAAGTTTTTTGACAGCCTTAGAGCACATATAAGCATGATTGAATCATTATGAATGTTTTTTTACAATCTTAGAACACATATATGCGTGATTGAATCACTATAAAATTTGTTTGAAAGACCTAGAACACATATATGCATTATTGAATCACTATGAAAATTTTTTGACAGCCTTAGAACATATATGTACAAGATTGAATCACTATAAATATTTTTTGAGAGCCTTAGATCACAAATATGCATGATTGAATCACTATGAAATTTTTTTGACAGCCTTAGAACACATATATTTATGATTGAAACACTATGAATTTTTTTTGACAACCCTAGAAAACATATATGCATGATTGAATCACTGTGAATTTGTTTTGACAGCCTTAGAACACATATGCATGATTGAATCGCTATAGAATTTGTTTGACATCATTAGAACACATATATGCATGATTGAATCACAATAAAATTTTTTTGACAGCCTTAGAACACATATCTGCATGATTTAATCACTATGAATTTTTTTGAGAGCCTTAGAACACATATATGCACAATTGAATCAGTATGAAAGTTTTTTGACAGCCTTAGAACACATATATGCATGATTGAATCACTATGAATTTTTTTTAACAGCCTTAGAATACATATATGCATGATTTAATCACCATAAAATTTGTTTAACTGCATTAGAACACATATATGCATGATTGAATCCCCATAAATTTTTTTTGACAGCCTTAGAACACATATTTGCATGACTGAATTGCTATGAAAGCTTTTTGAGAGCCTTAAAACACAAATATGCATGATTGAATCACTATAAATTTTTTTTACAGCCTTAAAACACATATATGCATGATTGAATCACTATGAAATTTTTTTAACTGCTTTAGAACACATATATGCTTGATTTAATCACTATAAATTTTTTTTGACATCCATATTACACATATTTGCATGATTGAATCACTATGAAATTTTTTTGACAGCCTTAGAACACATATTTGCATGATTTAATCACTATAGATTTTTTTTAGAGTGGTAGAGCACATATATTCATGATTGAAACACTACGAAATTTTTTTGACAGCCTTAGAACACATATATGCATGATTAAATCGCTATGATTTTTTTTGTGACAACATTAGATCACATATATGCATGATCGAATAGCTAATATTTTTTTGACACCATTCTTAGAACACATCTCTACATGATTGAATCACTTTGAACTTTTTTTAATAGCCTTAGAACACATATATGCATGATTGAAACAATATAGAAAATTTTTTAAAGCCTTAGAACACATATATACAAGATAGAATCACTATGAAGTTTTTTTGATAGACTTAGAACACAAATTGCATGATTGAATCACTATGAAATTTTTTTGACTACCTCAGAACACATATATGCATCATTGAATCACAATGAAATTTTTTTTACTGCCCAAGAACACATACATGCATGATTGAATCATGCATGAACTTTTTTTGAAAAACATAGAACGTGTATATGCATGATTGAATCACTATAATTTTTTTTGACAACCGTAGACCATAAATATGCATGATTGAATCACACTGAAAATTTTTTGACAGCCTTAGTACACATATATGCCTGTTTGAAAAACTATGAAATTTTTTTGACAACCTTAGAACACATATATGTATGATTGAGTCACTACAAAATTTTTTTGGAAGCATTAGAACACATATATGCATGATTGAATCACCATGAAAGTTTTTTGACAGCCTTAGAGCACATATAAGCATGATTGAATCATTATGAATGTTTTTTTACAATCTTAGAACACATATATGCGTGATTGAATCACTATAAAATTTGTTTGAAAGACCTAGAACACATATATGCATTATTGAATCACTATGAAAATTTTTTGACAGCCTTAGAACATATATGTACAAGATTGAATCACTATAAATATTTTTTGAGAGCCTTAGATCACAAATATGCATGATTGAATCACTATGAAATTTTTTTGACAGCCTTAGAACACATATATTTATGATTGAAACACTATGAATTTTTTTTGACAACCCTAGAAAACATATATGCATGATTGAATCACTGTGAATTTGTTTTGACAGCCTTAGAACACATATGCATGATTGAATCGCTATAGAATTTGTTTGACATCATTAGAACACATATATGCATGATTGAATCACAATAAAAATTTTTTGACAGCCTTAGAACACATATCTGCATGATTTAATCACTATGAATTTTTTTGAGAGCCTTAGAACACATATATGCACAATTGAATCAGTATGAAAGTTTTTTGACAGCCTTAGAACACATATATGCATGATTAAATTACTAAAAAAAAATTTTGACAGCATTACAACACATATATCCAAGATTGAATCTCTATAAAAAAATTTTGACAACCTTAGAATACATG
Source organism: Nuphar pumila (assembly GCF_984573655.1). Classification (NCBI taxonomy): domain Eukaryota; kingdom Viridiplantae; phylum Streptophyta; class Magnoliopsida; order Nymphaeales; family Nymphaeaceae; genus Nuphar; species Nuphar pumila. Next base: position 105,579,735 of record NC_143249.1, read on the forward strand.
TCTGCATGATTGAATCACTATAAAAAAATTTTGACAGCCTTAGAACACATTAATGCATGATTGAATCACTATAAAGTTTGATAGCATTACAACACATATATGAATGACTGAATCACTATGAATTTTTTTTAAAAGCCTTAGAAGAATTTAATCACCCTGATTTTTTTTTACAGGCTTAGAACATATATATGCATGATTAAATTACTATGAAATTTTTTTGACAGCCTTAGAACACATATATACATAATTGATTTAGTATAATTTTTTTTTGGAGCTTTGGCCCCATATATACATGATTGAATCATTATTTAATTATTTTGACAGCCAAAAAACTCAAATATGCGTGATTGAATCACTAGAAATTTTTTTTGAGAGCGTTAGAACAAACATATATATGATTGAATCACTATAAATTTTTTTTGACAACCTTAGAATACATTTCTGAATGATTGAATCACTATGACTTTTTTTTTACAGCCTTAGAACATTTATATGCATGATTGATTCACTATGAATTTTTTTCGACAGCCTTAGAACACACATATATGCATAATTGAATCACTATGATTTTTTTTTGACACCCTTAGAACATTTATGAGCATGATTTAATCGCTATAAATTTTTTTGACAGGCTTAGAACACATATATGCACCATTGAATCACTATGAAATTATTTTTTTAGCATTAGAACACATATATCCATGATTAAATCACTATGAAACTGGTTTGACAGCTTTAGAACACATATATGCGTGATTGAATCTCTAGAATTTTTTTTTGAGAGCATTAGAACACATATATTCAAGATTCAAACACTAAATTTTTTGACAACCTTAGAACACATATCTCCATGATTGAATCACTACGATTTTTTCTTATAGCCTTAGAACACATATATGCATCATTAAATCACTATAAAAATTTTTTGACAGCCTTAGAACACATATATGTATGATTGAATCACTAGGAATTTTTTATGACAGCCTTAGAACACATATGTGCATGCTTGAATCAATATGAAATTTTTTGAGATCCTTATAACATATATATGCTTGATTGAATCAATATAATTTTTTTTTGACTGCCTTAGAACACATATATGCCTGACTGAATCAAAACAATTTGTTTTTACAGCCTTAGAGCACATATATGTACGATTGAATCAATACAGTTTTTTTTATAGGCTTAGATCACATGTATGCATGATTGAATCACTATGAAATTTTCTTGACAACTTTAGAACACAAATATGAATTATTGAATCACTTTGAAAACTTTTGACAGCCTTAGAACACATATTATGCATGATTGAATCACTATTAAATAGTTTTGACAGCCTTAGAACACATATATGCTTGATTAAATCACTATGAAATTTTTTTGATAGCCTTAGAACACATATATGAATGATTGAATCACTATGAATTTTTTTTGACAACCATAGAACACATATATGGATGATTGAATCAATATAAATTTTTTTTGACAGCCTCAGAACACATATATATATATGATTGAATGACTACAAAATTTTTTTGACCCCCATAGAACACATATATGCATGATTGAATCACTATGAAATTTTTTAGACAGCCTTAGAACACATGTAAGCTTGATTTAATCGCTATGAAATTTTTTTGACAGTCTTAAAACACATATATGTATGTTTGAATCACTATGAAATTTTTTTGACAACCTCAGAACACATATATGCATGATTGAATCACTATGAATTTTTTTTGGAGCCTAAGAACACATATATGCATCATTGAATCACTATGAAATTTTTTTGACAGCCTTAGAACACATATTTGCATGATTGAATCACTATGAAATTTTTTTGAGAGCCTTAGAACACATATATGCATGATTGAATCACTATGAATTTTTTTTGACAGCCTTAGAACACATATATGAATGATTGAATCATTATCAATTTTTTTTAACAACCATAGAACACATATATGCATGATTGAATCACTATGAATTTTTTTTAACAACCATAGAACACATATATGCAAGATTGAATCACTATGAAATTTTTTTAACAACCATATTACACATATTTTGATGATTAAATCACTATCAATTTTTTTTGCAGCCTTAGTACACATGTCTGCATTATTCAATCACTATGAATTTTTTTTTACAACCATATAACACATATATGCATGATTGAATCACTATGAATTTTTTTTGACACCCTTAGAATACTTATGGGCATGATTTAATTACTATAAATTTTTTTGTGAGGCTTCAAAACACATATATTCATGATTGATCACAATAAAATTATTTTGACAGCCTTAAAACACATATATGGATGATTGAATCACTATGATTTTTTTTTAAAGCCTTAGAACACAAATATGCTTGATTGAAACGTTAGAATTTTTTTTGAGAGCATTAGAACACATATATCCTTGATTAAATCGCTATAAATTTTTTTGACAACCTTAGAACACATACCTGCACGATTGAATCACTATGAAATTTTTTTGACAGCCTTAGAACAAATATAAGCATGATTGAATCACTATGATTTTTTTTTGACATCCTTAGAACACATATATGTATGAGTGAATTACTATGATTTTTTTTTTAGAGCCTTAGAACACATATATGCACGCTTGAATCATTATGAAATTTTTTTGATAGCCTTAGAACACATATATGAATGATTGAATCACTATGAAATTTTTTTGACAACCTTAGAACACATATATGAATGAATCAATCATTATCATTTTTTTTTAACAACTATAGAACACATATATGGATGATTGAATCACTATGATTTTTTTTTAACAACCATAGGACACATATATGCAAGATTGAATCCCTATGACTTTTTTTTTACTGCCATAGAACACATATAAGCATCATTTAATCACTATGAAATTTTTTTGACAACCTTAGAGCACATATATGCATGATTGCATAAATATGACATTTTTGTGATCGCCTTAGAACACATATATGCAAGATTGAAACACTATGAAATTTTTTTGCAGCCTAAGAACACATATATGCATGATTGAATCACTATGAATTTTTTTTGACAGCCTTAGAACACATATATGCATGATTGAATCACTAAGGAATTTTTTTGACAACTTTAGAACACATATATGAATGATTGAATCACTATGAAATTTTTTGAACAACCATATAACACATGTATGCATGATTGAATCACTATGAAGTTTTTTTACAGCCTTAGAAAACATATCTGCATTATTGAATCACTATGATTTTTTTTTGACAGCCTAAGAATACTTATGGGCATGATTTAATTACTATAATTTCTTTTTGCGAGGCTTAGAAACACATATATGCATGATTGAATCACTATGAAATTAGTTTGACAGCCTTAGAACACATATATGGATGATTGAATCACAATGAAACAGGTTTGACAGCCTTAGAGTACATATATGCGTGATTGAAACGTCAGAATTTTTTTTTAGAGCATTAGAACACATATAATCATGATTGAATCACTATAAATTTTTTTGACAACCTTAGAACACGACCTGCATGATTGAATCACTATGAAATTTTTTTGACAGCCTTAGAACAAATATATGCATGATTGAATCACTTTGAATTTTTTTTGACATCCTTAGAACACATATATGCATTTTTGAATCATTATAAAATTTTTTTAACAGCCTTAGAACACATATTTGCAAGTGTGAATTACTATGAAATTCTTTTGACAGCCTTAGAACACATATATGCATGCTTGAATCATTATGAAATTTTTTTGCGGCTTTAAAACACATATATGCATGATTGAATCACTATGAAATTTTTGGGAGAGCATTAGAACACTTATATGCTTGATTGAATCACCATAATTTTTTTTTGACAACCTTAGAACATATATGTACATTATTGAATCACTATGAATTTTTTTTCATGGCCTTAGAATACATATATGCAAAATTGAATCACTATGAAATTTTTCTGACAACATTATAACACTTATGAGCATGATTTAATCACCCTGATTTTTTTTTACAGGCTTAGAACATATATATGCATGATTAAATTACTATGAAATTTTTTTTACAGCCTTAGAGCACATATATGCATAATTGATTCAGTATATATTTTTTTTTGCAGCTTTGGCCGCATGTATACATGATTGAATCATTATTTAATTGTTTTGACTGCCTTGGAACTCAAATATACGTGATTGAATCACTAGAAATTTTTTTTGGGAGCTTTAGAACAAATATATACGTGATTGAATCACTATAAATTTTTTTTGACAACCTTAGAACACATTTCTGAATGATTGAATCACTATGACTTTTTTTTACAGCCTTAGAACATTTATATGCATGATTGATTCACTATGAATTTTTTTGACAGCCATAGAACACATATATGCTTGATTGAATCACTATGATTTTTTTTTGACACCCTTAGAACATTTATGAGCATGATTTAATCGCTATAATTTTTTTTTGACAGGCTTAGAACACATATATGCATCACTGAATTACTATGAAATTATTTTTATAGCATTAGAACACATATATCCATGATTAAATCACTATGAAACTGGTTTGACAGCCTTAGAACACATATATGCGTGATTGAATCACTAGAAATTTTTTTTGAGAGCATTAGAACACATATATTCAAGATTCAATCACTATAAATTTTTTGACAACCTTAGAACACATATCTCCATGATTGAATCACTACGGTTTTTTCTTATAGCCTTAGAACACATATATGCATGATTAAATCACTTTAAAAAAATTTTGACAGCCTTAGAACACATATATGCACGATTGAATCACTATGAAATTTTTTTGACAGCCTTAGAACACTTACGTGCATGATTTAATCACTATAAATTTTGTATGACAGGCTTAGAAGACATATATGTATGATTGAATCACTATGAAATTATTTTGATAGCCTTAGAACACATATATGCATGCTTGAATCACTATAATTTTTTTTTACAGCCTTAGAACACCTATATGCTTGATTGAGTCACTATAAAACTGGTTCGACCACCTTAGAACACATATATGCGTGATTGAATCAGTAGAACTTTTTTTGAAATCATTAGAACATATGTAAAGATTGAATCAATATAAAATTTTTCTGACAACTGTATAATACATATCTGCATGATTGAATCACTATAAATTTTGTTTGACTGCCTTAGAACACGTATATGCATGATTGAATCACTATGAGTTTTTTTTGACAGCCTTAGAACACAATATGCATGCTTGAATCACTATAAATTTTTTATGACAGATTTAGAACATATATATGCATGATTGCATCACTATGAATTTTTTTTGACAGACTTACAACACATATATGCATGCTTGAATCACTATAAATTTTTAATGACAGATTTAGAACATATATATGCATGATTGAATCACTATGAAATATTTTTGATAGCCTTAGAACATATATGCTTGATTGAAACAATATAAATTTTTTTTTGACAGCCTTAGAACACATATATGCATTATTGAATCACTACACAATTTTTTGACACCCTTAAAAAACATATATGCATGTTTTAATCACTATGAATTCTTTTGGACAGTATTAGACCACATATATGCATGATTTAATCACTATAAATTTTTTTTGAGAGCCTTAAAAAAAATATATGCATGATTGAATCACTATGACATTTTTTTGACAGCCTTAGAATACATATAAGCATGATTGAATCACTATGAATTTTTTTTGCGGCTTTAGAACACATATATGCATGATTGAATCACTATGAAATTTTTGGGAGAGCATTAGAACAATTATAAGCTTGATGGAATCACCATAAATTTTTTTTGACAACCTTAGAACATATATCTACATTATTGAATCACTATGAAATTTTTTTGACGGCCTTTATAATACATATATGCAAAATTGAATCACTATGAAATTTTTATGACAACCTTAGAACACTTATGAGCATGATTTAATCACCCTGATTTTTTTATACAGGCTTAGAACATATATATGCATGATTAAATTACTATGGATATTTTTTGACAGCCTTAGAACACATATATGCATAATTGATTTAGTATAATTTTTTTTTGCAGCTTTGGCCCCATATATACATGATTGAATCATTATTTAACTGTTTTGACAGCCATAGAACTCAAATATCCGTGATTGAATCACTAGAAATTTTTTTTGAGAGCTTTAGAACAAATATATACATGATTGAATCACTATAAATTTTTTTTGACAACCTTAGAACACATTTCTGAATGATTGAATCACTATGACTTTTTTTTTACAGCCTTAGAAAATTTATATGCATGATTGATTCACTATGATTTTTTTTCGACAGCCATAGAACACATATATGCATAATTGAATCACTATGATTTTTTTTTTACACCCTTAGAACATTTATGAGCATGATTTAATCGCTATAAATTTTTTTTGACAGGCTTAGAACACATATATGCATCATTGAATCACTATGAAATTATTTTTATAGCATTACAACACATATATCCATGATTAAATCACTATGAAACTGGTTTGACAGCCTTAGAACACATATGTGCGTGATTGAATCACTAGAAATTTTTTTTGAGAGCATTAGAACACATATATTCAAGATTCAATCACTATAAATTTTTTGACAACCGTAGAACACATATCTCCATGATTGAATCACTATGATTTTTTCTTATAGCCTTAGAACACATATATGCATGATTAAATCACTATAAATTTTTTTTGACAGCCTTAGAACACATATATGTATGATTGAACTAGGAATTTTTTATGACAGCCTTAGAACACATATATGCATGCTTGAAAGCCTAATAATACATTATATGCATGATTGAATCACTATGAAATATTTTTGAGAGCCTTATAACATATATATGCTTGATTGAATCAATACAAATTTTTTTTGACTGCCTTAGAACACATATATGCCTGACTGAATCAAAACAATTTTTTTTTACAGCCTTAGAACACATATATGTACGATTGAGTCAATACAGTTTTTTTTTATAGGCTTAGATCACATGTATGCATGATTGAATCACTATGAAATTTTCTTGACAACCTTAGAACACAATAATGAATGATTGAATCACTTTGAAAACTTTTGACAGCCTTCGAAAACATATTATGCATGATTGAATCACTATTGAATAGTTTTGACAGCCTTAGAACACATATATGCATGATTAAATCACTATGAAATTTTTTTGATAGCCTTAGAACACATATATGAATGATTGAATCGCTATGAATTTTTTTTGACAACCATAGAACACATATATGGATGATTGAATCAATACAAATTTTTTTTGACAGCCTCAGAACACATATATATATATGATTGAATGACTACAAATTTTTTTTGACCCCCATAGAACACATATATGCATGATTGAATCACTATGAAATTTTTTAAACAGCCTTAAAACACATATAAGCATGATTTAATCGCTATGAAATTTTTTTGACAGTCTTAAAACACATATATGTATGTTTGAATCACTATGACTTTTTTTTTACAGCCTTAGAACATTTATATGCATGATTGATTCACAATGAATTTTTTTGACATCCTTAGAACACATATATGCATGATTGAATCACTATGATTTTTTTTTGACACCCTTAGAACATTTATGAGCATGATTTAATCGCTATAAATTTTTTTTGACAGGCTTAGAACACATATATGCATCATTGAATCACTATGAAATTATTTTTATAGCATTAGAACACATATATCCATGATTAAATCACTATGAAACTGGTTTGACAGCCTTAGAACACATATATGCGTGATTGAATCACTAGAAATTTTTTTTGAGAGCATTAGAACACATATATTCAAGATTCAATCACTATAAATTTTTTGACAACCTTAGAACACATATCTCCATGATTGAATCACTACAATTTTTTCTTATTGCCTTAGAAGACATATATGCATGATTGAATCACTATGACTTTTTTTTTACAGCCTTAGAACATTTATATGCATGATTGATTCACAATGAATTTTTTTGACATCCTTAGAACACATATATGCATGATTGAATCACTATGATTTTTTTTTGACACCCTTAGAACATTTATGAGCATGATTTAATCGCTATAATTTTTTTTTGACAGGCTTAGAACACATATATGCATCATTGAATCACTATGAAATTATTTTTATAGCATTAGAACACATATATCCATGATCAAATCACTATGAAACTGGTTTGACAGCCTTAGAACACATATATGCGTGATTGAATCAATAGAATTTTTTTTTGAGAGCATTAGAACACATATATTCAAGATTCAATCACTATAAATTTGTTGACAACCTTAGAACACATATCTCCATGATTGAATCACTACGATTTTTTCTTATAGCCTTAGAACACATATATGCAAGATTAAATCACTATAAAATTTTTTTGACAGCCTTAGAACACATATATGCACGGTTGAATCACTATGGAATTTTTTATGACAGCCTTAGAACACTTACGTGCATGATTTAATCACTATAAATTTTGTATGACAGGCTTAGAAGACATATATGCATGATTGAATCACTATGAAATTATTTTGATAGCCTTAGAACACATATATGCATGCTTGAATCACTATAATTTTTTTTTACAGCCTCAGAACACCTATATGCTTGATTGAGTCACTATGAAACTGGTTCGACCACCTTAGAACACATATATGCGTGATTGAATCAGTAGATTTTTTTTTGAAATCATTAGAACATATGTATGTTAGATTGAATCACTATAAAAATTTTGTGACAACCGTAGAACACATATCTGCATGATTGAATCACTATAAATTTTATTTGACAGCCTTAGAACACGTATATGCATGATTGAATCACTATGAGTTTTTTTTGACAGCCTTAGAACACAATATGCATTCTTGAATCACTATAAATTTTTTTATGACAGATTTAGAACATATATATGCATGATTGCATCACTATGAATTTTTTTTGACAGACTTAGAACACATATATGCATGCTTGAATCAATATAAATTTTTAATGACAGATTTAGAACATATATATGCATGATTGAATCACTATGAAATATTTTTGATAGCCTTAGAACATATATGCTTGATTGAATCAATACAAATTTTTTTTTGACAGCCTTAGAACACATATATGCATTATTGAATCACTACAAAATTTTTTGACACCCTTAAAAAACATATATGCATGTTTTAATCACTATGAATTTTTTTGGACAGTATTAGAACACATATATGCAAGATTTAATCACTATAAATTTTTTTTGACAGCCTTAAAAAAAATATATGCATGATTGAATCACTATGAAATTTTTTTGACAGCCTTAGAATACATACAAGCATGATTGAATCACTATGAATTTTTTTTGCGGCTTTAGAACACATATATGCATGATTGAATCACTATGAAATTTTTGGGAGAGCATTAGAACACTTATATGCTTGATTGAATCACCATAATTTTTTTTTGACAACCTTAGAACATATATGTACATTATTGAATCACTATGAAATTTTTTTGACGGCCTTAGAATACAAATATGCAACATTGAATCACTATGAAATTTTTTTGACAACCTTAGAACACTTATGAGCATGATTTAATCAACCTGATTTTTTTTTACAGCATTAGAACATATATATGCATGATTAAAATACTATGAAATTTTTTTGACAGCCTTAGAACACATATATGCATAATTGATTCAATATATATTTTTTTTTGCAGCTTTGGCCCCATATATACATGATTGAATCATTATTTAATTGTTTTGACAGCCTTAGAACTCAAATATGCGTGATTGAATCACTAGAAATTTTTTTTGAGAGCTTTAGAACAAATATGTACATGATTGAATCACTATAAATTTTTTGTGACAATCTTAGAACACATTTCTGAATGATTGAATCACTATGACTTTTTTTTTACAGCCTTAGAACATTTATATGCATGATTGATTCACTATGATTTTTTTTCGACAGCCTTAGAACACATATATGCATGATTGAATCACTATGATTTTTTTTGACACCCTTAGAACATTTATGAGCATGATTTAATCACTATAAATTTTTTTTGACAGGCTTAGAACACATATATGCATCATTGAATGACTATGAAATTATTTTTATATCATTAGAACACATATATCCATGATTAAATCACTATGAAACTGGATTGACAGCCTTAGAACACATATATGCGTGATTGAATCACTAGAATTTTTTTTTAGAGCATTAAAACACATATATTCAAGATTCAATCACTATAAATGTTTTGAAAACCTTAGAACACATATCTCCATGATTGAATCACTATTGTTTTTTCTTATAGCCTTAGAACATATATAGGCATGATTAAATCACTATAAAATTTTTTTGGCAGCCTTAGAACACATATATGCACGATTGAATCACTATGAAATTTTTTTGACAGCCTTAGAACACTTACGTGCATGATTTAATCACTATAAATTTTGTATGACAGGCTTAGAAGACATATATGCATGATTGAATCACTATGAAATTATTTTGATAGCCTTAGAACACATATGCATGCTTGAATCACTATAAATTTTTTTTACAGCCTTAGAACACCTATGTGCTTGATTGAGTCACTATGAAACTGGTTCGACCACCTTAGAACACATATATGCGTGATTGAATCAGTAGAATTTTTTTTGAAATCATTAGAACATATGTATGCAAGATTGAATCACTATAAAATGTTTGTGACAACCGTAGAACACATATCTACATGATTGAATCACTATAAATTTTGTTTGACAGCCTTAGAACACGTATATGCATGATTGAATCACTATGAGTTTTTTTTGACAGCCTTAGAACACAATATGCATGCTTGAATCACTATGAATTTTTTATGACAGATTTAGAACATATATAAGCATGATTGCATCACTATGATTTTTTTTTGACAGACTTAGAACACATATATGCATGCTTGAATCACTATAAATTTTTTGTGACAGATTTAGAACATATATATGCATGATTGCATCACTATGAATTTTTTTTTTAGTGCCTTAGAACACATATATGCATGCTTGAATCACTATAAATTTTTAATGACAGATTTAGAACATATATATGCATGATTGAATCACTATGAAATATTTTTGATAGCCTTAGAACATATATGCTTGATTGAATCAATACAATTTTTTTTTTGACATCCTTAGAACACATATATGCATTATTGAATCACTACACAATTTTTTCACACCCTTAAAAAACATATATGCATGTTTTAATCACTATGAATTTTTTTAGACAGTATTAGAACACATATATGCACGATTTAATCACTATAAATTTTTTTTGACAGCCTTAAAAAAAATATATGAATGATTGAATCACTATGAAATTTTTTTGACAGCCTTAGAATACATATAAGCATGATTGAATCACTATGAAATTTTTTTGCGGCTTTAGAACACATATATGCATGATTGAATCACTATGAAATTTTTGGGAGAGCATTAGAACACTTATATGCTTGATTGAATCACCATAATTTTTTTTTGACAACCTTAGAACATATATGTACATTATTCAATCACTATGAAATTTTTTTGACGGCCTTAGAATACATATATGCAAAATTGAATCACTATGAAATTTTTATAACAACCTTAGAACACTTATGAGCATGATTTAATCACCCTGATTTTTTTTTACAGGCTTAGAACATATATTTGGATGATTAAATTACTATGAAATTTTTTTGACCGCCTTAGAACACATATATGCATAATTGATTCAGTATAATTTTTTTTTGCAGCTTTGGCCCCATATATACATGATTGAATCATTATTTAATTGTTTTGAAAGCCATAGAACTCAAATATGCGTGATTGAATCACTAGAAATTTTTTTTGAGAGCTTTAGAACAAATATATACATGATTGAATCACTATAAATTTTTTTTGACAACCTTAGAACACATTTCTGAATGATTGAATCACTATGACTTTTTTTTACAGCCTTAGAACATTTATATGCATGATTGATTCACTATGAATTTTTTTCGACAGCCTTAGAACACATATATGCATAATTGAATAACTATGATTTTTTTTTTACAACCTTAGAACATTTATGAGCATGATTTAATCGCTATAATTTTTTTTTGACAGGCTTAGAACGCATATATGCATCATTGAATCACTATGAAATTATTTTTATAGCATTAGAACACATATATCCATGATTAAATCACTATGAAACTGGTTTGACAGCCTTAGAACACATATATGCATGATTGAATCACTAGAAATTTTTTTTGAGAGCATTAGAACACATATATTCAAGATTCAATCACTATAAATTTTTTGACAACCTTAGAACACATATCTCCATGATTGAATCTCTACAATTTTTTCTTATAGCCTTAGAACACATATATGCATGATTAAATCACTATAAATTTTTTTTGATAGCCTTAGAACACATATATGTATTATTGAATCGCTAGGAATTTTTTATGACAGCCTTAGAACACATATATGCATGCTTGAATCAATATGAATTTTTTTTGAAAGGCTAATATTACATTATATGCATGATTGAATCACTATGAAATATTTTTGAGAGCCTTATAACATATATATGCTTGATTGAATCAATACAATTTTTTTTTTACTGCCTTAGAACACATATATGCCTGACTGAATCAAACCTATTTTTTTTTACAGGCTTAGAACACATATATGTACGATTGAATCAATACAGTTTTTTTTGATAGGCTTAGATCACATGTATGCATGATTGAATCACTATGAAATTATCTTGACAACCTTAGAACACAAATATGAATGATTGAATCACTTTGAAAACTTTTGACAACCTTAGAACACATATTATGCATGATTGAATCACTATTAAATAGTTTTGACAGCCTTAGAACACATATATGCATGATTAAATCACTATGAAATTTTTTTGATAGCCTTAGAATACATATATGAATGATTGAATCGCTATGAATTTTTTTTGACAAACATAGAACACATATATGGATGATTGAATCAATACAAAAATTTTTTGACAGCCTCAGAACACACACACACACATATATATATATATATATATATATATATATATATATATGATTGAATGACTACAAATTTTTTTTACCCCCATAGAACACATATATGCATAATTGAATCACTATGAAATTTTTTAGACAGCCTTAGAACACATATAAGCATGATTTAATCGCTATCAAATTTTTTTGACAGTCTTAAAACACATATATGTATGTTTGAATCACTATGAAATTTTTTTGACAACCTCAGAACACATATATGCACGATTGAATCACTATGGATTTTTTTTGGAGCCTAAGAACACTTATATGCATCATTGAATCACTATCAAATTTTTTTGCAGCCTTAGAACACATGTCTGCATTATTGAATCACTATGAATTTATTTTGAGAGCCTTAGAACACATATATGCATGATTGAATCACTATGAATTTTTTTTGACATCCTTAGAATACTTATGGGCATGATTTAATTACTATAATTTTTTTGTGAGGCTTCAAAACACATATATGCATGATTGATCATTATAAAATTATTTTGACAGCCTTAAAACACATATATGGATGATTGAATCACTATGAATTTTTTTTAAAGCCTTAGAAGACAAATATGCTTGATTGAAACGTTAGAATTTTTTTTGAGAGCATTAGAACACATATAATCTTGATTAAATCGCTATAAATTTTTTTGACAACCTTAGAACACATACCTGCACGATTGAATCACTATGAAATTTTTTTGACAGCCTTAGAACAAATATAAGCATGATTGAATCACTATGATTTTTTTTTTACATCCTTAGAACACATATATGTATGAGTGAATTACTATGATTTTTTTTTTAGAACCTTAGAACACATATATGCATGCTTGAATCATTATGAATTTTTTTTGATAGCCTTAGAACACATATATGAATGATTGAATCACTATGAAATTTTTTTGACAACCTTAGAACACATATATGAATGAATTAATCATTATGAATTTTTTTTAACAACTATAGAACACATATATAGATGATTGAATCACTATGATTCTTTTTTAACAAGCATAGGACACATATATGCAAGATTGAATCACTATGAATTTTTTTTTACTGCCATAGAACACATATAAGCATCATTTAATCACTATGAATTTTTTTTGACAACCTTAGAGAACATATATGCATGATTGCATCACTATGACATTTTTTTGACAGCCTTAGAACACATATATGCAAGATTGAAACACTATGAAATTTTTTTGCAGCCTAAGAACACATATATGCATGATTGAATCACTATGAAATTTTTTTGACAGCCTTAGAACACATATATGCATGATTGAATCACTATGGACTTTTTTTGACAACTTTAGAACACATATATGAATGATTGAATCACTATGAAATTTTTTGAACAACCGTATAACACATATATTCATGATTGAATCACTATGAAGCTTTTTTACAGCCTTAGAAAACATATCTGCATTATTGAATCACTATGAATTTTTTTTGACAGCCTAAGAATACTTATGGGCATGATTTAATTACTATAATTTCTTTTTGCGAGGCTTAGAAACACATATATGCATGATTGAATCACTATGAAATTAGTTTGACAGCCTCAAAACACATATATGGATGATTGAATCACTATGAATTTTTTTTAGAGCCTTAGAACACAAATATGCATGATTGAATCACAATGAAACAGGTTTGACAGCCTTAGAGTACATATATGCGTGATTGAAACGTTAGAATTTTTTTTAGAGCATTAGAACACATATATTCATGATTGAATCACTATAAATTTTTTTGACAACCTTAGAACACAACCTGCATGATTGAATCACTATGAAATTTTTTTGACAGCCTTAGAACAAATATATGCATGATTGAATCACTTTGAAATTTTTTTGACATCCTTAGAACACATATATGCATTATTGAATCACTATAAAAAATTTTAACAGCATTAGAACACATATTTGCAAGTGTGAATTACTATGAAATTCTTTTGACACCCTTAGAACACATATATGCATGCTTGAATCATTATGAAATTTTTTTGATAGCCTTAGAACACATATATGCATGATTGAATCACTATGAAATTTTTTTGACAAAAATAGAACACATATATTCATGATTGAATAAATACAAAATTTTTTTTACAGCCTTAGAACACATATACGCATGATTGAATCACTATAAATTTTTTTGACAGCCTTAGAACACATATATGCATGATTTCATCACTATGAATTTTTTTGGACAGCCTTAGAAAACATATATGCATGCATCATTAAATCACTATAAAATTTTTTTGCGGCCTTAGAACACATAAATGCATGATTGAATCACTATGAATTTTTTTTCACAGCCTTAGAACATGTATATCCATGATTGAGTCACTATGAGATTTTTTTGAGAGCCTTAGAACACATATATGGATGATTGAATCAATACATTTTTTTTTTGACAGCCTCAGAACACACATATATATATGATTGAATCACTATAAAATTTTTTGGACCACCTTATAACACATATATGCATATTTTAATCACAATGAATTTTTTTCGACAGCCTTAGAACACATATAAGCATGATTAAATTGCTATGAAATTTTTTTGACAGCCATAGAACACAAATATGCATGATTGAAACAATATGAATTTTTTTTGACAACCTTAGAACACATATATGCATGATTAAATCACTATGATTTTTTTTTGCAGCCAAAAAACACATATATGCATCATTGAATCACTATGAAATTTTTATTGATAGCCTTAGAACACATATAAGGATGATTGAATCAATACATTTTTTTTTTTGACAGCCTCAGAACACACATATATATATGATTGAATCACTATAAAATTTTTTTGACCACCTTATAACACATATATGCATATTTTAATCACTATGAATTTTTTTTCACAACCTTAGAACACATATAAGCATGATTAAATTGCTATGAAATTTTTTTGACAGCCTTAGAACACAAATATGGATGATTGAAACAATATGAATTTTTTTTGACAACCTTAGAACACATATATGCATGATTGAATCACTATGATTTTTTTTTGCAGCCAAAGAACACATATATGCATCATTGAATCACTATGAAATTTTTATTGACAGCCTTAGAACACATATCTGCATGATTGAATCACAATGAAATTTTTTTGAGAGCCTTAGAACTCATATATGCATGATTGAGTCACTTTGAATTTTTTTTGACAGCCTTAGAACACTTATACGCATTATTGAATCCCTATAAATTTTTTTTGACAACCTTAGTACATATATATGAATGATTGAATCACTATGAAATTTTTTTAACAATCCCTAGAACACATATATGCATGATTAAATCACTATGAAATTTTTTTGACAATCTTAGAATAAATATATGAATGATTAAAGCACTATGAATTTTTTTTAACAACGATGGAACACATATATACAGGATTGAATATATATGATTTTTTTTTTACTGCCATAGAACACATATAAGCATAATTTAATCGCTATAAATTTTTTTTGACAACCTTAGAGCACATATATGCATGATTGAATCACTATGAAATTTTTTTCACCGCCCTGGAACACATATATGCATGTTTGAATCACTACGAATTTTTTTTGCAGCCTATAAATTTATATACATGATTGAATCACTATAAATTTTTTTTGACAACCTTAGAACGCATTTCTGAATGATTGAATCACTATGACTTTTTTTTTACAGCCTTAGAACATTTATATGCATGATTGATTCACTATGAATTTTTTTCGACAGCCTTAGAACACATATATGCATGATTGAATCACTATGATTTTTTTTTGACACCCTTAGAACATTTATGAGCATGATTTAATCGCTATAATTTTTTTTTGACAGGCTTAGAACACATATATGCATCATTGAATCACTATGAAATTATTTTTATAGCATTAGAACACATATATCCATGATTAAATCACTATGAAACTGGTTTGACAGCCTTAGAACACATATATGCGTGATTGAATCACTAGAATTTTTTTTTGAGAGCATTAGAACACATATATTCAAGATTCAATCACTATAAATTTTTTGACAACCTTAGAACACATATCTCCATGATTGAATCACTACAATTTTTTCTTATTGCCTTAGAAGACATATATGCATGATTAAATCACTATAAAATTTTTTTGACAGCCTTAGAACACATATATGCACGATTGAATCACTATGGAATTTTTTATGACAGCCTTAGAACACTTACGTGCATGATTTAATCACTATAAATTTTGTATGACAGGCTTAGAAGACATATATGCATGATTGAATCACTATGAAAATATTTTGATAGCCTTAGAACACATATATGCATGCTTGAATCACTATAAATTTTTTTTATAGCCTTAGAACACCTATATGCTTGATTGAGTCACTATGAAACTGGTTTGACCACCTTAGAACACATATATGCGTGATTGAATCTGTAGATTTTTTTTTGAAATCATTAGAACATATGTATGTTAGATTGAATCACTATAAAATTTTTGTGACAACCGTAAAACACATATCTGCATGATTGAATCACTATAAATTTTGTATGACAGGCTTAGAAGACATATATGCATGATTGAATCACTATGAAATTATTTTGATAGCCTTAGAACACATATATGCATGCTTGAATCACTATAAATTTTTTTTACAGCCTTAGAACACCTATATGCTTGATTGAGTCACTATGAAACTGGTTCGACCACCTTAGAACACATATATGCGTGATTGAATCTGTAGAATTTTTTTTGAAATCATTAGAACATATGTATGTTAGATTGAATCACTATAAAATTTTTGTGACAACCGTAAAACACATATCTGCAAGATTGAATCACTATAAATTTTGTTTGACAGCCTTAGAACACGTATATGCATGATTGAATCACTATGAGTTTTTTTTGACAGCCTTAGAACACAATATGCATGCTTGAATCACTATGAATTTTTTATGACAGATTTAGAACATATATATGCATGATTGAATCACTATGAATTTTTTTTGACAGACTTAGAACACATATATGCATGCTTGAATCACTATAAATTTTTAATGATAGATTTAGAACATATATATGCATGATTGAATCACTATGAAATATTTTTGATAGCCTTAGAACATATATGCTTGATTGAATCAATACAAATTTTTTTTTTGACAGCCTTAGAACACATATATGCATTATTGAATCACTACACAATGTTTTGACACCCTTAAAAAACATATATGCATGTTTTAATCACAATGAATTTTTTTAGACAGTATTAGAACACATATATGAAAGATTTAATCACTATGAAATTTTTTTGACAGCCTTACAACACATATATGCATGATTAAATCACTATGGAATTTTTTTGACAACTTTGGAACACATTTGAATGATTGAATTACTATAAAAATTTTTTAACAACCATATAACACAATGCATGATTGAATCACTATGAAATTTTTTTGTAGACTTAGAAAACATATCTGCATTATTAAATCACTATGAATTTTTTTTGACAGCCTTAGAACACATATATGCATGTTTGAATCACTATGAATTTTATTTGACACCCTTATAATACTTATGGGCATGATTTAATTACTATAATTTCTTTTTGTGAGGCTTAGAAACACATATATGCATGATTTAATCACTATAAAATTATTTTGACAACCTTAAAACACATATATGGATGATTGAATCACTATTAATTTTTTTGGGATCCATAGAACACAAATACGCATGATTGAATCACAATAAAACAAGTTTGACACCCTTATAATACATATATGTGTGATTGAAACATTAGAATTTTTTTTTAGAGCATTAGAACACATATATTCATGATTGAATCGTTATAAATTTTGTTGACAACCTTAGAACACATACGTGCATGATCGAATCACTATGAAATTTTTTTGCCAGCCTTATAAAAAAAAATATATGTATGATTGAATCACTATCAATTTTTTTTGACATCCTTAGAACACAGATATACATTATTGAATGACTATAAAAAATTTTAACAGCCTTAGAACACATATATGCATGTGTGAATTACTATGAATTTTTTTTGAATGCCTTAGAACACATATATGCAAGCTTGAATCATTATGAAATTTTTTTCATAGCCTTAGAACACATATATGAATGATTGAATCACAATGAAATTTTTTTGACAACCATAAAACACATATTTTCATGATTGAATCACTATAAGATTTTTTTGACAGCCTTAGAACATATATATGCTTGATTGAATCAATACAAATTTTTTTTTACAGCCTTAGAACACTTATAGGCATAATTGAGTCACTATAAATTTTTTTGACAGCCTTAGAACACATATATGCATGATTTAATCACTATGAAATTTTTTAACATCCATAGAACACATATACTCATGATTGAATAACTATAAATTTTTTTGATAGCCATTAAACACATATATGCATGATTGAATCACTATGAATTTTTTTGACAACCTTAGAACACATATATGCATGCATCATTAAATCACTATAAATTCTTTTTGTGGCCTTAGAACACATAAGTGCATGATTGAATCACTATGAAATTTTTTTGACAGCCTTAGAAAATGTATATCCATGATTGAGTCACTATGTGATTTTTTTGAGAGCCTTAGAACACATATATGTATGATTGAATCAATACAATTTTTTTTTGACAGCCTCAGAACACACATATATATATGATTGAATCACTACAAAATTTTTTTGCCACCTTATAACACATATATACATATTTTAATCACTATGAATTTTTTTTGACAGCCTTAGAACACATATAAGCATGATTTAATCGCTATGAATTTTTTTTGACAGCCTTAGAACACAAATATGCATGATTGAAACAATATGAATTTTTTTTGACAACCTTAGAACACATATATGCATGATTGAATCACTATGATTTTTTTTTTCAGCCGAAGAACACATATATGCATCATTGAATCACTAGGAAATTTTTATTGACAGCCTTAGAACACATATATGCATGATTGAATCACTTTGAATTTTTTTTGACAGCCTTAGAACACATATACACAGTTTTGAATCCCTATGGAATTTGTTTGATGACCTTAGAACAAATATATGAATGATTGAATCACTATGAAATTTTTTTAACAACCATAGAACACATATATGCATGATTAAATCACTATGAAAATTTTTTGACAACCTTAGAACAAATATATGAATAATTGAATCACTATGAAGTTTTTTTAACAACCATAGAACACATATATTCTAGATTGAATATCTATGATATGTTTTTTACTGCCATAGAAAACATATAAGCATAATTTAATCGCTATAAAATTTTTTTGACAACCTTAGAGCACATATATGCATGATTGAATTACTATGAATTTTTTGTGACAGCCTTGGAACACATATATGCAAATTTGAATCGATACAAAATTTTTTTGCTGCCTAAGAACGCATATATGCATGATTGAATCCCTTTAATTTTCTTTTGACAGCCTTAGAACACATATAAGCATGATTGAATCACTATGGATTTTTTTTGACAGCCTTGGAACACATATATGCATGATTAAATTACTATAAAATTTTTTGGACAACCTTAGAACACATATAAGAATGATTGAATTACTATGATTTTTTTTTAACATTCATAGAATAAATATATGCATGATTGAATCAATAAGAATTTCTTTTGTGGACTTAGAACACATATACGCATGATTAAATCACTATGAAGTTTTTTTGACAGCCTTAGAACACATATATGCATGATTGAATCACTATAAACTTTTTTGATGAGCATTAGAACACTTAAATATATGATTCAATCACTATAAAATTCTTTTGACAAACTTAGAACACATATCTGGATTATTGAATCACTATGATTTTTTTTGTACAGCCTTAGAACACATATATGCATGATTGAATCACTATGAATTTTTTTTGTCAACCTTAGAACACTTATGGGCAAGATTTAATCACTATGAATTTTTTTTGACAGCTTAGAACACATATATGCATGCATCATTAAATCACTATAAAATTTTTTTGTGGCCTTAGAACAGATAAATGCATGATTGAATCACTATGAATTTTTTTTGACAGCTTTAGAACACGTATATCCATGATTGAGTCACTATGAGAATTTTTTGAGAGCCTTAGAACACATATATGGATGATTGAATCAATATAAATTTGTTTTTACAGCCTCAGAACACACATATATATATGATTCAATCACTACAAATTTTTTTTGACCACCTTATAACATATATATGCATATTTTAATCACTATGATTTTTTTTTACAGCCTTAGAACACATATATGCTCTATTTAATCGCTATAAATATTTTTTGACAGCCTTAGAACACCAATATGCATGATTGAAACAATATGAAATTTTTTTGACAACCTTATAACACATATATGCATGATTGAATCACTATGATTTTTTTTTGCAGCCGAAGAACACATATATGCATCATTGAATCACTATGAAATTTTTATTGACAGACTTAGAACACATATCTGAATGATTGAATCACAATGAAATTTTTTTGAGAGCCTTAGAACTCATATATGCATGATTGACTCACTTTAAAATTTTTTGGCAGCCTCAGAACACACATACACATTATTGAATCCCTATGAAATTTTTTTGACAGCCTTAGAACACATATACGCATTATTGAATCACTGTGAAATTTTTTTAACAACCATAGAACACATATATGCATGATTAAATCACTATGAAAATTTTTTGACAACCTTAGAACAAATATATGAATGATTGAATCACTATGAAATTTTTTTAACAATCATAGAACACATATATGCAAGGCTGAATATCTATCAAATTTTATACTGCCATAGAAGACAGCATAATTTAATCGCTATAAATTTTTTTTGACAACCTTAGAGCACATATATGAAAGATTGAATCACTATGAAATTTTTTTGACAGCCTTGGAACACATATATGCAAGTTTGAATCACAACGATTTTTTTTTTCAACCTAAGAACACATATATTTATGATTGAATCACTATGACATTTTTTTGACAGCCTAAGAACACATATATACAAGATTGAAACACTATGAAATTTTTTTACAGCCTAAGAACACATATATGCATGATTGAATTACTATGAATTTTTTTTGACAGCCTTAGAACACATATATGCATGATTGAATCACTATGGATTTTTTTTGACAACTTTGGAACACATATATGAATGATTGAATCACTATGAAAGTTTTTTAACAACCACATAACACATATATGCATGATTGAATCACTATGAATTTTTTTTGCAGACTTAGAAAACATATATGTATTTTTGAATCACTATGAATTGTTTTAGACAGCCTTAGAACACATATATGCATAATTGAATCACTATGAAATTTTTTTGACACCCTTAGAATACTTATGGGCATGATTTAATTACTATAATTTCTTTTTGTGAGGCTTAGAAACACATATATGCATGATTGAATCACTATAAAATTATTTTGACAGCCTTAAAACACATATATGGATGATTGAATCACTATGATTTTTTTTTGGAGCCTTAGAACACAAATATTCATGATTGAATAACAATGAAACAAGTTTGACAGCCTTAGAATACATATATGCGTGATTGAAACGTTAGAAATTTTTTTTAGAGCATTAGAACACATATATTCATGATTGAAACGCTATAAATTTTTTTGACAACCTTAGAACACATACCAGCATGATTGAATCACTATGAAATTTTTTTGACAGCCTTAGAACAAATATATCCATGATTGAATCACTATGTTTTTTTTTTGACATCCTTAGAACACATATATGCATTATTGAATGACTATAAAATTTTTTTAACAGCCTTAGAACACATATATGCATGTGTGAATTACTATGAATTTTTTTTTACAGCCTTAGAACACATATATGCATGCTTGAATCATTATGAAATTTTTTTGATAGCCTTAGAACACATATATGAATGATTGAATCACAATGAAATTTTTTTGACAACCATAGAACACATATATTCATGAATGAATCACCATAAGATTTTTTTGACAGCCTTAGAACATATATGCTTGATTGAATCAATACAATTTTTTTTTTACAGCCTTAGAACACATATAGGCATGATTGAATCACTATACATTTTTTTGACAGCCTTAGAACACATATATGCATGATTGAATCACTTGAAATTTTTTTGATAGCCTTAAAACACATATATGCATGATTGAATCACTATGAATTTCTTTTTACAGCCTTAGAACACATATATGCATGCTACATTAAATCACTATAAATTTTTTTTGCGGCCTTAGAACACATAAATGCATGATTGAATCACAATGAATTTTTTTTAACAGCCTTAGAACATGTATATCCATGATTGAGTCACTATGAGATTTTTTTGAGAGCCTTAGAACACATATATGGATGATTGAATCAATACAACTTTTTTTTGACAGCCTCAGAACACACATATATATATATGATTGAATCACTACAAAAAAATTTTGACCACCTTATAACACATATATGCATATTTTAATCACTATGATTTTTTTTTGACAGCCTTATAACACATATAAGCATGATTTAATCGCTATGAAATTTTTTTGACAGCCATAGAACACAAATATGCATGATTTAAACAGTGTGAATTTTTTTTGACAACCTTAGAACACATATATGCATGATTGAATCACTACAATTTTTTTTTGCAGCCGAAGAACACATATATGTATCATTGAAACACTAGGAATTTTTTATTGAGAACTTTAGAACACATATCTGCATGATTGAATCACAATGCAATTTTTTTGAGAGCCTTAGAACTCATATATACATGATTGAGTCACTTTGAAATTTTTTTGACAGCCTTAGAACACATATACACATTATTGAATCCCTATGAATTTTTTTTTAAAACCTTATAACATATAAATGAATGATTGAATCACTATGAAATTTTTTTAACGACCATAGAACACATATATGCATGATTAAATCACTATGAAAATTTTTTGACAACCTTAGAACAAATATATGACTGATTGAATCACTATGAAATTTTTTTAACAACCATAGAACACATATATGCTAGATTGAATATCTATGAATTTTTTTTTACTGCCAGAGAACACATATAAGCATAATTTAGTCGCTATAAAATTTTTGTGACAGCCTTAGAGCACATATATACATGATTGAATCACTATGAATTTTTTTTGACAGCCTTGGAACACATATATGCAAATTTGAATCACTACAAATTTTTTTTGCTGCCTAAGAACACATATATGCATGATTGAATCACTATAATTTTTTTTTGACAGCCATAGAACACATATATGCATGATTGAATCACTATGGAATTTTTTTGACAGCCTTGGAACATATATATGCATGATTAAATTACCATAAAAATTTTCTGACAACCTTAAAACACATATACGAATGATTGAATCACTATGATTTTTTTTTAACAA
The DNA here is from genome assembly GCF_984573655.1 of Nuphar pumila. Taxonomy (NCBI): domain Eukaryota; kingdom Viridiplantae; phylum Streptophyta; class Magnoliopsida; order Nymphaeales; family Nymphaeaceae; genus Nuphar; species Nuphar pumila. The sequence continues at coordinate 105,604,448 of NC_143249.1, forward strand.
CCATAGAACACATATATGCATGATTGAATCGATAAGAAATATTTTTGCAGACTTAGAACACATATACGCATGATTAAATCACTATGAAGTTTTTTTTACAGCCTTAGAACACATATATGCATGATTGAATCACTATAAACTTTTTTGATGAGCATTAGAACACTTATATGTATGATTCAAACACTATAAATTTTTTTGACAACCTTAGAACACATATCTGCATTATTGAATCACTATGATTTTTTTTTTACAGCCTTAGAACACATATATGCATGATTGAATCACTATGAATTTTTTTTGACACCCTTAGAACACTTATGGGCATGAGTTAATCACTATAAATTTTTTTTGACAAGCTTAGAACACATATATGCATGATTGAATGACTATGAAATTATTTTGACAGCTTTAGAACACATATATTGATGATTGAGTCACTATGAATTTTTTTTAGAGCCTAATAACACAAATATGCATGATTGAATCACTATGAAACTGGTTTGACAGTGTTAGAATACATATATGCATGATTGAAACCTTAATTTTTTTTTTGAGGGCATTAGAACACATATATGCATGATTGAATCGCTATTTTTTTTTTTGACAACCTTAGAACACATACCTGCATTATTGATTGAAATTTTTTTAACAGCCTTAGAACATATATATGCATGACTGAATCACTATGAATTTTTTTTAACATCCGTAGAACACATATATGCATGATTGAATCACTATAACTATTTTATGACAACCTTAGAACACATATATGCATGCTTGAATCATTAATAAATTTTTTTGATAGCCTTAAAACACATACATGAATGATTGAATCACTATGAAATATTTTCGACAACTATAGAACACATATATGCCTTATTGAATCACTATGAGATTTTTTTGACAGCCTCAGGACTTATATATTCTTGATTGAATCAAATACAAATTTTTGTTGACAGCCTTAGAACACATACATGCATGATTGAATAACTATGATTTTTTTTTGCAGCCGAAGAACACATAAATGCGTCATTGAATCTCTAGAAAATTTTTATTGACAGCATTAGAACACATATCTCCATGATTGAATCACAATGAAATTTTTTTGAGAGCCTTAGAACTCATATATGCATGATTGAGTCACTTTGAATTTTTTTTGACAGCCTTAGAACACATATACGCATTATTGAATCCCTATGAATTTTTTTTGACAACCTTAGAACACCTGTACACATATACGCATTATTGAATCACTATGAAATTTTTTTAACAATCATAGAACACATATATGCATGATTAAGTCACTATGAAATTTTTTTGACAACCTTAGAACAAATATATGAATGATTGAATCACTATGAATTTTTTTAACAAACATAGAACACATATATGCTAGATTGAATATCTATGAAATTTTGTTTACTGCCATAGAACACATATAAGCATAATTTTATCGCTATAATTTTTTTTTGACAACCTTAGAGCACATATAAGCATGATTGAATCACTATGAATTTTTTTTTAAGGCCTTGGAACACATATATGCAAATTTGAATCACTACGAAATTTTTTTTATGGCCTTGGAGCACATATATGCATGATTGACTCACTATAATTTTTTTTTGACAGCCATAGAACACATATATGCATGATTGAATCACTATGGATTTTTTTTGACAGCCTTGGAACACATATATGCATGATTAAATTACTATAAAATTTTTCTGACAACCTTAGAACACATATACGAATGATTGAATCACTATGATTTTTTTTTAACAACCATAGAACACGTATATGCATGATTGAATCAATAAGAATTTTTTTTACAGACTTAGAACATATATATGCTTGATTGAAGACTTAGAACATATATATGCTTGAATCACTACGAGATTTTTTTAACAGCCTTAGGACATATATATGCATGATTGAATCAAATACAATTTTTTTTTTACAGCCTTAGAACACATATATGCATGATTGAATCACTACAAATTTTTGTGACAGCCTTAGAACAAAAATATGCATGATTTAATCACTATAAATTTTTTTGCACAGCCTTAGAACACATATATGCATGATTTAATCACAATGAATTGTTTTTTATAGCCTTAAAAGACATACATGCAAGATTGATTCTCTATGAAATTTTTTTGACAGCCTTACAACACATATATCCATGATTAAATCATTATGAATTTTTTTTGAGAGCCTTAGAACACTTATGAGCATGACTTAATCACCATGATTTTTTTTTTAGAGCCTTAGAACACTTATGAACACATATATGCATGATTAAACTACTATCAATTTTTTTTGACATAGTTAGAACACATATATGCATGATTGAATCACTATGAAATTGTTTTGACAGCCTTAGAACATATATATGTGTGATTGAATCATTAGAATTTTTGTTTGAGAGCATTAGAACACATATATGCATGATTGAATCTCTATAAAAAAAATTTAACAACCTTAGAACACATGTATGCATGATTGAATCACTATGAATTTGTTTTGACACCCTTAGAACACTTATGAGCATGATTTAATCACTATAAAATTTTTTTGACAGCCTTCGAACACATATTTGCATGATTGAATTACTATGAATTTTTTTTGACAACATTAGAACACATATATGCATGATTGAATCACTATGAAATTTTTTTGACAGCCTTAGAATACATATATGCAAGATCTAATCACAATGTATTTTTTTTGCTGCCTAAGAACACATATAAGCCAAATTGAATCACTATGATTTTTTTTGACATCCATTAAACACATATATGCATGATTGAATCACTATGGATTTTTTTTGGTAGCCTTAGAATACATATATGCATGATTAAATCACTGTGAGGCTTAGAAACACATATATGCACGACTGAATCACTATAAAATTATTTTGACAGCCTTAAAACACATATTTGGATGATTGAATCACTATGATTTTTTTTTGGAGCCTTAGAACACAAATATGCATGATTGAATCACTATGAAATAGGTTTGACAGCCTTAGAATATATATATGTGTGATTGAAATGTTAGAATTTTTTTTGAGAGCATTAGAACACATATATGCATGATTGAATCACTATAATTTTTTTTGACTACCTTAGAACACATACTTGCATGATTTAATCACTATGAAATTTTTTTGACAGCCTTAGAACAAATATATGCATGATTGAATCACTATGAATTTTTTTTTACATCCTTAGAACACATTTATGGATGGTTGAATGACTATAGAAATTTGGTTAACAGCTTTTGAACACATATATGCATTACTGAATAACTATGAAATTTTTTTGACAGCCATATAACACATATATGCATGTTTGAATGATTATGCAATTTTTTTGATAGCCTTAGAACACATATATGAATGATTGAATCACTATGAATTTTTTTTGACAACCATAGAACACATATATTCATGATTGAATCACTATAAGATTTTTGGCAGCCTTAGAACATATATATGCTTGATTGAATCAATACAATTTTTTTTTAACAGCCTTAGAACACATATACGCATGATTGAATCACTATAAATTTTTTTGACAGCCTAAGAACACATATATGCATGATTTAATCACTATAAATTTTTTTAACAACCTTAGAACACATATATGCATGATTTAATCACCATGAAATTTTTTTGATAGCCTTAAAACACATATGCATGATTGAATCACTATGACTTTTTTTTGACAGCCTTAGAACACATATATGCATGCATCATTAAGTCACTATGAAATTTTTTTTCGGCCCTAGAACACATATATGCATGATTGATTCACTATGAAATTTTTTTTGACTGCCTTAGAACACGTATATCCATGATTGAATCACTATGAACTTTTTTTTACAGCCTTAGAACACATATATGGATGATTGAATCAATACAATTTTTTTTTGACAGCCTCAGAACACACATATATATATGATTGAGTCATTGTAAATTTTTTTCGACCACCTTATAACACATATATGCATATTTTAATCACTACCAAATTTTTTTGACAGCCTTAGAACACAAATATTCATGATTGAATTAGTATGAATTTTTTTTGACAACCTTAGAACACATATATGCACCATTGAATCACTATGAATTTTTTTTGCATCCGAAGAGCACATATATGCATCATTGAATCACTATTAAATTTTATTGACAGCCTTAGAACACATATTTGCATGATTGAATCACAATGAAATTTTTTGGGAGCCTTAGAACACATATATGCTTGATTGAGTCACTTTGAAATTTTTTTGACAGCCTTAGAACACATATACGCATTATAGAATCCCTATGAATTTTTTTTGACAACCTTAGAACTCATATATGAATGATTGAATCACTATGAAATTTTTTTAACAACCATAGAACAAATATATGCATGATTGAATCACTATGAATTTTTTTTAACAACCTTAGAACAAATATATGAATGATTGATTCACTATGAAATTTTTTTAACCACCATAGAACACATATATGCAAGATTGAATCGCTATAATTTTTTTTACTGCCATAGAACACATATAAGCATAATTTAATCGCTATGAATTTTTTTCGACAACTTTAGAGCACATATATGCATGATTGAATCACTATGAATTTTTTTTTACAGCCTTAGAACACATATATGCAAGTTCGAATCACTATGAAATTTTTTTGCAGCCTAAGAACATATATATGCATGATTGAATCGCTATGGATTTTTTTTAACAGCCTTAGAACACATATATGCATGATTGAAACTCTATAAATTTTTTTTGACAGCCTTAGAACACATATATGCATGATTAAATCACTATGAAATTTTTCTGACAACCTTAGAACACATATACGAATGATTGAATCACTATGAATTATTTTTAAAAACCATAGAACACATATATGCATGATTGAATCAATATGAATTTTTTTTGCAGACTTAGCACACATATATGCAGGATTCAATCACTATAAACATTTTTGATGAGCATTAGAACACTTATATGTATGATTTAGTCAGTAAAACTTTTTTTTGACAACCTTAGAACACGTATCTGCATTATTGAATCACTATGAATTTTTTTTGACAGCCATAGAACACATATATGCATGATTGAATCACTAAGAACTTTTTTTGACACCCTTAGGACACTTATGGGCATGATTTAATCACTATAATTTTTTTTTGACAGGCTTAGAGCACATATATGCATGATTGAATATCTATAAAATTATTTTGACAACCTTAAAACACATATATTGATGATTGAATCACTATGAAGTTTTTTTAGATCCTAATAACACAAATATGCATGATTGAATCACTAAGAAACTGGTTTGACAACCTTAGAGTACATAAATGCATGATTGAAATGGCTAATTTTTTTTTGACAACCTTAGAACACATACCTGCATTATTGAATCACTATAAAATTTTTTTGACAACCTTCAAACACATATATGCTTGAGTGAATCACTATAAAAGTTATTTGACAGCCTTAGAACACATATATGCATGGTTGAATCATTATGAATTTTTTTTTATAGCCTTAGAACACATATATGAATGATTGAATCACTATGAATTATTTTTGACAACCATAGAACACATATATGCATGATTGAATCACTATGAGATTTTTTTGACAGCCTTAGGACATATATATGCCTGATTGAATCAATACAAATTTTTTTTGACAGCCTTAGAACACATATTTGCATGATTGAATCACTATTAATTTTTGTGACAGCCTTAGAACACAAATACGCATGATTTAATCACTATAAAATATGTTGCACAGCCTTAGAACACATATATGCATGATTTAATCACAATGAATTATTTTTGATAGCCTTAAAACACATATATGCAAGATTGAATCTCTATGAAACTTTTTTGACAGCCTTAGAACACATATATCCATGATTGAATCATTATGATTTTTTTTTGAGAGCCTTAGAACACTTATGAGCATGATTTAATCACTATGATTTTTTTTTACAGGCTTTAGAACACATATATGAATGATTGAACTACTATCAATTTTGTTGACATAGTTAGAACACATATATGAATGATTGTATCACTTTGAAATTGTTTTGACAGCCTTAGAACATATATGTGCGTGATTGAATCACTAGAATTTTTGTTTGAGAGCATTAGAACACATATATGCATGATTGAATCTCTATAAATATTTTTTGACAAGCTTAGAACACATATACGCATGATTGAATCACTATGGAATTTTTTTGACCGCCTTGGAACACATATATGCATGATTGAATCACTATGAAATTTTTTTGAAACCCTTAGAACACTTATGAGCATGACTTAATCACTATAATTTTTTTTTGACAGCGTTCGAACACATATATGCATCATTGAATTACTATGAATTTTTTTTGACAACCTTAGAACATATATATGCATGATTGAATCACTATGAAATTTTTTTTGCAGCCTAAGAACACATGTAAGCAGGATTGAATCACTATGAATTTTTTTTGACAGCCTTAGAACACATATATGCATGATTGAATCACTATGGATTTTTTTTGGCAGCCTTACAACACATATATGCATAATTGAATCACTATGAGGCTTAGAAACACATATATGCATGATTGAATCAATAAAAATAAATTTTGACAGCCTTAAAACACATATATGGATGATTGAATCACTATGAATTTTTTTTGGAGCCTTAGAACACAAATATGCATGATTGAATCACTATAAAACAGGTTTGACAGCCTTAGAATACCTATATGCCTGATTGAAATGTTAGAATTTTTTTTGAGAGCACTAGAACACATATATGCATGATTTAATAGCTATAAATTTTTTTGACAACCTTTGAACACATACCAGCATGATTTAATCACTATGAATTTTTTTTGACAACCATAGAACAAATATATGCATGATTGAATCACTATGAATTTTTTTTGACATCCTTAGAACACATATATGGATGGTTGAATCACTATAAATTTTTTTTAACAGCCTTAGAACACATATATGCATGACTGAATTACTATGAAATTTTTTTGACAGCCTTAGAACACATATATGCCTGCTTGAATCATTATGAAATTTTTTTGATAGACTTAGAACACATATATGAATGATTGAATCACTATGGAATTTTTTTGACAACCATAGAACACATATATTCATGATTGAATCACTATAAGATTTTTTTGACAGCCTTAGAACATGTTTTTGCTTGATTGAATCAATACAATGTTTTTTGACACCCTTAGAACACATATACGCATGATTGAATCACAATAAATTTTTTTGACAGCCTTAGAACACATATATGCATGATTTAATCACTATAATATTTTTTAACTGCCTTAGTACACATATATGCATGATTTAATCACAATGAAATTTTTTTGATAGCCTTAAAACACATATATGCATGATTGAATCACTATGATTTTTTTTTTACAGCATTAGAACACATATATGCATGCATCATTAAATCATTATGAATTTTTTTTGCGGCTTTAGAACACATATATGTATGATTGAATCACTATGAATTTTTTTCGACAGCCTTAGAACATGTATATCCATGATTGAATCGCTATGAGATTTTTTTGAGAGCCTTAGAACACACATATGGATGATTGAATCAATACAATTTTATTTTGATAGCCTCAGAACACACATATATATATGATTGAGTCACTACAAATTTTTTTTGACCACTTAGAACACATATATGCATGCATCATTAAATCACTATGAAATTTTTTTGACCGCCTTAGAACACATATAAGCATGATTTAATCGCTATGAAAATTTTTTGACAGCCTTAGAATACAAATATATGCACGATTGAATGACTATGAATATTTTTTGTAGTCGAAGGACACACATATGCCTCATTGAATCACTATGAATATTTTATTGACAGCCTTAGAACAAATATCTGCATGATTGAATCACAATGAAATTTTTCTGAGAGCCTTAGAACACCTATATGCATGATTGAGTGACTTTGAAATTTTTTTGACAGCCTTAGAACACATATACGCATTATGTAAACTATGATTTTTTTTTTTACAACCTTAGAACACATATATGCATGATTGAATCACTATGAAATTTTTTTAACAACCTTAGGACAAATATATGAATGATTGAATCACTATGAAATTTTTTTAACAACCATAGGACACATATATGCAAGATTGAATTGCTATAAATTTTTTTTACTGCCATAGAACACATATAAGCATAATTTAATCACTATAATTTTTTTTTTACAACCTTAGAGCACATATATGCATGATTGAATCACTATGAAATTTTTTTGACAGCCTTAGAACTCATATATGCAAGTTTGAATCACTGTGAATTTTTTTGGCAGCCTAAGAGCACATATATGCATGATTGAATCACTATGGAATTTTTGAGACAATCTTAGAACACATATATGCATGATTGAATCGCTATAAAAATTTTTTGACTGCTTTAGAACACATATATTAAATATTAAATCACTATGAAATTTTTTTGACAACCTTAGAACACATATACGAATGATTGAATCACTATGAATTTTTTTAAAAAACCATAGAACACATATATGCATGATTGAATCAATATGATTTTTTTTTGCCGACTTAGAACACATATATGCATGATTGAATCACTGTAAACTTTTTTGATGAGCATTAGAACACTTATATGTATGATTCAGTCACTATAATTTTTTTTTGACAACCTTAGAACATATATCTGCATTATTGAATCACTATGAATTTTTTTTGACAGCCTTAGAACACATATATGCATGATTGAATCACTGCGAATTTTTTTTGACAGCCTTAGAACACATATTTGCATTATTGAATCTCTATGAATTTTTTTTGACAACAATAAAACACATATATGAATGATTTAATCACTATATATATGCGTGATTGAATCATTAGAAATTTTGTTTGAGAGCATTAGAACACATATATGCATGATTGAATCTCTATAAAAAAAAATTGTCAACCTTAGAACACATATATGCATGATTGAATCACTATGAAATTTTGTTGACACCCTTAGAACACTTATGGGCATGATTTAATCACTGTAAATTTTTTTTGACAGGCTTAGAACACATATATGCATGATTGAATCGCTATGAAATTATTTTCACAGCCTTAGAACACATATATTGATGATTGAATCAGTATGAATTTTTTTTAGAGCCTAATAACACAAATATGCATGATTGAATCGTTAGAATTTTTTTTAGGGCATTAGAACACATATCTGCATGATTGAATTGCTAAATTTTTTTTTGACAACCTTAGAACACATATTTGCATTATTGAATCACTATGAAATTTTTTTGACAGCCTTAGAACACATGTATTGTAACGCCCCAAATATTTAACTTGAAAATTTTGGAATAATTTTTTTTTTCTAAACAACAACGGAAAGGCTTTATTAAATCCTTCATCAAATTATTTGGGCAGGTTATAAGTAGTAGCACAGACTCAAGGCATTTAAGTAAAATAAATTCTTGCATTGAAATACTACAAGTTATCATTTACAACTTAATGATTTATTACAAGTCATATTCCTCAGGACATCCGAAGAAGATATGGTCACATAGCACTGTCCGCAGCGACGACCGCAATTGCTCGCCATACCGTTTCCTAAAAATATTAAATCAGAAGGAGTCAGACTACCACGTCTGAGTAAGAAGCATAATATCCATATGAATGTGCACAGTGTCATGTGTACAAGTATATGTGCAACAAGTTTAGATAGAACTATTAACCATTTAATAAGTGATAAATGTACAGGTCACTAAAGTCGAGTATTTCATTATTAATTTCCATCAATATCAAAGAACAATCCATCATATGCATAAACCATATTCATATAAGTAATAACCACTTTAGAACTAATGTAGATGTGCACCTGACTTAACTAAAGCATTTCATGTAACGTGTGCATAAAGCAGAAAGATCAATGTTCAACACATCGTTCATAAGTTATCACAATTTCCATGTGAAGGAAAACCAATTTGAACCATGCCCTACAGGAGACACATCTTACTCTAACAATTTCAACATCAAGCAGTATGCAATTACTTGAAGATTTTTCTTAATGCACTAACTTTATGTTTTATCTTGTTAATTACCCTATGGGTACGCACAGGCATTCGACATCGTAGCGGACCGAGACCACACGAAGGTTTATTATTATATAACCCGTATGACTAGCCGTACGGATATCCAAAGGGGACGGTTCACGACCGAGAGAGTACTCCCCAATGGCTAGAACTAGAATTAGGATGCACTCTGTACTTCTGCAGAAGACTTGGATCTATCACCTAGGACAAATTGGTAGTCCTGGTCCCCTAACTCTGAGGACTGGGGACCGGGTGAGACGCCTCGCTCTCACAAAACTAAAATGTCCCACGGAGTTTGTACCATCTACCCTCTCCAAGGTAGACCATGGGTCTAGTAACATACACCGTCTTTCAGGTGTACCCAGATCCCTGAGAAACCAGTAACATATACCGTTTTCAGGTATACCCAGTATCCCGGGAAACCAGTAACATATACCGTCTTTCAGGTATACCCAGAATCCCTTTTCATTATTATTTTTATGTGTGTATTTTTCATTCTTGTTTTGTTTGGATCCACTAACATACACCATCTTTCAGGTGTACCCAACACTTTGGGGAAAATCCAGTAACATATACCCTCTTTCAGGTATACCCGGAATCCCAAATAGAAACTGGTAACATATACCGTCTTTCAGGTATACCCAGAGTCTGGAGTTTTCATTTATGTCACCGTGTATTAGTTTAGCTGTGTTTTTGGTGCTAGGGTATACATATCATACTTCACTGGTTGTGCCGCAACATGGCATAAACCAATTTTAACAATTCTTAAGTGCTCGTATGGCACTATCAGCTTGCTGCGAAGCTGCAAGCTCGATTTTAAGCTTTCACATGATCATGACGTGAAAATGTCCTCATGTATGCAAACTTTTGCAGAACACATAGATCTGCTAGCACGTAAACATGTCCTAACATGAAATCATGATTCAATTATATGCAATTTTCATAGCATCATAGGTGCCTAGATGGCATCACAAGGATTTGACATGCTCAGTTTTAATTTGTAACATTATGCCATTGTAGTTTTTCTTCTATTAGTGCCATTATAATAAAAATATGTATTTAACCACAAGCCACATACAAAACCACAGGCGATGTGACTACATCATTGTTATCTTGTCAAATCCTCAATACGTACATTCTTAATACGTACAACCATGTCCCAGTGTGTGTGTACACGGTGATAGCAACAACCATTTGAATTCCCATATTAATTTAGGTAGTCGAACAAAAATGAGTATGTATATAAAATTGATGGCTTTCGAATTCAAGCCCTTATTATCTAAAGATTGCATAAAAACCCTCATTGCTCAAAGGGATTTATTATATGTATTTTTATACTCTTGAAACCATCATTTATATGCGACTATTCATCAACATGTAGTAGCCATGCTATATCTAATATTAGATATTAGAAGGTCTCTATAGAAAATCCCCGTATGAATACATATATTTTTGAACCTAACTCGGGTCAGGTTTAGGCATTACCACATCTGACTTAATGTGAAACTAAGTGAACAACCCGAATTTAATTATCAATCGGATATAAAATTCCTACCAAACCAAGGAAATACATATATTTTGTAAGTCAAGCTAATACCGCAGCAACCCCATAGAGATAACACCTAGTGTTGTAACAATTTGCAGCTCTCAAGCCAACCTAACACTTACACTGACTGTGAACCAAAAACATGGCAGCACACCACCTGAGTAGGGTCGATAGAGTCCCATGGCATGTTGGTCGAGTTGATTAGCACAATCGCAAAATCCACCAACTAACACATTCTGTAAGCAGGTTATTCACATGCTGAAATTTGTTTTTTTTTTTCCTATCTGGTTTGATGATGTGTGTGCAGGTCGTGGGCTTTCCAGCGGTGCCATTGGCACGAGTGGTGCTGACAGCACCAGCAATGGCAGCATGCGCTGCCTGGTGAAATGGGTCATGTCCCTGGCCTAATAAAATGGCGCACACCAGACCCACCCGGTCTGTTTAGGAAGGTCGACTATAAGGTTCACACCGACCACATAAATGGTTGACCTTAACAGCAAACATACCGAAACAACTACCGAAAATGGTCATTCTACCCTAATTGAGAACAAGACTTAACTTGGATGAAATTCTGGATTTAATTAAAAGTAACAAAAATCGGGACTCAACTATCGCTTATACTAAACACTAAACTCAATGAACATGAGACAAAGAATTACTCATGATAGTAGTTGTGACGCCCCGGATTTCCAAAACAAAGCTAAGTTAAAACTTTCATGAATTTCTTTTTTTTTCTTTGCAGCGGAACTTAGAAAAGCTTTTAGCAGCGGAATAAGACGATAATGAGTCGTCGGTTTTAGAAAACTCCGAGCACGTTGCAGGTATGTGGCCAAGCAACTCATTGACCACCAAGGGGTTCCATTTTATCGAAAACCACATGTTTATTACAACACTACTACTTAGAAAAGCAGTGTAGGTTCAATAAAAGGAAGCAGTACAACTCTATCTAGAGAAACCCTGGAACTCGATGCCGCCATGCTCCGCATATCGCCATGCAGGTCCAACACCTGAAATCCCCATAAAACGGGGTCAGAACCACTGAGGGTCTGGTAAGCATGCAGTCATACACCCATTCAACTCAAGTACAATAATGACCACTCAGGGTCGCAATGCGCAATAACGACGCTCAAGCCACCAAGACTTAGCGTATATCGCAGGAGCTTCCTCAGGGCTATGAGTTGAACATCCGCTCAAGTCTTCATGACTTAGAGCAAGCCTTTTCAGGGTTGTGATTTGAATAACCGCTTAAGTCTCCACGACTTAGCCATGACCTCTTTTGGGTCTCAAAGTGATGTTTAGCTCAAGTCTTCATACTTGGCACATCCGTATCCCACGCATCTAAGGACAACTCCTCGAGCTTCGCTTAGTCGTGCGGATACAACACGGGTCTTTGCCCAGTCGGTCCAGTAGTATACCGAACATGACACCTTCACAAAGGTTATGCAGGACTGACTCAACAACGGCCATCCACGCATACATTCAAGCATCGCTGAACCTAAGCTAATGCATTGTTTCGATAATTAACCGCTCCCGCCTTTGGTACGCAGGTAGAGCTATTGTCCGGGCATCAACGCGACGTTCTGGGGGTTGATTATTCTATGTATTTTAGATACCCCAGAGGCCTGTTGACCCTATCCATAGTAGGGCAGTGTGTTTCAACTGGGAGAACCCTACTAGGCCCATATTCGGATGCATCCTCTACTTGCAGTAGTTGGGTTCAATCCTTAGGTCTTAAGGATAACCACGACCCCAAAACCCATGAGTGACTGAGGCCATCGTGGACTCTATCAGGTCCAAAGTAAAATACGTGTCACTCAAGGCTGTACCATCACTGTCATTCCACAGTGAGCATAATTCCTGAAGGGGTGTGCCAGTCTTACAATTACTTGGACAGAATCTGCATGCCATTTAGGCAGCCTGTGCTTTTAGCACTACGGGAGTATGTACCCGACCCCATTCAGTCCGCCCCAACACAGTCATTACTGAGGGGGTACCCCTAACACGATTTTCAACCGCGGAGTATGTGCGACCTTAAGTCTTATTCATATGCATGCAGAACACCGCTCTTGGCACTTCGGCCACCACGAGCATCACACCTCTTTGGGTGGAAACAACACACTCTGGCTCTTCGACCCTTACGAGTCTGGTTGCGTAACCGTTCTCAATGAGCATGCATATGACTCGATCTAAATAGATGGGCTACTCGGCGTATTTTTACGCAACGAGTCTAAACCTAGCCAAGGCGCAACCTCTACTCCGGCTCAGTGGCCCTTACGAGCAAGGTGCCCTTGCAGGCACAAGGATACGAGCCGATCTGGCATCGTTCCATCAACGGACATCATTTTGCCGTTCAATTGGTTCCGGCAGCTCTTCTGCCAACCATTTCGTCAGCACCTCTCCTGTTCTACCGGCAGTGGTGCGACGAACCCTTCTACGTTTGTAGAGGGCAAACCATGAACTGGGTAGCACTCTGCTATATGTCAGAGTATCCTGCTACATTCTTTCTGAGCTATTCTTAGCTTCTTCAGAAATTTCAGCAGCACTTCCTCTCTTTTACGGAGAAAGCGTGCGTTTGTTTTATCCATTTCAGCGGCATCTCCCGTCTTTGGTAGGAAATCGCCATGCTTAATTTGAGGAAATGGATGTGCACCGTTGTGCGTACTTGCATCCATCAAGGTTGCAGGAACCCTGGGCCATAGCCAGGCCATACGTAATTGACTTAGTCTTTACGTAAAGAGCATTTTGCCAAAAAGCGAAGCCTTTCCAATAGGGGCTTCATTCGTCAAGCAGAATCTTGAACGAGGAGCGGTCAGGGAATCGCATGGGCGATTTGGAGTTTGATCTCCATTTGAACGCTCATTTATGCGCCATATATGTAGTATAAGCAGAAGCCTGTGCTTTATACAGCAGCGGCGTAAAGAAATGCATATATATTGTTCAGGGTGTGTAACTGAATAAAATATTCTACATATATAACAAAACAAAAGCCTTGGCATCGTTCGACGCGACGGCGTAAGTAAATACATTGCATAATCGGAAGTGCAATAATCGGAAATACAGAAAACAGGGAGCCTTGGCATCATACGACGCGACGGCAAAGGTAAATTATATAGCCTGTGCGATATAAGACGCGTCGGCAGAATCAGCAGATATACACCTAGATCTGTATCCAACGATAGTTAAGAGGCGAGCGAGTGAACACCGAAGTGTCCTAGAGGGCTCAACCAAGAACTAGGGCGAGATACTATTTTTGAAGAACGCATATACTGCGCATTCGAACATATATATATCCGACAATAGTTACGAGGTGAGCGCGTGAACACCGAAGCGTTCTAGAGGGCTCAACCAAGAACTAAAGAAAGATACTACTTCAGAAAGTATATGTTATATACAAACAATCAAATACTTGAGAGAGATGGTTTAATGAAGCGAACTTACTTCAATTTGAGGAAGAAACGACTCTGATTGCTTGAAACGCTTCGAACGAGGCTTGACTTTGAAAAAGGATCAACTTCGAACTTTGGACGAAAAAAGACTTGGACTTTGACTTTGAACCAAACCAGGTTCAAGTCAAGTCAACTGGGTTCAGACTTAGGTCAAGTAGGTTCAGACCTAGGTCAGGTGGGTTAGGACCAGGTCAGGCAGGCTCAGATCAGGTCAAGCAGGCTCAGGCTAAGTCAGGCAGGCTCAGACCAGGTCAGGTGGGCTCTGGTGGGCTAGGCTAGGTAGGGGAGGTTTGGAAAAGGAGGAGAGAGAGGGGGGTTGGCGATTTTTAGAGAGAGGGGGGCTCCTCTATTTATAGGAAGTGAAACTTGGGCCCCAAGTTTCACTTTTACCCTTATACCCCTTGGCTTTTCAGAAATCCCTTCCATGGAAGGTGCTGGAAGGAGCTAGAAGGTCCTGGAAGATGCTGGAAGGTGCTAGAATATTCTAGAATATTTTCTGAGAAATATTTCTGTGGGTCCCACCAATATTTCTGTGGGTCCCACAAAAATTTCGGGTTTTCGGCGATTATTTTCCGAAAAATTCTGAGTAGGCCATTATCTTCGTATTGATGCAACTAAGAAAGTTGGCTCGCAGGAATCCTTTGATTTCGTTCAAGTAGGAAGTTATGGCTTCTAGAGTGTTTGAGCATATATTCGTGATTTGACGAATATCCTAAGTATAACTGGCTCGCAGAAATTGATTCGTTTCGCATTTTGAGAGAAAATGCTATTTTTACCGGTAATTGCCTCATGAATTTATTCAGATATTTTCTGAAAAATTGCGGGTCTTACATCATTACCCCCTTAAAGGAATTTCGTCCGCGAAATTCAGTTAAGAGTACAAAGCGAAGAGTTCAGGATATTTATCCCGCATATCCGATTCGGGCTCCCAAGTGCAGTCCTCTATTCCATGATGCTGCCACCTCACTTTAACAAGTGGAATGACCTTCGTTCTTAGCACTTGCTCCCGTCGGTCCATGATCTCCACTGGCCTTTCTTCTACCGTCATATCTTCTCGAATGTCAATGTCTTCATGTTGAATGACGTGAGAAGGATCATGAACATACTTTCGAAGCATTGATACGTGAAATACATCATGTATTTGCGCGTATTGTGGTGGCAATGCTATACGGTAGGCAGTCTTTCCGATTCGGTTCAAAACTTCGAAGGGACCGACGAATCTGGGGCTGAGTTTCCCCTTCTTTCCAAAACGAAACACACTCTTGGTTGGAGAGACCTTGACGAAAACCTTATCTCCAACCACAAAAGTGAGTTCCCTACGTCGCTGATCGGCGTAACTTTTCTGTCGACTCTGAGCAGTCAGTAGCTTCTTTCTGATCATGTGGACCTACTCAGTGTAATGCTGCAACACAATGGGCGAGTCCAGGGTTCGCTCACCCACTTCACCCTAATGGATTGGTGATCGACAGGGTCGCCCGTACAAGGCTTCATACGGTGCCATCCCAATGTTAGCGTGGTGGCTATTATTATAAGCAAATTCAGCCAACGCTAGATGGGAATCCCAATCACCTTTCCATTCCAGCATACAGGCTCTTAGCATATCCTCGAGAGTCTGTATGGTTCGTTCTGATTGCCCATCTGTTTGGGGATGGAATGCTGTACTGAACTTGAGTTTCGTCCTCAGGGCTCTCTGAAGCTGCTCCCAAAAGTGAGAGGTGAACTTCGAGTCACGATCAGATATGATTGAAATCGGCACTCCATGGAGTCTAACGATTTCCCGAATGTAGATTTCTGCCAATCGTTCAGTTGAGTATCGAGTGTTGATTGGCAGGAAGCGAGCAGACTTGGTGAGTCTGTCCACGATCACCCATATTGAATCGTGTTGTCTCTTGGATCGAGGCAATCCAACGACGAAATCCATCGTAATGCCTTCCCATTACCATTCCGGAATCTCGATCCGTTGTATCTTTCCACCAGGTCGTTGATGCTCGATCTTTACTTGCTGGCAGATCAAACATTTTGAGACAAATGTAGCCACATCACGTTTCATACCCCTCCACCAGTACTTCCTTTGCAAATCTCGGAACATCTTCGTACCTCCAGGGTGGATAGTGTATTTGCTACTATGGGCCTCCTGGAGTACTTCCTGTCTTAGCTCAGGGTTATTTGAAACCCAAATCCTTTCTTCCATCCATATTCCTCCATCTTCTTTTAAATGGAAGAAAGTATCATCTTTTTCAGCTCGAGCCTTTAGCTCCGAGTACTGGGGGTCCTTGAACTGTTCGGCTACAATGCGATCGAGGATCTCGATATGGATCGTCAGGCATGACAATCGAATCTTTCCTGGGTCGGCCAGGAATGGCTTCCAACTGACGAAATCCTCCATCAGCTTCCATTGTCCGGTTAGGCTGGCCAGAGTGCCAGCAGTCTTGGGACTAAGGGCATCTGCTACAACATTCGCCTTTCCAGGGTGATAGGAAAGTGTGAATTCATAGTCTTTGAGGAATTCCAGCCATCGTCGTTGCCGCATATTAAGTTCTTTTTGAGAAAAGAGGTATTTTAGGCTCTTATGGTCCGACATGACCTCAAATTTCTCTCCATATAGGTAGTGTCGCCAAATTTTAAGTGCGAACACCACCGCGGCAAGCTCAAGATCGTGGGTTGGATAATTTTTCTCATGGACTCTCAACTGTCGTGACGCATAGGCGATTACTTTGCCATGCTGCATCAACACACAACCCAGACCTGTTCCTGAGGCATCAGTACATGCCACGAAGCCTCCCTGACCAGAAGGTAAGGTAAGGACAGGGGCAGTGGTAAGCCTCTGTTTGAGAACCTCAAAGCACTCCTTACACTGGTTAGTCCATTCAAACTTGACTCCCTTTTTAAGTAATTTCGTCATCGGTACGGCGATTCAGGAGAAGTCTTGTATGAACTTCTGATAATATCCGGCAAGTCCAAGGAAGCTACGGACCTCAGTGATATTTTCTGGCTGCTTCCAGTCCATCACAGCTTCCACCTTCGCAGGATCCACTGCGATTCTATCTTTTGAGATCACATGACCAAGGAACATCACTTTATCTAGCCAGAATTCACATTTTGAAAACTTAGCATAGAGTTGGTTATCTTGAAGGGTTTTCAAGACGATTCTCAAGTGCTCCACGTGTTGTTCCTTGTTCTCCGAATATACGAGAATGTCATCGATGAAGACAATGACAAAGCTATCCAAATATGGTCTGAATATCCGGTTCATTAGATCCATAAAGGCAGCAGGCGCATTAGTGAGTCCGAAGGGCATCACTACGAACTCATAATGGCCATATCTCGTTCTGAAGGCAGTCTTAGGTATATCTTCTTCTTTCACTCTGAGTTGATGATACCCAGACCTGAGGTCGATCTTGGAGAACACCCTCGCTGTTCTGAGCTGATCGAACAAGTCCTCAATTCGAGGCAACGGGTACTTATTTTTAATAGTTGCCTGGTTAAGCATCCGATAATCGATGCATAACCGAAGGGATCCATCCTTCTTCTTTACAAATAACACCGGGGCTCCCCACGGTGATACACTTGGACGAATGAACCCTTGTTCCATCAGTTCTTCCAACTGACACTTCAACTCACTGAGTTCAGCTGACGCCATTCGATACGGGGCCTTGGATATCGGCGCTGTTCCAGGTAAGGATTGAATTCCAAATTCAACCTCACGAAGTGGCAGAAGTCCTGGCAATTCCT
Source organism: Nuphar pumila (assembly GCF_984573655.1). NCBI lineage: Eukaryota > Viridiplantae > Streptophyta > Magnoliopsida > Nymphaeales > Nymphaeaceae > Nuphar > Nuphar pumila. The sequence continues at coordinate 105,623,354 of NC_143249.1, forward strand.
TAGGAAACACATCGGGAAACTCCCGCACCACTTCCAAACTCTCAAGGGGTTGGTCGTTGGATTTTTCTACCGAGAGACTCAACAGGAAGGCCACACAACCCTTCCTAAGGTATTTTTGTACCTTAAGTGCTGATATGAGCCTTTTCTGTGGAACTGGTTTGGATAACCGGTATTCCATTTTAGGCAATCCGGGTCGAGATAGAATCACTTTGCCCTCACGGCACAAAATCTTGGCATTATTCTGAGCCAACCAATTCATTCCCAGAATGACATCGTACTGTATCATATCGATCAGGATGGCGTCAGTAGGCAAGTGTTGCCCAGCTATCTCAATATCCAAGTTCTTCACACACCGGATACATTTGGTGCGTAAACCCAACGGGTTATACACTTCAATCATTTTATCAACCGGTTGCACCGAGGCGTGGAGTTGTTCAGTGAAATCGTCGGAGATAAACGTATGAGTAGCACCACAATCAAACAAGACGTAAGCTGCATGTCCATTAATAGGTACGGTGCCTTCAATCAGGTCACCATTTTCGACTTGTTCAGTCGTTACAGCATATACACGACCTGCAGCAGGCCTTTGTTCGATCCTAGGGGGCGGTCGTTGGAACTGCAAACGCTGTGGTGCTGGTCGAGAGGGTCCGGCAGATCCGGCATTACTCCTCTGTTCATCTGCAGCCTTCTTGGCGCAATCCCTTATAAAGTGGCCCATCTTGCCACAATACAAGCAACCACCCATGTCACGAGGACATGGCTTTCCGGGGTGGTTCACACGACACCTTGGGCAGCTGAAGTTGGACTGCTGACCATTCGGAGTTGTGTTCTGTCTTGGCCTCACGACTTGTTGAGTGTTGTTCTCTCCTTGGAACTTCTTCTTTTGAAGAGGTTGTCGTGAACCCCGGCCACTTGGGAACGTCCTTTTACGATTCCCACCATTCACTATGGGCTTCTTTGCTACGATCACTTTAGATCGTGCCCAATCCTCTTGGATCTTTGAAGCTGCAGCTACTGCAGCCTGAAAAGTTGAAGGCATGCTTTTTACTACTCGAGATCGCAGCCCTTCGCGCAGACCATTCACATATTTGTCGGCCCTTTCTTGGTCTGTTTCAAACAATCGAGAGCAGTAGCGCTCTAGATTCTGAAATTTGGTGGTATAGTCCATCAGACTCATACCGCCCTGTTCCAATTCCAGAAACTCCATCTTTTTCTTGTTTCTGGAATGCAGTGGGAAGTAGTTATCCATGAAAGTCCTCCGAAAGTCAGTCCAAGGAATGACCTCGACTTGTGAGAACTGGATAAGTTTAGTGGTATCCCACCACTTCCGTGCATTGTCTTTCAATCGGTACGTGCCAAAGTTGGTCTTCTTCTCTTCTGGTACTCCCAGTACTGAGAAGGCACGTTCCGTCTCTTCGATCCAACTCTCCGCAAGCTCCGGATCGGCTCTGCCAATGAAAACTGGCGGATCAAGCTTGAGGAACTTCTCATAAGTCACTCCTCCCAGGTGCTCATTTCGTGGTGCGACTGGTTCTGGCCTCGTTTCACGGATGGCTGTAACCAGGTTGTTGAGCGTTTCTAGCAGGAATCCTTGAGTATGGGACTCCTCGCTCGGCATGGTCCTCCTCGTCGTAGGAGCCATTTATCTATCATATACAAGCAGCGTGTTTTTAGTTTCTCAATGTATATATCGAAGTAAAGCGTTATTTACTTAATATACATCACATTTACATAAGCATCGCCTTAAACAAAACGTCATGCCGCACTGACAGACTTTTAGGTGTGGAGAAACTATATACATGAGTCTATTGACTCCAACACACTACCAGTCTCTTCTAGGAACTGGATTTCTTTCTTGACCCAAACAACCCGAAGTATCGTTTACTTCCACATTGCCTTGGTACAGGCACTACTAGTTTTGGCTTGGGCGGTACTTCCGCGCTCTCAAGCGAATCTTGTGGGTAGATCAGTGATGCCGGTCCACTTGCCCATTCAGTGGCATCATGGCTCGGGGAATCCGATACCATAACGGGATGATAGGGGTTGTATCCCTCTTCCTGGCCATTCAGACTCGGCGTTGGTGAAGCCGCTCTGTTCCCCCATATAATAGTACTTTGATTCGAGGAATCTGAAATCATAATGGGATTATAGGAGTTGTTGCATCCCTCCTCCCAACTGTGCAAGCTAGGCATACATGATGCATGTTGATAGCCTTGCGATTGACCAAATCCCTCAAGGAAGTTCAAGTCAAATCCTACCAGAGACGGTTGTTCCTCAGAAGTTGCTGGGGTACGGCTACTCCCTCTACTGGAGTAATGTGGCCCACTAACACGCGAAGTCTCATCCCTAAGACCAAGCGATCCCCGCCGACCCATATCGGCAGTATGTTTCATTTGGCATTCATTGGCAGAATGCCCTTCTTCGCCACAGTATTGGCAGTCTTGGACTTCATACGGGCATATCCACTCATCGTGCATGACCTTGCAACGATAGCAGTATCCACGCGAGTCATGAGTTGCCATCTATACAAAGATGCACCCAGATCAGAACAAAAAGTATAAAAACATATACTTACAGTACGATATCGTGACATGACGGATCTTGAACCAGGTTTCTCAGACACATGCTCTGATACCAATTCTGTGACGCCCCGGATTTCCAAAACAAATCTAAGTTAAAATTTTCATGAATTTCTTTTTTTTTTCTTTGCAGCGGAACTTAGAAAAGCTTTTAGCAGCGGAATAAGACGATAATGAGTCGTCGGTTTTAGAAAACTCCGAGCACGTTGCAAGTATGTGGCCAAGCAACTCATTGACCACCAAGGGGTTCCATTTTATCGAAAACCACATGTTTATTACAACACTACTACTTAGAAAAGCAGTGTAGGTTCAATAAAAGGAAGCAGTACAACTCTGTCTAGAGAAACCCTGGAACTTGATGCCGCCATGCTCCGCATATCGCCACACAGGTCCAACACCTGAAATCCCCATAAAACGGGGTCAGAACCACTGAGGGTCTGGTAAGCATGCAGTCATACACCCATTCAACTCAAGTACAATAATGACCACTCAGGGTCGCAATGCGCAATAACGACGCTCAAGCCTCCAAGACTTAGCGTATATCGCAGGAGCCTCCTCAGGGCTATGAGTTGAACATCCGCTCAAGTCTTCATGACTTAGAGCAAGCCTTTTCAGGGTTGTGATTTGAATAACCGCTTAAGTCTCCACGACTTAGCCATGACCTCTTTCGGGTCTCAAAGTGATGTTTAGCTCAAGTCTTCATACTTGGCACATCCGTATCCCACGCATCTAAGGACAACTCCTCGAGCTTCGCTTAGTCGTGCGGATACAACACGGGTCTTTGCCCAGTCGGTCCAGTAGTATACCGAACATGACACCTTCACAAAGGTTATGTAGGACTGACTCAACAACGGCCATCCACGCATACATTCAAGCATCGCTGAACCTAAGCTAATGCATTGTTTCGATAATTAACCGCTCCCGCCTTTGGTACGCAGGTAGAGCTATTGTCCAAGCATCAACGCGACGTTCTGGGGGTTGATTATTCTATATATTTTAGATACCCCAGAGGCCTGTTGACCCTATCCATAGTAGGGCAGTGTGTTTCAACTGGGAGAACCCTACTAGGCCCATATTCGGATGCATCCTCTACTTGCAGTAGTTGGGTTCAATCCTTAGGTCTTAAGGATAACCACGACCCCAAAACCCATGAGTGACTGAGGCCATCGTGGACTCTATCAGGTCCAAAGTAAAATACGTGTCACTCAAGGCTGTACCATCACTGTCATTCCACAGTGAGCATAATTCGTGAAGGGGTCTGCCAGTCTTACAATTACTTGGACAGAATCTGCATGCCATTTAGGCAGCCCGTGCTTTTAGCACTACGGGAGTATGTACCCAACCCCATTCAGTCCGCCCCAACACAGTCATTACTGAGGGGGTACCCCTAACACGATTTTCAACCGCGGGGTATGTGCGACCTTAAGTCTTATTCATATGCATGCAGAACACCGCTCTTGTCACTTCGGCCACCACGAGCATCACACCTCTTTGGGTGGAAACAACACACTCTGGCTCTTCGACCCTTACGAGTCTGGTTGCGTAACCGTTCTCGATGAGCATGCATATGACTCGATCTAAATAGATCGGCTACTCGGCGTATTTTTACGCAACGAGTCCAAACCTAGCCAAGGCGCAACCTCTACTCTGGCTCAGCGGCCCTTACGAGCAAGGTGCCCTTGCAGGCACAAGGATACGAGCCGATCTGGCATCGTTCCATCAACGGACATCATTTTGCCATTCTATTGGTTCCGGCAGCTCTTCTGCCAACCATTTCGTCAGCACCTCTCCTGCTCTACCGGCAGTGGTGCGACGAACCCTTCTACGTTTGTAGAGGGCAAACCATGAACTGGGTAGCACTCTGCTATATGTCAGAGTATCCTGCTACGTTCTTTCTGAGCTATTCTTAGCTTCTTCAGAAATTTCAGCAGCACTTCCTCTCTTTTACGGAGAAAGCGTGTGTTTCTTTTATCCATTTCAGCGGCATCTCCCCTCTTTGGTAGGAAATCACCATGCTTAATTCGAGGAAATGGATGCGCACCGTTGTGCGTACTTGCATCCATCAAGGTTGCAGGAACCCTGGGCCATAGCCAGGCCATACGTAATTGACTTAGTCTTTACGTAAAGAGCATTTTGCCAAAAAGCGAAGCCTTTCCAATAGGGGCTTCATTCGTCAAGCAGAATCTTGAACGAGGAGCGGTCAGGGAATCGCATGGGCGATTTGGAGTTTGATCTCCATTTGAACGCTCATTTATGCGCCATATATGTAGTATAAGCAGAAGCCTGTGCTTTATACAGCGGCGGCATAAAGAAATGCATATACTATTGTTCAGGGTGTGTAACTGAACGAAATATTCTACATATATAACAAAACAGAAGCCTTGGCATCGTTCGACGCAACGACGTAAGTAAATACATTGCATAATCGGAAGTGCAATAATTGGAAATGCAGAAAACAGGGAGCCTTGGCATCATACGACGCGACGGCAAAGGTAAATTATATAGCCTGTGCGATATAAGATGCGTCAGCAGAATCAGCAGATATACACCTAGATCTGTATCCAACGATAGTTAAGAGGCGAGCGAGTGAACACCGAAGTGTCCTAGAGGGCTCAACCAAGAACTAGGGCGAGATACTATTTTTGAAGAACGCATATACTGCGCATTCGAACATATATATATCCGACGATAGTTACGAGGTGAGCGCGTGAACACCGAAGCGTCCTAGAGGGCTCAACCAAGAACTAAAGAAAGATACTACTTCAGAAAGTATATGTTATATACAAACAATCAAATACTTGAGAGAGATGGTTTAATGAAGCGAACTTACTTCAATTTGAGGAAGAAACGACTCTGATTGCTTCAAACGCTTCGAACGAGGCTCGACTTCGAAAAAGGATCAACTTCGAACTTCGAACGAAAAAAGACTTGGACTTTGACTTTGAACCAAACCAGGTTCAAGTCAAGTCAACTGGGTTCAGACTTAGGTCAAGTAGGTTCAGACCTAGGTCAGGTGGGTTAGGACCAGGTCAGGCAGGCTCAGACCAGGTCAAGCAGGCTCAAGCTAAGTCAGGCAGGCTCAGACTAGGTCAAGTGGGCTCAGGTGGGCTAGGCTAGGTAGGGGAGGTTTGGAAAAGGAGGAGAGAGAGAGGGGTTGGCGATTTTTAGAGAGAGGGGGGCTCCTCTATTTATAGGAAGTGAAACTTGGGCCCCAAGTTTCACTTTTACCCTTATACCCCTTGGCTTTTCAGAAATCCCTTCAATGGAAGGTGCTAGAATATTCTAGAATATTTTCTGAGAAATATTTCTGTGGGTCCCACCAATATTTCCGTGGGTCCCGCAAAAATTTCGGGTTTTCGACGATTATTTTCCAAAAAATTCTAAGTAGGCCATTATCTTCGTATTGATGCAACTAAGAAAGTTGGCTTGCAGGAATCCTTTGATTTTGTTCAAGTAGGAAGTTATGGCTTCCAGAGTGTTTGAGCATATATTCGTGATTTGACGAATATCCTAAGTATAACTGGCTCGCAGGAATTGATTCGTTTTGCATTTTGAGAGAAAATGCTCTTTTTATCGGTAATTGCCTCATGAATTTATTCAGATATTTTCTGAAAAATTGCGGGTCTTACAGTAGTTGTAAGAGAATGATCACGATTCTAACTTTAATTGACCAATATTACTAATACCTCTAACTTTGAATTGAATGAATAAAACTACTTACCAAAAACCTTAGAGACCAATTGACGCTGGTACCTAAGTCATGCAAGATGAGGGAAGGGCTTTGAATGCTCACTTACATAACACCCTTCACTAACTAATGACTAATTGTAAAATGGACAAATCAATACCTAAGGAAAGAAGAATTAATACCAAAAAAAAACATACGTTAAATATTTCTGTAGCATACGTTACCCTATATAAGAGACTTAGTTAAGGTAATGAAATTTATACTTTCTAACAGATGGAATATTACAGCTACTTTCCTAAACAAGGGGATGTTGGACAGCTTCCTAATGTAATGGGTTTCAAAATAAGAAAAGGATGGTAATCTAATTAGACCAACCAACCGTCCACCTATGTAGTATTAATAGAAAAGTGTAAGCCTTGGGGCACACATGTTTTCTCTTAATTCCAAAGAGATATTCAATATAATTTTCAATATGAGCCCCTTACCAAATTTAACCCAGAAGATCTCCCCATAGGCTGACGTATTGAAGTAATGACACCACCCTTTCCTTGATTGAATGGGCTGTGCATAAAGCGCAAGAATAACCCAAATTGAAAAATGTACTTTTCTATGGATTAGATTTACTTCACTGCACCCATCCTAACCTCACGACATGCACCTAACGAATACTAAGTAAGGTCAATAAAATTTAGAGATGACCAAAGGCAATAAACAACAACTTTTTAGTATGTAGAACTTCAATCGGCTATACCGATAAGCATTGGATCTAGTCGATTGAACTCTTTTTTTTTTTTTTAACTATGATCAAAAAAAAAAAAATTAGAATTCCAATGTTGTCGGACCTGCAGCCCTCCCCAACCGTGCTCCCAATTTGCCATATATATATTAATGAACCCAACCACAAATCCTTATGCATAGATGTATGTTGACATACCAAATTCACGGTTCACATAAACAATGAAACAATATGCTAAATGTCGCACAATAACATGAAATGAGTCATATTTATATATGTCATTCAGATGAGTTTTGTGGCAAATCGAGTTACACAACAAGAATGATTGGTTGATATTTTCAAAACAATAATTTTCAATAAAAACTTTGGAAAATCGTCAACCAAAAGTATAAAAACCGACTTTCCACAAAGTGGTAAGTACGGGTCGAATCCTCAGGGAACAGGAATTACTCAGAATATTTCTCAAAATTTAATTTATTAATTACAAATTTCAATCTACAATTACACAACTAATAAGAATACAATTAATCACTAAAAGGATTGAAAAAGCAATCCAATCTTTAGTTGCACGCCAAGGGTATTTTGGTCCTTTCGCCAATTAGACAATCTTCGCACTTGGACAATGAACCCTGGAAAAATGAATATGTTTTTCAACCTAAAAACAAAGGAAAATGCAAAGTTAGTAATTTATTCTAATAATGCAAACTATAAATGAATCTAAATCTAATTTTCACGAATTAGTAAAACAAATTCTAATTATGAGAAAATAATTAAATAAAATATTAAACTAATTCAAAAATCAGCTAAACTAATTTTAACAATGCTGTATGATGCTTATGCAGCTCCTAAGATGCAGAAAATACTGAAAACAGTCCTAAAATACCGAAACTAAAGAAATTATAAATATGCCCCTAACTAGTGTAAAATAGAGTTCTAATAGCTTGTCGGAAAACCACTGTTTGACATAGCAAACGAGGTCCAATTTTCCCAAAATATGTTCTGTTCTGTAACTAACAGATTAAATAATCTGACACTTTTTACAGAATGAAAAAACGATATCTGGAACTCCAGATATAAGTGCTTCAAAACTGGGAAAAATCAGGATATCGAAATTCCCAAAATTTAAAAACCAGAAAAAGCGGTTTTCACAAAACGCTTATAAATCAAACCAAACCAACTCGGATCGAGCTGAAATTTAGTCTGCATTCAGATAACACGCCAATAAAGTGAATAGAAAAAGAATTTTCTAAAAACTCAGAATTTGTGCACATAAAATAACGACATTACGATATGACAAAAATCGGGTTTTTCTTTGAGTGCACTATTCACTAAATAACTCTATTTTGAACACTAAGAATGCAAAATAACCCTAATGCAATCTAAATGAGACTAATTGACAGTGTATATACTGCTATTGAATGCATTATTACTAAAGGAATTAAAGAATAACCATAAATTGCAATTTATGACTAACACTAAGCTAAAATAATGATGCAAATGCAACTAAGCTAATAAAAAAGATGCAAATCTATTTAACTAAGTTAAATACTAACTAAATACTATTGGAATAATCGAAATACACAAATCACCTACAAGAAACAAATACAACTTACGCATACACACTTCTACAGTATAACTAGACCAAATAACTAAAACAATTAGTCTAAAATCAATATGAGTTACAATTAAATGAAATGAAGCTACTAAAGACCAAAGGCTGCGGGTTTAGGATAAGACTAGGGTTATGTTCACTTGGTTGACTCGGTTGACTCGACTAGGTTCGGTTGACTCAATTAGGCTCGGTCTTGACTTAGATAGGTTCGGTTTGGGTTAGGTTTGGTCTAGGACTTGACTTAGGCTAGGTTGTGACTCAGACTAGGTTTTGACTTAGCTAACTGGGTTCGGTTTTGACTAGGCTAGGCTCGGTTTGACTCAACTAACTGGGTCAACTAGATTGACTAGGTTGACTAGGTCTAGATACTCGATTCACCTAGGTTAGCTAAGTTAGATTGACTACTTTAGTAACCTAATAATGTAAATCTAATTAATTAACCACCTAAAATGAGAATGAATAATTAAATACACTAACTACATGCCTACTAGAGTAAATCAACCCCTATTTAAGACATATCTAATGAGTAACCTACTCACTAACCTAAAATTAATTCAAATCTAAACGAATTTAATATAGAAGGTTGGAAAAAGAAGGTAATAAATATCAATTATCGAATTCTAGAAAGTTGGATTATCAAAAATCATCCAATTAAATGGGGAGTTACAATCCTTAAATAGCTTTAAAGTCCACTTTGGAAAAGGGAAACATCCAGTCTAGAGAACCCCACGATTTTGGCTTTCCAAGATAGGATTAAATTGCAATTATTTCTTTCTTGAAATCGTGGACACCAAATTTGGAAATTTAATTGAATTTCAAAATTACTTTCCAAAGCTAAGTAAGTAACTCCTTTTTAATAGACAATTAAAATTTAATTCTTTCTTTAAATGCTCCACACGATTTTTGAAGAATCCACTATTTCCAAAAACATTTTCAAATTCAATTACCTTAATTGCCTTCCTTCTCAAAACTCGTCAACCCTAATTGAAGCTATTTTCTAGGCTAAGGAATTTAAAACTTACCTAGGTAATGAAAAGACTCAAATAGAGAACACGATTTCCTAGAATTAAATGCTACACCTAATTCAAGACTTACTTAAATGAAATCCTAAAAACGTCTAAAGCATTAAACCTAATTCATTGAACCTAGACACCATAATGAACTTACCTAATTCTAAGACCTACCAAGAATAGCCTAGAGCTCGAATGGAGCTCTAATGGCTGCCGCCTCTCCTTGGGGAAGAAGAAGACCTAAATAACACTAGAAATTTTCACTTAATTAAAATAGAATTGCAAAACTAATCAAAGGAAATTATGCTTAGGACAAATCTAACTTACACAAGACCTTAATGAATCTAATTACACTAAACAAAAACACATTATCTAAATATGATGCTGGAAATTACATGAACAATAAACAACCACCTAAATACACGCATAGACTAAAATACTGAGACTTTAAACTAATCACTAATAACTCTATTACACGATGAAAATCTAACTTAAGCTTGCATCAACAATTATACTAAAAAAAAAAAAATAAACTAAACTAAATAGCAGACCTACAGCCGGCTGAACACATCAATCAAAAACACAAAGAAAAGAAAACTCGATTTTTGTATTTTTAGCAATGAAACACACTACCGAAAACATTTAAACATCAAAACGAAATTTAAAAAGACCCAAACATGTTGAACTTGAATCACACAAACTTACAAACTGACAAACTGCAATTGAAAAACAAACTACACGACATCCATAATGGAATCACACGCACTTCCCTAATTTCAACTTCTCATTCAACGATTTTGGCATAAACTCTCACACGCCACCTAAGAAATCCAACTTCCCCTAAAACGAAAATGAATAATACTGGAAACAACAGAGTACACACATATCAAACAGCAAAACTGCAGAAAAAAAAAACCATGAATAATTTTATAAAACACAAGAATCGGCTAGAAATAATCTAGCCGATTTTTTTTTTTCTATTTAATTGAAACACGAAACAAGCAAACCCAACGACTGCACTAACATGAAATAAAACTTTGTCAAATGCTTTTTCTGTAAAAACAATACAGTAAAACACGCTGGACAGACTTGAAGAATCGGCTAGATGAGGATCTAGCCGATTTTCACGATTTGAGTGAAAAATGTTGAAAATCAAGACTCAAACGAATCAAACAATGAAATAAACCTAATCTAACGTGCTGGTCTGTGCACGGGATCTATTCTAAGGTTGAAACAAAAAGAAAAACAAGAAACACCCAGAAAATAATAAAAGAAAATCAACACACACAATTCGGTTTTAGCTAGAAGAAAAGGAAGAAGATGACCTACCTCTCGGGCGATCCGACAATCGAGGGGAAGAAGAAGAGCAGACAGTGGCTTGGCCTTGACGTCCTGAACGGTTCGAGGATGCTGGAACTTCACCAAGAACAGAACTTTTGCAGCTGCAACACGTTGGAGATCCACCGAGGATGGGATGGGCGCCGATTCGCGATCGGAGGGCTCAGAAAACCGGATGAAGGTAGGGCCGGTTCACCTTGATGGTGTGTTTCGCACTACCAATCAAGGTTAGTAGTCTCCACCTCTGCTACACCTGCAAAAACACAGAAAATGGTGAAAAACGCAGCAAGGAAGAAGAAGAAATGCATAGAAGTAACAAGGGAGATCAAAATATGCTTGATTTCCAAGCATAAACCGGTCTTCAGTGGCCAAAACGTGATGGAATCGAATAGGAGACGGTGCTGGAGCTAGAGGCACTGTAGGGGGCATCAAATCCAAAGCCAAAGATGCCTAGGGTTCTTCTAAAAAGTATATTTATACTTTTTGGAATTTCAGAAACAAGGTTATAAAAAATTATTTTACTAGGCGCCACTTTCTGAGGGGTTTTCTGCAAAACTTTCTGAAATGGATATGGATATGCGTGTGGGTTGGATTTTGGGCTTTCTAAAGGTTGATCCAAGGTCCAAACAGCCTAATTGGGTCGGATATGGATCCGATCCACCTCAAAATCCGTGCCCAAACACTGAAATCGCCATAACTCTCTCATTTTAACTCCAATTTCTCTGAAATTCGAACCATAACCCCTTACTATCAAAATGCATCTAAACATGGGTTTAAAACCTTAAACTCGTTACAAAATGCATGAAAAACTTGTTAGCATGATGTGCATTTCATGCATCATCAATGATATATCTTGCAATGATGTGAAATCATAACCACGTATACAAAATTTCTGATCATATTAGGGCAGTTCAATATACATGGCCTGAATGGTTTATTAAACAAAAGATCGAACAAAACCAAATGATAATTCATAATTAATAATCCGAGCTACCTTTCCGGTGATAACCGTATTTTTGCAAGCATTTGATACAAGGCTCATGTTACTGATCCCACTGTGTAGAAGGGATCGATGCACATACCAAGACGTGTTACAGCTTAACCCCATACATTACACCCCATTCACCTACCTAAGATCGGTTTGATCTTGGATCCAACATGGTTTACACCCACGACTAAGTATATGTATTTTCTTACATATATTCGGGCTGTAGGATTTAATACGAGTGCTACATGTCACTAGGCATACGCATAAGGATAGAATGCCCTTACCTCAGTGAAGATCAAAGACGTTTTGCGAAAGGCTTCCTCCTGGCATGCACGTCTCCTTGCGTTGTTTGGCCCATCGTCAATGAGAAGCCGAGATAGAAAAATGGTGGTAGAAATGGCTGGACTGAAGAAGACATGAAGGATGGAGGAAGGAATAGTTGGAATGGGAAAAGAGGGAAGATTGGGAGAGAAAGGAAAAGTGCCTTTTTGAGACTCGTGTTTTTGTAAACTCCTTATGGGTTTCCATTTTTTTTTTTTTACTTCCTTACAAAAACCGTCCAGCCTCCCCAATTGAATTCCAAGAGCCCTATTCAATGCTCTTGGTTGGGCTTCCCATTTGGGAAAACGTCCAACCCACCTTCCATGTATGCCTCCCCCAACCCGTCTTTATTGGGGAAGTTGAAACGTCTTTCCCCTCCCAACTTCAAAAAAAATAATGATTATAGTAAGTTGAAACGTCCTAAAAAAAATCACAGAAGGATTCGAACTGGGGACCTCTTCTCTAAGGGGTAACGAGCCCCACCAGTATGCTATTTTGAATTTCGTTGCATATTCTTGCAACGTTAATTTATTTAACCTTTAGTAAGGTTTTGGCAGAAATTCCAAAAATAACATTTTTGACAAAGAGACACGTCTTTTTTCTAAAATCTGTGTGAGTGTAGTTCATGGGATTTGAACTCAGGTTGCCTTATCACTGGGTATACACCTCACCACAACACTGCTTCTCATCTTGTTGCACTATTGGCCATGTTTAATTCTTTTATCCTCTTTTGACGCAATTTACAAAATAGCAACTTTTAACAAAATTTCTGACGTACACAAGAATTCGACTAACGTTCTCTTTCTGCTGAGGCAACCAACCATACCAGTGCGCCAACTCTTACTTGGTTGCACTTCTTTGCGACTAAAAGTACTTCATTGATGAGTGATGTTCAAAATCGCGTAAGTAAGACGTATGAAGTGGCATGAGCACTGTTTATGAGGAATCAAGTGTCGAGAATCATAAATCAAAGTCATAATACATATGACTAGAAAATCCCCGAGTTTGGGACCCAAACGAGGAAAAAACCTTATTATTTCATGTGAATTACTAGAAAGCATAGGTCGATAGGATATGGGTCATAACAAGGGCGATATTCGCAAAAGATGAAACTTTAAAAAAGTGCTTTGCGAATTTAGTTGTAATTGAAAACTAAAATTTGGATTTTAATTGGGTTTTAGATCCATCCAAGATCTGAATCCATTCATCGTATCCGAATCCAAAATCCTGGATCCATTTGATCCAGTTTGGATACAAGATCCATTTGGATCAACTCTATATCACTCTATCGTATTTATTTCCAAGAATGGTAATATTTATTTATTTTGATAATTATTGAAATTTTGCGGGTTTTACAAGTATGCATGATTGAATCACTATGAATTTTTTTTGACATCCTTAGAAGACATATATGCATGATTGAATCACTATTACTTTTTTTTATAGCCTTAGAACTCATATATGCACGAGTGAATCACTATGAATTTTTTTTGACAGCCTTAGAATGCATATATGCATGCTTGAATCATTATGAAATTTTTTTGATAGCCTTAAAACACATATATGAATGATTGAATCACTATGAATTTTTTTTGACAACCATGGAACACATATATGCATGATTGAATCACTATGAGATTTTTTTGACAGCCTTAGGACATATATATGCTTGATTGAATCAATACACTTTTTTTTTACAGCCTTAGAACACATATATGCATGATTGCATCATAACAAATTTTTGTGACAGCCTTAGAACATAAATATGCATGATTTAATGACTATAAAATTTTTTGCACTGCCTTAGAACACATATATGCATGATTTAATTACAATGATTTTTTTTATAGCCTTAAAACACATATATGCAAGATTGAATCTCTTTGAAATTTTTTTGACAGCCTTAGAACACATATATCCATGATTGAATCATTATGAAATTTTTTTGACAGCCTTAGAACACTTATGAGCATGATTTAATCACCATGATGTCTTTTACAGGTTTTAGAACACAAATATGCATGATTGAACTACTATAAATTTTTTTGACATAGTTAGATCACATATATGCATGATTGAATGACTATGAAATTGTTTTGACAGCCTTAGAACACTTATATGCGTGATTGAATTACTATGATTTTTTTTTGACGGCCTTAGAACACATATATGCATGCTTGAATCACTATAATTTTTTTTTGACAGCCTTAGAATACATATATGCAAGATTGAATCACTGTGAAATTTTTTTGCAGCCTAAGAACACATATAAGCAGGATTGAATCACTATGAATTTTTTTTTACAGCCTTAGAACACATATATGCATGATTGAATCACTATGGATTTTTTTTTGCTGCCTTAGAACACATATATGCATGATTGAATCACTATAAAAAAACTTTTACAACCTTAGAACTCATATATGAATGATTAAATCACTATGAAATTTTTTTAACAACCATAGAACACTTATATGCGTGATTGAATCACTATGAAATTTTTTTGACAGCCTTAAAAGACATATATGGATGATTGAATCACTATGAATTTTTTTTTAGACCCTTAGAACACTTATGGACATGATTTAATCTATATAGATTTTTTTTGAGAGGCTTAGAACAGATATATGCATGATTGAATCACGATGAAATTATTTTGACAGCCTTAGAACACATATATGGATGATTGAATCACTATGATTTTTTTTAGCGCCTTAGAAAACAAATATGAGTGTTTGAATCACTATGAAACTGGTTTGACAGCCTTAAAATACATATATGTGTGATTAAAACATTAGAATTTTTTTAGAGCATTAGAACACATATATGCATGATTGAATCAATATAAATTTTTTTGACAACCTTAGAACAAATATAGGAATGATTGAATCACTATAAATTTTTTTGACAACCTTAGAACACATATATGCATGATTGAATCACTATAAATTTTATTTGACAACCTTAGAAAACATATACGCATGCTTGAATTACTATAAAATATTTTTGACAGCCTTAGAACACATATATGCATGATTGAATCACTATGAAATATTTTTGACAGCCTTAGAACGCATATTAATGATTGAATCACTATGAAATTTTTTTGATAGACTTAGAACACATATACAAGTGATTGAATCACTATGAATTTTGTTTGACAACCATAGAATACATATATGCTTGATTTAATCACTATAAGATTTTTTTGTCAGCCGTAGAACACATATATGGATGATTGAATCAATACTAAATTTTTTTGACAGCCTTAGAATACATATACATATGATTGAAACACTATAAATTTTTTTTGACCACCTTATAACAAATATATGCATGATTGAATCACTATAAGAGTTTTTGACAACCTTAAAACATATATAAGCATGATTTAATTGCTATAAATTTTTTTTACAGCCTTGGAAAACATATATGCATGACTGAATCACTATGAACTTTTTTTTCACCCGTAGAACACATATATGCATGATTGAATCACTATGATTTTTTTTTGCAGCCTAAGAACACATATATGCATGATTGAATCACTATAAATTTTTTTTGACAGCCTTAGAACACATATATGCATGATTGAATCATCACTATGACTTTTTTTTGACAGCCTTAAAACACATATAAGCATGATTTAATCGATATAATTTTTTTTTGACTGCCTTAGAACACATACATGCATGATTGAATCGCTATGAAATATTTTAGACAACCTTAGAACACATATATGCAAGATTGATTCACTGTGAATTTTTTTTAAAGCCTAAGAACACATATATGTTTGATTGAATCACTATGAAACTTTTTTGACTGCCTTAAAAACACATATATGAAAGATTGAATCACTATGAATTTTTTTGGACAGCCTTAGAATACATATATGCATGAATGAATCACTATGGAGTTTTTTTTACCGCCTTAGAACACATATATGCATGAATAAATCACAATAAATTTTTTTGGAGAGCATTAGAACACTTATATTTATGATTCAATCACTATAATTTTTTTTTGACAACCTTAGAACACATATCTGAGTTATTGAATCACTATGAATTTTTTTTTATGGTCTTAGAACACATATATGCATGATTGAATCACTATGAATTTTTTTTGACACGCTAAGAACACTTATGGGCATGATTTAATCACTATAACTTTTTTTTGACAGAGCTAGAACACACATATGCATGATTTAATCACTATGAAATTTTTTTGACAGCCTTACAGCTCATATATGGATGATTGAATCACTATGAATTTTTTTTAGAGCCTAATAACACAAATATGCATGATTGAATCTCTATGAAACTGGTTTGCAGCCTTAGAATACATATATGCATGATAGAAACATTAGAATTTTTTTTTAGGGCATTAGAACACATATATGCATGATTGAATCGCTAAAAAGTTTTTTGACAGCCTTAGAACACATATATGCATGATTAAATCACAATGAAATTTTTCTGACAACGTTAGAACACATATACAAATGATTAAATCACAATGAACTTTTTTTAAAAACCATAGAACACATATATGCATGATTGAATCAATATGAATTTTTTTTGCAGACTTAGAACACATATATGCATTATTGAATCACTATGAATATTTTTTGACAGCCTTGGAACACATATATGCATCATTGAATCACTATGATTTTTTTTGACACCCTTAGAACACTTATGGGCATGATTTAATCACTATAAAAAAATTTTAACAGGCTTAGAACACACATATGCTGGATTTAATCACTATGAAATTATTTTGATAGCCTTACAACACATATATGGATGATTGGATCGCTATAATTTTTTTTTACAGCCTAATAACACAAATATGCATGATTGAATCTCTATGAAACTGGTTTGACAGCCTTAGAATACATATATGCATGATTGAAACATTAGATTTTTTTTTCAGGGCATTAGAACACATATATGCATGATTGAATCGCTAAAAAATTTTTTCACAACCTTAGAACACATACCTTCATGATTGAATCACTATGAAAGTTTTTTGACAGCCTTAGAACACATATATGCATGATTTAATCACTATGAATTTTTTTTGACATCCTTAGAACACATATATGCATGATTGAATCACTATAATTTTTTTTGACAGCCTTAGAACTCATATATGCATGAGTGAATCACTATGAATTTTTTTTGACAGACTTAGAACACATATACGCATGCTTGAATCATTATGATTTTTTTTTATAGCCATAGAATACATATATGAATGATTGAATCAGTATGATTTTTTTTTTGACAACCATGGAACACATATATGCATGATTGAATCACTATGAGATTTTTTTGACAGCCTCAGGACGTATATATGCTTGATTGAAACAATACAAATTTTTTTTGACTGCCTTAGAACACATAAATGCATGATTCAATCACTACAATTTTTTTTGACAGCCTTAGAACACATAAATGCATGATTCAATCACTATAAAGATTTTTGCGGCCTTAGACCACATATATGCATGACTTAATCACTATGAATTTTTTTTGCCAGTCTTAGAACACATATATCCATGATTGAATCATTATGAATTTTTTTTTACACCCTTAGAACACTTATAAGCAAGATTTAATCACCATGATTTTTTTTTATTGGCTTTAGAACACATATATGCACGACTGAATTACTATCAAATTTTTTTGACATAGTTAGAAGACATATATGCATGATTGAATCACTATGAAATTATTTTGACAGCCTTAGAACACATATATGCATGATTGAATCACTAGAATTTTATTTTGAGAGCATTAGAACACATATATGCATGATTGAATAACTATGAAATTTTGTTGACAGCCTTAGAACACATATATGCATGATTGAATCACTATGAAATTTTTTTGACACCCTTAGAACACTTATGAGCATGTAATCACTATAATATTTTTTTGATAGCCATCGAACACATATATGCATGATTGAATTACTATGAATTTTTTTTGACAACCTTAGAACACATATATGCATGATTGAATCACTATAAAAAAAATTTGACAGCCTTAGAATACATATATGTAAGATTGAATCGCTATGAATTTTTTTTGCAGCCTAAGAACACATATATGCAGGATTGAATTACTAAGAATTTTTTTTTAGAGCCTTAGAACACATATATGCATGATTCAATCACTATGGATTTTTTTGGGCAGCCTTAGAACACATATATGCATGATTGAATCACTATGAAATTTTTTTGACACCCTTAGACTCGCATATGCATGATTGAATCACTATAATTTTTTTTTAACAACCATAGAACACATATATGCATAGTTAAATCACTATGAATTTTTTTTACAGCCTTAGAACACATATATGCTTGATTGTATCACTATAAATTTTTTTTGAAAGCCTTAGAACACATATATGCATGATTGAATCACTGGAATTTTTTTGGAGAGCATTAGAACACTTATATGCATGATTGAATCACTATGAAGTTTTTTTGACAACTTTAAAACACATATATGCATGATTGAATCACTATGAGTTTTTTTGACAACCTTAAAACACTTATGGGCATGATTTAATCACTATAAAGTTTTTTTGAGAGGCTTAGAACAGATATATGCATGATTGAATCACTATGAAATTATTTTGAAAGCCTTAGAACACATATATGGATGATTGAATCACTATAAATTTTTTTTAGAGCCTTAGAAAACAAATATGCATGCTTGAATCACTATGAAACTGGTTCGACAGCCTTAGAATACATATTTGCATGATAGAAACAGTAGAATTTTTTTTTTGAGCATTAGAACACATATATGCATGATTGAATCACTATAAATTTTTTTGACATCCGTAGAACATATATATGCACGATTGAATCACTATAAATTTTTTTGACAACATTAGAACACATATATGCATGATTGAATCACTATGAAAATATTTTGACAGCCTTAGAACATATATATGCGTGATTGAATCACTAGAAATTTTTTTTGACAGCATTAGAAGACATATATGCATGATTGAATCACTATAATTTTTTTTGTACAACCTTAAAACACATATCTGCATGACTAAATCACTTTTATATTTTTTTGACAGCCTTCGAACACATATATGCATGATTGAATCAATATAAAGTTTTTTTTTACAACCTTGGAACACATATATGCATGCTTGAATCTCTATAATTTTTTTTGATAGCCTTATAACACAAATATGCATGATTGAATCACTATGAGATTTTTTTGACAGCATCAGGACATATATATGCTTGATTGAATCAATATAATTTTTTTTTGACAACCTTAGAAGACATATATTAATGATTGAATCACTATGAAATTTTTTTGACATCCTTAGAACACATATATGCATGATTGAATCACTATAATTTTTTTTGACAACCTTAGAACACATATCTGCATGATTAAATCACTATAAAAAATTTTTGATAGCCTTCGAACACATATATGCATGATTGAATCTCTATAAATTCTTTTGTGACAACCTTAGAACACATATATGCATGCTTGAATCACTATAAATTTTTTTTGACAGGCTTAGAACACATATATGCATTATTGAATCACTATGAAATATTTTTGACAACCTTAGAACACATATATTAATGATTAAATCACTATGAAAATTTTTTGGTAGCCTTAGAACATATTTATGAGTGATTGAGTCAGTCTAAAATTTTTTTGACAACCATAGAACACATATATGCATGATTGGATCACTATGAGATTTTTTTGACAGCCTTAGAATACATATATGGATGATTGAATCAATACAAATTTTTTTTGACAGCCTTAGAACACATATACATAAGATTGAAACACTAAAAAAAATTTTGGACCACCTTAAGTGAAATATATGCGTGATTGAATCACTATAAAAAAATTTTGACAGCCTTAGAACACATATAAGCATGATTTAATTGCATTGAAATTTTTTTACAGCCTTAGAACACATATATGCATGATTGAATCACTATGAACATTTTTTGGCAGCCTTTAA
Organism: Nuphar pumila; assembly: GCF_984573655.1. Taxonomy (NCBI): domain Eukaryota; kingdom Viridiplantae; phylum Streptophyta; class Magnoliopsida; order Nymphaeales; family Nymphaeaceae; genus Nuphar; species Nuphar pumila. The sequence continues at coordinate 105,643,666 of NC_143249.1, forward strand.
ACTCATTAATAAACGATTCAATCACTATGAAATTTTTTTCTAGCCTAAGAACACATATATGCATGATTGAATCACTATAATTTTTTTTTGACGGCCTTTGAGCACATATATGCATGATTAAATCACTATTATTTTTTTTTGACAACCATAGAACACATATAAGCATGATTTAACGGATATTAAATTTTTTTGACTGCCTTAGAACACATATATGCATGATTGAATCGCTATGAAATATTTTTGACAACCATAGAACACATATATGCACGATTGATTAACTATAAAAAATTTTTGCAGCCTAAGAACACATATATGCATGATTGAATCACTATGAAATTTTTTTGATAGCCTTATAACACATATATGCATGATTGAATCACTATGAATTTTTTTTGACAGCTATAGAATACATATATGCATGATTGAATGACTATGGAATTTTTTTGACCGCCTTAGAACACATATATGCATGATTGAATCACTATGAAATTTTTTGGACAACCTTAGAACACATATGAATGATAGAATCACTATGAAAATTTTTTAACAACCATAGAACATATATATGCATGATTGAATCATTATGAATTTTTTTTGCGGCCTTAGAACACATATATGCATGATTGAATCACTATGAAATTTTTTGGACAACCTTAGAACACATATGAATGATAGAATCACTATGAAAATTTTTTAACAACCATAGAACATATATATGCATGATTGAATCATTATGAATTTTTTTTGCGGCCTTAGAACACATATATGCATGATTGAATCACTATGAAATTTTTGTGACAGCCTTAGAACACATATATGCATGATTGAATCACTATGAATTTTTTTTGACACCCTTAGAACACTTATGAGCATGATTTAATCACTATAAATTTTTTTTGACAACCTTAGAACACATATCTGCATTATACAATCACTATGAATTTTTTTTGACAGCCTTAGAACACATATATGAATTATTAAATCACTATAAAATTTTTTGACACCCTCAGAGCACTTATAAGCATGATTTAATCACGATGATTTTTTTTTACATGCTTAGAACACATATATGCATGATTGAATTACTATGAAATTTTTTTGACAGCCTTAGGACACATATATGCATGCTTAAATCACTATGAAATTTTTTCGCAGGCTTAGAACACATATACGCATGATTGAATCACTATGAAATTGTTTTGACAGCCTTAGAACACATATATGCATGCTTTAATCACTAGAATTTTTTTTTGAGAGCATTAGAACACATATATGCATGATTAAATCACTATAATTTTTTTTTTGACAACCTTAAAACATATATCTACTTGATTGAATCACAATGAAATTTTTTTGACAGCCTTAGAACACATATATCCATGATTGAATCACTATGAATTTTTTTTGACAGCCTTAGAACACATATATGATTGCTTGAATCACTATGAAATTTTTTGACCCTTTGAACACATATATGCATGATTTAATCACTATGAAATTTTTTTGATAGCCTTAGAACACATATATGCATGATTGAATCACTATAAACTTTTTTTGACAGCCTTACAACACATATATGCATAATTGAATCACTATGAAATTTTTTTGCAGCCTAAGAACACATATATGCAAGATTGAATCACAATAAATTTTTTTTGACAGCCTTAGAACATATATATGCATGATTGAATCACTATGGATTTTTTTTAACAGCCTTAGAACACATATATGTATGATTGAATCACTATGAATTTTTTTTGACAACCTTAGAACACATATATGAACGATTGAATCACTATGAAATTTTTTTAACAACTATAGAACACATATATGCTTGATTGAATCACTATGAATTTTTTTGCACAACCTTATAACACAAATATGAATGATTGAATCCGTATGATTTTTTTTTAACAACCATAGAACATATATATGTAAGATTGAATCACTACAAAAAAAATTTGACTGCTTTAGAACACATATAGGCATTATTTAATCGCTATAAAATTTTTTTGACACCCTTAGAACACATATATGCTTGATTGAATTACTATAAATTTTTTTTGACAGCCTTAGAACACATATATGCAAGATTGAATTTTTTTTTTAGCCTAAGAACACATATATGCATGATTAAATCACTATGAATTTTTTTTCAGAGGCTTAGAACAGATACATGCATGATTGAATGACTATGAAATTTTTTAACTGCCTTAGAACACATATATGCATGATTGAATCACTATCAAAAATTTTTTGACAACCTTAGAACACATATATGCATGATTGAATCACTATAATTTTTTTTTAACAACCATGGAACACATATATGCATGATTGAATCACTATAAAATTGTTTTGACAGCCTTAGAACACATATATGCATGCTTTAATCACTAGAAATTTTTTTTGAGAGCATTAGAACACATATATGCATGATTAAATCACTATAATTTTTTTTTTGACAAACTTAAAACATATATCTGCTTGATTGAATCACAATGAATTGTTTTTGACAACCTTAGAACACATATATCCATGATTGAATCACTATGATTTTTTTTTGACAGCCTTAGAACACATATATGATTGCTTGAATCACTATGAATTTTTTTGACAGCCTTTGAACACATATATGCATGATTTAATCACTATGACTTTTTTTTGATAGCCTTAGAACACATATATGCATGATTGAATCACTATAAACGTTTTTTGACAGCCTTACAACACATATATGCATAATTGAATCACTATGAAATTTTTTTGCAGTCTAAGAACACATATATGCAAGATTGAATCACAATGAATTTTTTTTGACAGCCTTAGAACATATATATGCATGATTGAATCACTATGGATTTTTTTTAACAGCCTTAGAACGCATATATGCTTGATTGAATCACTATGAAATTTTTTTGACAACCTTAGAACACATATATGAATGATTGAATCACTATGAATTTTTTTTAACAACTATAGAACACATATATGCTTGATTGAATCACTATGAATTTTTTTGCACAACCTTAGAACACAAATATGAATGATTGAATCACTATGATTTTTTTTTAACAACCATAGAACACATTTATGTAATATTGAATCACTACGAAATTTTTTTGACTGCTTTAGAACACATATAGGCATTATTTAATCGCTATAAAATTTTTTTGACACCCTTAGAACACATATATGCTTGATTGAATCACTAAAAAAAAATTTTGACAGCCTTAGAACACATATTTGCAAGATTGAATTTTTTTTTGTAGCCTGAGAACACATATATGCATGATTAAATCAATATGAAATTTTTTTTAGAGGCTTAGAACAGATATATGCATGATTGAATGACTATGAATTTTTTTCACTGCCTTAGAACACATATATGCATGATTGAATCACTATCAATTTTTTTTTGACAACCTTAGAACACATATATGCATGATTGAATCACTATAAATTTTTTTTAACAACCATGGAACACATATATGCATGATTGAATCACTATGAATTTTTTTTGCAGCCTTAGAACACATATATGCATGATTGAGTCACTATGAGTTTTTTTTGACAGCCTTAGAACACATATATGCATGATTGAATCACTACAAATATTTTTGAAGAGCATTACAATATTTACATGGCTGATTGAATCACTATAAAAAAAATTTGACAACCTTAGAACACATATCTGCATTATTGAATCACTATGAATTTTTTTTTACTGCCTTTGAACACATATATTTTTTTGACACCCTTAGAACACTTATGTGCATGATTTAATCACTATAACTTTTTTTTGATAGGCTTAGAACACATATATGCATGATTGAATCACTATAAAATTATTTTGACAGCCTTACAACACATATATGGATGATTGAATCACTATGAATTTTTTTTTATTGCCGTAGAACACATATATGCATGATTGAATCACTATGAAACTGGTTTGACAACCTTAGAATACATATATGCGTGATTGAATCATTAGAATTTTTCTTGAGAGCATTTTAACACATATATGCATGATTGAATCACTATAAAAATTTTTGACAACCCTAAAACACATATCTGCATGATTGAATCACTATGAAATTTTTTTGACAACCTTACAACACATATATGATTGAATCACTATGAAATTTTGTTGACATTCTTGGAATACATATATAAAAGATTGAATCACTATGAAATTTTTTTGACAGCCTTAGAACACATATATGCACGATTGAATCACTATGAAATTTTTTTGTTAGCATTAGAAGACCTATATGCATGATTGAATCACTATGAAATTTTTTTGCAGCCTTAGAACACTTATATGAATGATTGAATCTGTAACGCCCCAAATATTTAACTTTAAAATTTTGGAATAATTTTTTTTTTCTAAACAACAGTGGAAAAGCTTTATTAAATCCTTAGTCAAATTATTTGGGCGGGTTACAAGTAATAGCACAAACTCAAGGGATTAAGTAAAATAAACTCTTGCATTGAATTACTACAAGTTTTAAATTACAACTTGATGATTTATTACAAGTCAGAATTCCTCAGGACCTCCGAAGAAGATATGGTCACGTGGCACTGTCCGCAGCGACGACCGCAATTGCTCGTCATTCAGTTTCCTGAAAAACATTAATTCAGAAAAGGGTCAGACTACCACGTCTGAGTAAGAATCATACTATCCATATGAATGTGCACAGTGTCATGTGTACAAGTATATGTGCAACAAGTTTAGATAGAACTAATTACCATTTAACAATTGATAAATGTACAGGTCACTAAAGTCAAGCATTTTATGATATATTCCATCAACATCAAAGCACGATCCATCATATGCATAAACCATATTCATATAAGTAATAACAACTTTGAAACTAATGTGGATGTACACCTGACTTAACTAAAGCATTTCATGTAAAGTGTGCATAAAGCACAAACATCAATGTTCAACACATCATTCATAAGTTATCACAATTTCCATGTAAAGGAAAGTCAATTTGAATCATGCCCTGCAGGAGTCACAACTTACTCCAACAATTTCAACATCGAGTAGTATGCATCTACTTGAAGATCTTTCTTAATACACTAACTTTATGTTTCATCTTGTTAATTACCCTGTGGGTACGCACAGGCATTCAACATCGTAGCAGACCGAGACCACACGAGGGTCTATTATTTTATAACCTGTGTGACTAGCCGTACGGATATCCAAAGGGGACGGTTCACGACCGAGAGAGTACTCCCCAATGGCTAGAACTTAGAATTAGGATGCACCCTGTACTTCTGCAGAAGACTTGGATCTACCATCTAGGATACATTGGTAGTTCTGGCCCCCTAATTTCGAGGACTAGGGACCAGGTGAAACGCTAAGCTCTCACAAAAACAAGAATGTCCATGAAGCTTGTACCACCTACCCTCTCCAAGGTAGACCATGGGTCCGGTAACATACACCATCTTTCAGGTGTACGCAAAGCCCTGAGAAACCAGTAACATATACCATTGTCAGGTATACCCAGTATCCCGGGAAACCAGTAACATATACCGTCTTTCACGTATACCTAGAATCCCCATATTTGTTTTAGATGTGCATATATATATATTTATTCTTGTTTGTTTCATAGTGCGAGTCATTGCACCACAGGAGATTTTCAACATCCCAACCCACACTCGGGGTGATCTCAATGTATGCACATTACCCATTATATGCCCAATAGACAAAAATCATAATTTCTTAGAATTTTGGCTCAACTTTGAGTCGAGTACTTATACATTCAACAAATTTAAAGTTTTAGTTATGAGCTCGGGTGTACGTTTCGTACCCCCCCCCCCCACTAGTTATGCCGCAACATAACATTATCCAACTTTATCAGTTCTTAAGTGCTCGTATGGCAGCCTTATATTCCTACGAAGTTGGAACTAGATTTTAATCTCTCATATGATCATGGCGTGAAAATATCATGCAAACTTTTGCAAAACACACATAGATCACTAGCACGTAAACATGTCATAACATGAAATTGTGATTCCATTATATGAAATTCAGCATACTATTTAAACATTTGTACTATGGTGGCTTTGTTGTGGACCATGAGGAGTTTTCGACCAACTAGTGGTATGTATGCTATAGTGAATTGCCAATGTAATACATGTGTATAGACAAGGCAAATTCCCCTTTTTTTCTTTTTTTCTTTTTTTTGACAAAACTACTATAAGAGATTTGGATACACAGGTGTAGAACAATCATCAATGAAATAACAAGTTTGCTTTTGCCGTTGTAAGATGTTTATTAATATAATGAGTGATATAAAATTTCTATATTGTTTGCCTATGATATAGGGTGATGTTTATGAATGAAATTTACGAAATTCTAAATGTAACAGAGTGGCATATGTGTATGTATACATTTTGATGTTTTATAACAGATTGTCTATCACAACACATACAATCAAACCTAGTGCACGATTTTTAGGCACCATAATGTTTTCTCAAAATCGTAAGCTCATACATGAGCAGAACACCTGGACGTATAATAACATTGCATATCTCAACCAGCGATTTCATAAGATAGAGGTTGTGTGTCACATTTGATATATAGCATACTGCACCAAATCATTGGTTAGGGTGCCCAATTCATTTCATGAAATTCATCAAATTCACAAGCACAAATATTTACATGTGGTTAATATGCAACTATAATATCATGTTTGGCCTTTTGCTCTATTCCTTGTAAATGTATGCATGTAATAATTAGGGAATATAAGCCCATTACAACACATCAAACTTGGTTCTAAGACTCTAAATACTTTGTTGTTTTATTTATCGGTTCATAAGAATGATCCGACATCCCACATCCCACCTTAGGGGTTTGAAACCAAAACATATTTGTTGCCATCAATGTTCCTTCATGGTGGGAGTTGGCGCACAACCAGCCTATTGACTTAGGTTAATGTGAGTAACATCACGCGACAATCCCATGTGCCTCCAAAACTCATTACTACACATTTCTTCTAATCACATATAAGGACACAACCGTGTTTACATGGTATCGTGGTTCACCCGAACAGCAAACTCGAGTATGAGTTTATTCTACTAAAATCATGGGTAATTTACACTCAAGAATCATTAAGCATCAATATTGTGGTACATCTTCATAAAAGTAATAGTGGCGATTGACATCACTCCGCTGTCACTAAAACATCCATACAGTATTAAAATGTTCGTATGAGCGGTATATAGAAAAAATATTAAAGGTAAGATACACATGTTATGGTTTTTTCTTTAGGAATATTTTAAGGAGTTATCTCCTATAAGGCATGCTGATTACTGTATTTGTGCTATTGAACATTATACAGAAACAAAACATGTAAACTATACACGTAGACCTTGAGTACCGTAAATGAACATAACTTAGAAAATGGTTTCTGTCATGTACTTAACACAGAAAATCACTATATCATTGAATATAAAACAGAAATCAATTTCACATTTAATATTGAAATTCCAAACTGTCATTGAACTTAATACAACAATATGTTGTCATTGAACTGGACATAGATAATTTTTTGTCCATACTCTTAATATAGCAATTCAAGACTGTCAATGAACTAACTGTAGAAATCAACGAACTGAAAGAGCTTTTTGTAAAAAAAAAACAAAACTAACCTGGAACTTAACACAACAACCATACTGTCATCATGCTTAACATAAACCAATTTCTGTCAATACCCATATAGCAAATATACAATGTTGTCATTTTGCTAACGCAGATCAGAAAATTTCTCTAGTGAACATATTACCGAACACTTGCCCAAACAAAAAAAACCATGCAGAACATAAGTTCAAACATATTTTCTGAAGCCACGCACACAGATTTGAACTTCGAACATACTACAAAATGTTTTCTAAGCCCAATATGTAAATCAGAAATATTTCTATTATCCACCTCCCAGAATATTTCAATCTCCAAGCACACCGATCATAGATTTTAATCCAAAGCCAACCCGGAGACCAACAGTTAGTCTATATTACTGTCTATATATATATATATATTCAATTTAAAATGTGTGTAATTGTTCCTTTCTCATATCACTCATTTGGGTATTAAATGCCACAAAAATTTGACAAAACATTCAGCATTTAGACGGCCTAATGCATCCAAATTTTTTTTTCTACATGTTGTCGAGAAGAGAAATCCAAACATCTCTCAACGTCTTTGGATATCTGATTAATAATGGCAAAAACGTTGAACTAGCATTACACATCTATGTATTTATTTATTATTTTTCCATATTATGATACGTATCCATTAACACGATCTTGCTACTTAGGGATTTTCTATGATCCATTCAATTAGCGTTGATCGATTCCCCATGACATGAGTTCTAACTGCCATATATGCAATTTTATTATTCACATACTAAAGACCAACTAGATCCCACATCCGCCATGGCTGAAACACACGTCATGGCTGAAACACATGATAGGATATATGTATTTTGTACATATATACATATAGTATATTGGATACGTGTGTTCCATGTCACAGTGCGCACACATAAAGATATAATGCTCTTACCTCTTTGAAGTCTCGCAACAGCACGGTTGCACCCCTACCTTCCTTCGTTGGAGCGGCACAACACTTTGATAATGGAATCCACACGATCAGCAGGGGAGGTCGACATGTCTAGCAATGATGGTCGACCACCACGGTGGAAGAGAAGGATGGATGAGCCAAAAACGTTAAGAGAGAGAGACATAATGGTGTCAATGGCTGGAATAGGAAAAGATATGAAAGAGGGAGGATGAAGATGGTCACATGACTGGGATGAAAAAAACGTGAAGAGGGATGAAGATGAATCCAAAAAATGAATTTTTTGTAAAGTCCCTTCTCCATCTATTTTTTTTTTCTTGAAATTGTCCTTCCCATTCAATGCCCCTTGTAAAGCTCCCCCCTTCCTTGTCAAAATTCGTGGGAATTTCCCAAAAAGAAAAATGTTTGGGTTTCCTTTTTGGGAAATTCGCCCAGCCCCCTCTCTCCTTGAAAAACGCCTTTCCTCATTTAAGTCACTTTAATGAGGAGTTACTAAAAAAAATATGTTGGTTATAAAGTATTTCCGGAAAAAATATTCTTGGCACACCAGAGGATTTGAACTGGGGTCCTCTTCTGTAAGAGGTAACAAGCCCCACCAGTGTGCCATACACAATTTCGTTGCATATTTTTGCAACAAAATTTTATTTAACCACTTATAGGCGTCTGGTGGATTTTGCCAAAAAATGATGTCTTAGGTATTTATTTTGTTTTGTCTTAGTAACCAACCTCCTTCTCCCAATTCTAAAATCGTGGGAGACGTTAATACCTTGTTTTTTTGAAACGTCCCCCTGCCCATTTCAAGGAGCCTTCCTTGTTACTATTTTAAAAACCCCTCTTAATTGTCGAATTAGTGGAAGGGCCTTTCCAAAGGAAGAAACTGTTGGGTTTCCTCTTTGGAAAACCACCCAGCCGTCCCCTTGTTATGATCCCACGATTTCTCCATTTAAGTCCTTAAATGATCTTCATTTAGGTTAAAAAGCACACGAATTTGCCAAATTCGTTTTTTTTTTTCTTGTTTTGAGACCTCCCCCATTAAGGTCTTCTTAATGGAGGAGTTATTACACCATTTGATTTTTTTTTTTCAAAAATTGTCTTTAATAAAAAGATAACGGCGCACAGGAGGATTTGAACATAGGTTCTCCTCCCTAAGGGGTAACGAGCCCCACCAGTGCGCCACCTCTTGTTTCGTTGCATACTCTTGCAATCGTAATCCTTTTATCCTCTTTTGATGAAATCTACAAAATAGCCGCTTTTAACAAAATTTCTGGCGTACACGGGGATTTGACTCACGTTCTCTTCCTGTTGAGGCAACCAACCATACCAGTGCACCAACTCTTACTTGGTTTCACTTCTCTGCGACTAAAACTACTTCAATGATGAGCGATGTTCGAAATTGCGTAAGCCGTACAAAGTGGCGTGAGCACTGTTTATGAGGAATCAAGTCCCGAGAATTATAAATCAAAGTCATAATATATATGACTAGTAAACCCCTGAATTTGGGACTCAAACGAGGAAAAAAACTCGTTATTTCATGTGAATTACTGAAAAGTGTATATCAATTGGATATGGTCATAACGAGGGCCATATTCGCAAGAGATGAAACTTTAGAAAAGTGCTTTGTGAATTTAGTTATAATTGAAAACTAAAATTTGGATTTTAATCGGGTTTTAGATCCATCCAAGATTTGAATCCATACATCGTATCCGAATCCAAAATCCTGGATCCATATGATCCAATTTGGATACAAGATCCATTTGGATCGACTCTATATCACTTTATCGTATTTATTTCCAAGAATGGTAATATTTATTTATTTTGATAATTATTAAAATTTTACGGGTTTTACAGAATCACTATGATTTTTTTTTGACAATCGTAGAACACATATATGAATGATTGAATCACTATGAGGTTTTTTTGACAAGCTTAGGACACATATATGTATGATTGAATAAATATATATTTTTTTTACAACCTTAGAACACATATATGCATGATTTAATCACTATAAAAAATTTTTGGCAGCCTTAAAAAACATATCTGCATGAGTGAATCGCTATCAAATTTTTTTTGAAAGCCGTAGAACACATATAAGCATGATTTAATCACTATAATTTTTTTTTGACAACCTTATAATAAATATATGCATGATTCAAACACTATAAATTTTTTTTTATAGCCTTAGAACATATAAACGCATGATTGGGTCACTATCAATTTTTTTTGCATCCTTGGAACACATATATGCATGATTGAACCACTATGAAATTTTTTGGCCACCCTTAGAACACATATTTGTGTGATTGTCACTACAAGCTTTTGTTAAGAGCATTAGAACACATATATGCATCATTAAATCATTATAAAAAAATTTGACAACCTTATAACACATTTCTGCATGATTGAATCACTATGATTTTTTTTATAGCCTTTGAACACATATATGTATGATTGAATCAATATCAATTTTTTTTTACAGCCTTAGAACACATATACGCATGATTGATCACTATGAAATCTTTTTGATAGCCTTAAAACACATATATGCATGATTCAATCACTATGAAATATTTTTCACAACCTTTGAACACATATATGAATCATTCAATCCCTATGAAAATTTTTTTACAGCCGTAGAACATATACATGCATGATTGAATCACTATGAATTTTTTTTGATAGCCTTAGAACACATATATGCATGATTGAATCACTATGAAAATTTTTTGACAGTCCTAGAACAAATATCTGCATGTTTGAATCGCTATGAAGTTTTTTTAAACCCTTAGAACACATATACATATGATTGAATAAATACAAATTTTTTTTGACAGCCTTAGAACACATATATGCATGCTTGAAGCACTATGAATTTTTTTTGACAGCCTTAGAACACATATAAGCATGATTTAATCACTATAAATTTTTTTGGACAGCCTTAGAACATATATATGCATGATTGGATCACTATGAAAACTTTTTGCAGCCTTAGAACACATATATGCATGATTGAATCACTATGAATTTTTTTGGCTAGCCTTGGAACACATATATGCATGATTTAATCACTATAAATTTTTTTTTAGAGCATTAAAACACATATATGCATCATTGAATCACTATAAAAGTTTTTTGACAGCCTTAGAACACATATATGCATGATTGAATCACTATGCAATTTTTTTGACAGCCTTAGAACATATATATGCATGATTGAATCACTATGATTTTTTTTTGACGTTCTTAGAACACATATATGCATGATTGAATCACTACGAATTTTTTTTGACAACCATAGAACAGATATATGCATGATTGAATCACTATGAGATTTTTTTGATAGCCTTATAACACATATATGCATGATTGAATCACTATGGAATTTTTTTGACTGCCTTAGAACACATATCTGCATGATTGAATCACTATGAATTTTTTTTGACAGCCTTAGAACACATATATGAATGAATAAATCACTATGAATTTTATTTGACAACCATAGAACATATATATGCATTATTGAATCACTATGAGATTTTTTTGACAGACTTAGAACACATATATGATTGATTGAATCAGTAGAATTTTTTTTTGAATGCCCTGGAGCACATATATGCATGATTGAATCACTATAGATTTTTTTTGACAGCCTTAGAACATGTATAAGCATGAATGAATCACTATGATTTTTTTTTGACAACCTTAGAACACATATATGCATGATTGAATCACTAAAAAATTATTTTGCAGCCTAATAACACATATATGCATGATTGAATCACTATGAAATTTTTTTGACAGCCTTAGAACACATATATGCTTGACTGAATCACGACAAAAATTTTTTTAGAGCATTAGAACACACATATGCATGATTGACTCACCATAATTTTTTTTGACAATTTTAAAACACATATTTGGAAGATTGAATCACTATGAAATTTTTTTGACAGCCTTAGAACATATATAGGCATGATTGGATCACTATAAACTTTTTTTGTAGGCTTAGAACACATATATGCAAGATGAATCACTATCAATTTTTTTTGTCAGCCTTAGAACACATACATGCATGATTGAATCACTACAAATTTTTTTTAGAACATTTGAACACATATATGCTAGATTGAATAACTATAGATTCTTTTTTTACAACCTTAGAACACATATCTGCATGATTGAATCACTATGACTTTTTTTTGACAAACTTAGAACGCATATACACATGTTTAAATCACTATAAAAATTTTTTGCTGCGTTAGACCACATATATGCATGATTGAATCACATTGAAAATTTTTTGGCAGCCTTAGAACACATATATGCATGATTGAATCACTATAAATTTTTTTTTAGAGCATTAGAACACATACATGTCTGATTGAATCACTGTAAATTTTTTTTGACAAACTTAGAACACATATCCTCATGATTGAATCACTATAAAATTTTTTGACAACCTTAGAACACATATCGGCATGAATGAATCACTATGAAATTTTTTTTATAGCCTTAGAACACATATTTGCCTGATTGATTCACTAAGAAATCTTTTTGACAGCCTTAGAATACAAAAATGCATGATTGAATCACTATGATTTTTTTTTACAGCCTTAGAACACATATATGCATGATTAAATCTTTGTGAAATTTTTTTGACAACCTTACGACACATATATGCAAGATTGAATCGCTATAAAAAAAAATTGACAGCCTTAGACCACATATATGCATGTTTGAATCACTATGATTTTTTTTTTACTACCGTAGGACACATATATGCATGATTGAATCACTAAGAATTTTTTTTGACAGCCTTAGAACACATATATGCATGATTGAATCACTATGAATTTTTTTGGACAACCTTATAAAACATATATGCATTATTGAATCACTATGAATTGTTTTTATTGCCCTAGAACACATATATGCATGATTGAATCACTATGATTTTTTTTTGAAAACCTTAGAACACATATCTGAATGATTGAATCACTATGAAATTTATTTGACAGCCTTAGAAGATGTATATGCAAGACTGAATCACTTTGAAATATTTTTGACAGCCCTAGAACACATATAAGCATGATTTAATCACAAGGAAATTTGTTTGACAGCCTTATAACGCATATATGCATGATTGAATCACTATGAAATTTTTTTTACTGCCTTAGAACATATATATGCATGATTGGATCACTCTAAAATTTTTTGACTGCCCTAGAACACATATAAGCATGATTGAATCACTATGAAAAATTTTTGACAGCCTTAGAGCATATATATGCATGTTTGAATCACTATGAATTTTTTTTTTATAGCCCTAGAACTCATATAAGCATGATTTAATCACTATGAAATTTTTTTGACAGCCTTATAACACATATATGCATGATTGAATCACTATGAAAATTTTTTGACAGCCTTAGAACACTTATTTGCATGATTGAATCGCTATGAAAATTTTTGTTCAGCCTTAGAAAAAATATATACATGATTGAATCACTACAAAATTTTTTTAAGAGCATTAGAACACATATATGCATCATTGAATCACTATAAATTTTTTTTGACAGCCTTAGAAGATATATCTGCATGATTGAATCACTATGATTTTTTTTTACTACCTTAGGACACATATATGCATGATTGAATCACTAGGAATTTTTTTTGACAGCCTTAGAACACATACATTCATGATTGAATCACTGTGAAATTTGTTTGACGGTCTTAAAACACATACATGAGTGATTGAATCAATATGAACTTTTTTTGACAGCCTTAGACCACATATTTGCATGATTGAATCACTATAAAATCTTTTTTACAGCTTATGTACAAATATATGCATGATTGAATCACTATGAAATACTTTTGACATCCTTAGAAGACATATATGCATGATTTATTCACTATGATTTTTTTCTTACTGCCTTAGAACACATATATGCATGATTGAATCACTATGAAGTTTTTTTGACAGCCTTAGAATACATATATGCATGATTGAATCACTATGAAATCTTATTTACTGCCTTAGAACACATATATGCATGATTAAATCTTTCTGACAACCTTAGGACATATATATGCAAGATTGAATCACTATAAAAAAAATTTGATAGCATTAGAACATATATATGCTTGTTTGAATCACTATGAAATTTTTTTGGCTACCTAAGGACACATATATGCATGATTGAATCACTAGGAATTTTTTTTGGCAGCCTTAGAACACATATATGCATCATTGAATCACTATGAAATTTTTTGGACAGCCTTATAAAACATATATGCATGATTAAATCACAATGAAATTGTTTTTATTGCCCTAGAACACATATATGCATGATTGAATCACTATGATTTTTTTTTGAAAACCTTTGAACATATATCTGCATGATTGAATCACTACGAAATTTATTTGACAGCCTTAGAAGACGTATATGCAAGATTGAATGACTTTGAAATTTTATTGACAGCCCTAGAATGCATATGTGCTTGATTCAATCACTATGAATTTTTTTTGACATACTTAGAACACATATAAGCATGATTTAATCACTATGAATTTTTTTTGACAGCCTTATAACACATATATGCTTGATTGAATCACTATGAAAATTTTTTGACCGGCTTAGAACATATATATGCATGATTGGATCACTATGAATTTTTTTTGACAGCCTTAGAACATATATATGCATGATTGGATCACTATGAATTTTTTGTTCTGCCTTAGAACATATATATGCATGATTGAATCACTATGAAATTTTTTGGCCAGCCTTAGAACACATATATGCAAGATTGAATCACTATATAATTTTTTTGAGAGCCATAGAACACATATATGAATGATTGAATCACTATGAAATTTTTTTGACAGCCTTAGAACACATACATGCTTGATTGAATGACTATCAAATGGTTTTGATAGCCTTAGAACATATATATGCATGATTGAATCACTATGAAATTTTTTTTGACAGCCCTAGAACACATATAAGCATGATTTAATCACTATAAAATTTGTTTGACAGCCTTATAACACATATATGCATGTTTGAATCACTATGAAATATTTTTGACATCATTAGAATACAAATATGCATGATTGAATCACTATTAAATTTTTTGGCCAGCCTTAGAACACATATATGCATGATTGAATCACTACAATTTTTTTTTAGAGTGTTAGAACACATATATGCATCATTGAATCACTATAAAAAATTGTTGACAACCTTAGAACATATATCTGCATGATTGAATCACTATGATTTTTTTTTACTTCCTTAGGACACATATATGCATGATTGAATCACTAGGAATTTTTTTGATAGCCTTAGAACACATACAGTCATGATTGTATCACTGTGAATTTTTTTTGACAGCCTTAGAGCATATATATGCGTGATTGAATCAATAAGAATTTTTTTGACAGCATTAGACCACATATTTGCATGATTGAATCACTATAAAATCTTTTTGATAGCCTATGAACACATATATGCATGATTGAATCACTATGAAATATTTTTGAAATTCTAAGAACACATATATGCATGATTGAATCACTATGAAATCTTATTGACTGCCATAGAACACATAGATGCATGATTAAATCTTTGTGAATTTTTTTTGACAGCCTTAGAACACATACACTGTAAAAAAAAATTGACAGCCTTAGAACACATATATGCATGTTTGAATCACTATGATTTTTTTTTTACTATCTTAGGACACATATATGCAAGATTGAATCACTAGGATTTTTTTTTAACAGCCTTAGAACACATATATGCATGATTGAATCACTATTAAATTTTTTGCACAGCATATAACAGATATATGCATGATTGAATCACTATGAAATTGTTTTTATTGCCCTAGAACACATATATGCACGATTGAATCACTATGATTTTTTTTTTAAAACCTTAGAACACATATCTGCATGATTGATTTACTATGAAATTTATTTGAAAGCCCTAGAACACATATATGCATGATTGAATCACTATGAATTTTTTTTGACATACTAAGAACACATATAAGCATGATTTAATCACTACGAAATTTTTTTGACAGCCTTATAACACATATATGCATGATTGAATCACTATGAAATTTTTTTGACAGCCTTAGAACATATATATGCATGATTTGATCACTATGAATTTTTTTCATCCTTAGAACACATATATGCATGATTGAATCACTATGAAATTTTTTGGACAGCCTTAGAACACATATATGCATGATTGAATCACTACAAATTTTTTTTGAGAGCATTAGAACACATATATGCATCATTGAATCACTATAAAATTTTTTTGACAACATTAGAACATATATCTGCATGATTGAATCACTATGAAATTTATTTGACAGCCTTAGAACACATATATGCCTCATTGAATCTCTATAAAACATTTTTGACAGCCTTAGAACACATATATTCATGTTTGAATCACTGTAAAAAAATTTTGACAGCCTTAGAACACATATATGCGTGATTGAATCAATATAATTTTTTTTTGACAGCCTTAGAACATATATGATTGAATCACTATGTAATATTTTTGACATCCTTAGAACACATATATGCATGATTCAATCACTATGATTTTTTTTTACTGCCTTAGAACATATATATGCATGATTGAATCACTATGAGGTTTTTTTGATAGCCTTAGAACACATATCTACATGATTGAGTCACTATGAAATCTTATTGACTGCCTTAGAACACATATATGCAAGATTGAATCACTATGAAATATTTTGCACAACCTTAGAACACATATATGCTTGATTAAATCACTATGAAAACTTTTTTACAGCCTTAGAACATATATATGCCTGATTGAACCACTATGATTTTTTTTTTACAGCCTTAGAACACATATATGTATGATTGAATCACTATAAATTTTTTTGAGAGTAGTAGAACTCATATATGCATGATTGAATCACTATGAATTTTTTTTGACAGCCTTAAATCACATATAAGCATGATTGAATCACTATAAAAATTTTTTGACAGCCTTAGAGCACATGTATGCATGACTATATCACTATGAAATCTTATTGACTGCCATAGAACACATATATGCATGATTGAATCACTATGAAATGTTTTTCACAACTTTAGTACTCATATATGCATGACTCAATCACTATGAGAACTTTTTTGCAGCCTTAGAACATATATATGCCTGCTTAAATCACTATGAGTTTTTTTTGGCAGCGTTAGAACACAAATATGCATGATTGAATCACTATGAATTTTATTTGACAGCCTTAGAACACACATAAGCATGCTTAAATCACTATAATTTTTTTTTGACAGCCATAGAACACATATATGCATGATTGAATCACGATGAGATTGTTTGGACAACTTTAGAACACATATATGCATGATTGAATCACTATGAAGTTTTTTTGCAGCCTTAGAACACATATATGCATGATTGAATCTCTATAAAAGTTTTTGACATCCTTAGAACACATAAGCATGATTTAATCTCTATGAAATTTTTTTGACAACCTTATAACACATATATGCATGATTGAATCACTATGAAATTTCTTTAACAACCTTAGAACATTTATATGCGTGATTGAATCAATATGAAATTTTTTGGATATCCTTAGACCACATATTTGCTTGATTGAATCACTATAAAATCTTTTTGACAGCCTATGAACACATATATGCATGATTGAATCACTATAAACTATTTTGCAACCTAAGAAAACATATATGCATGATTGAATCACTATGAAAAATTTTTGACAGCCTTAGAACACATATATGCATGATTGAATCACTACAAAAATTTTTTAGGGCATTAGAACACATATATGCAATGTTGAATCACTATAAATTTTTTTTGACTACCTTAGAATACATATCTGCATGATTGAATCACTATGATTTTTTTTTATTGCCTTAGAATATATATATGCATGATTGGATCACTGTGGAATTTTTTTGCAGCTATAGAACACATATATGCATGATTGAATCACCATGAAATTTTTTGGCCCGCCATAGAAGACATATATGCCGGATTGAATCACTACAAATTTTTTTTTAGAGCATTATTACAAATATATGCATGATTAAATCACTATAATTTTTTTTGACAACCTTAGAACACATATATGCTTGAATGAGTCACTATGAATTTTTTTTGACAGCCTTAGAACTCATATATACATGATTGAATCACTATGAAATTTTTTTGATAGCCTTAGAACACAATATGCATGTTTGAATCACTATAAAAAAAAATTGGTAGCCCTAGAACACATATATGCATGATTGAATGGCTATGAAATTTTTTTGCAGCCTTATAACACATATATGAAGGAATGAATCACTATGATTTTTTTTTGACAACCATAGAACACATATATGCATGATTGAATCACTATGAGATTTTTTTTGGCAGCCTTAGAACACATATATGCTTGATTGAATCACTATGAATTCCTTTTGCTGCCTTAGAACACATATATGCATTATCGAATCACTATGAAATTTTTTGGCCAATCTTAGAATCACTACAAAATTTTTGGAAAGAATTAGAACACATATAAATGATTGAATCACTACAATTTTTTTGTGACAAGCTTAGAACACATATTTGCATGATTGAATCACTACAAATTTTTTTTTAGAGCATTAGAGCACATATATGCATTATTAAATCACTATAATTTTTTTTTTGACAGCCTTAGAACACATATATGCTTGATTGAATCAATATGAAATTTTTTTGACAGCCTTATACCACATATTTTCATGATTGAATCACTATGAAATCTTTTTGACAGCCTATGACACATATATGCATGATTTAATCACTAAAAAATATTTTTCACCACCTTAGAACACATATATACATGATTCAATCACTATGAAACTTTTTTTACTTCCTTATAACACATATATGCATGATTGAATCACCGTGAAATTTTTTTGACAGCCTTAGAACACATATATGCATGATTGAATCACTATGAAATCTTATTGACTGCATTAGAACACACATATCCATGATTGAATCACTATGAAATATTTTTTACAACCTTACAACACATATATGCATGATTCAATCACTATGAAAACTTTGCAACAGTCTTTGAACATATATATGCCTGATTGAATCCATATAAAATTTTTTTGACAGCCTTGGAGCACATATATGAATGATTGAATCACTACAAAAATTTTTTTAGAGCAGTAGAACACATATATGCATGATTGAATCACTATGATTTTTTTTGACAGCCTTAGGACACATATAAGCATGATTGAATCACTATGAAATTATTTTGACAGCCATATAACACACATATACATGATTGAATCACTACAATTTTTTTTTGACAACCTTAGAACACATATATGGATGATTAAATCACTATGATTTTTTTTTACAATGTTAGAACACATATATGCAAGATTGAATCAGTTTAAAAGTTTTTTGGTAGCCATAGAACACATATATGCATGATTGCATCACTATGGAAATTTTTTGACAGCCTTAGAACACATATATACATGATTGAATCACTATAAAATTTTTTTGACGACCAAAGAACCCATGTATGCAAGTTTGAGTCACTATGAGATTTTTTTGACAGCCTTAGAATACATATATGCATGATTGAATCACTATGAAGTATTTTTCTGCCTTAGAACACATATATGCATGATTGAATCACTATGAAATTTTTTTGACAACCTTATAACACATATATGCATGATTGAATCACTATGAAATTTTTTTAACAGCCTTAAAACATATATATCCGTGATTGAATCAATATGAAATTTTTTTGATAGCCTTAGACCACATATTTGCTTGATTGAATCACTATAAAATCTTTTTGATAGCCTATGAACACATATATTCATGATTGAATCACTATGAAATATTTTTGACATCCTTAAAACACATATATGCATGATTGAATTCGTATGAAGTTTTTTTGACAGCCATAGAACACATATATGCAAGATTGAGTCACTATGAAATCTTATTGACTGCCTTAGAACACATATATGCATGATTGAATCACTATGAAATATTTTGCACAAACTTAGAACACATATATGCAAGATTCAATCACTATGAAAACTTTTTTACAGCCTTAGAACATATATATGCCTGATTGAACCACTATGAATTTTTTTTGACACCCTTAGAACATATATATGTATGATTGAATCACTACAAAGTTTTTTAAGAACAGTAGAACTCATATATGCATGATTGAATCACTATGATTTTTTTTTACAGCCTTAGAACATATATAAGCACGATTAAATCACTATAATTTTTTTTTTACAGACTTAGTACACATATATGAATGATTGAATCAATATGAAATCTTATTGACTGCCACAAAACACATATATGCATGATTGAATCACTATGAAATATTTTTCACAACCTTAGTACACATATATGCATGATTCAATCACTATGAGAACTTTATTACAGACTTAGAACATATATATGCCTGAATGAATCACTATGAATTTTTTTTTACAGCCTTAGAACACATATATGCATGATTGAATCACTACAATTTTTTTTTGAGACCAGTAAAACACATATATGCATGATTGAATCACTATAAGTTTTTTTTGACAACCTTAGAGCACATATAAGCATGACTCAGTCACTATAAATTTTTTTGACAGCCTTAGAACACATATATACATGATTGAATCACTATGAAAATATTTTGCAACCGAAGAACACATATATGCATGATTGAATCACTATGAAATTTTTTTGACAGCCTTAGAACACATGTATGCATTATTGAATCCCAATAAATTTTTTTTTAGGGCATTAGAACACATATATGCAAGATTGAATCACAATAATTTGTTTTTGACTATCTTAGAACACATATCTGTATGTTTGAATCACTATGATTTTTTTTTGACAGCCTTAGAATATATATATATGCATGATTGGATCACTATGGAATTTTTTTGCAGCCTTAGAACACATATATGCATGATTGAATCACCATGAAATTTTTTGGCCCGCCTTAGAACACATAAATGCCTGATTGAATCACTACAATTTTTTTTTGAGAGCATTATTACAAATATATGCATGATTAAATCACTATAATTTTTTTTTGACAACCTTAGAACACATATATTCCTGGAGGAATCACTATGAATTTTTTTTGACAGCCTTAGAACTCATATATGTATGATTGAATCACTAAGAAATTTTTTTGATAGCCTTAGAACACATATATGCATGATTGAATCACTATTAAAAAATTTATATAGCCCTAGAACACATATATGCTTGATTGAATGGCTATAAATTTTTTTTGCAGCCTTATAACACATATATGAAGGATTGAATCACTATGAATTTTTTTTGACAGCCATAGAACACATATATACATGATTGAACCACTATGAGATTTTTTTGACAGCCTTAGAACACATATCTGCATGGTTGAATCACTTTGAATTCTTTTTGCAACCTTTTCTACACATATATGCATGATTGAATCACTATGAAATCTTTTGGCCAGTATTAGAATCACTACAAAAATTTTTGAGATCATTAAAACACATATATAAATGATTGAATCACTACAAAATTTTTGTGACAAGCTTAGAACACATATCTGCATGTTGAATCACTACAATTTTTTTTAGAGTATTAGAACACATATATGCATTATTAAATCCCTATAAATTTTTTTTGAAAGCCTTAGAACACGTATATGCTTGATTGAATCAATATGAATTTTTTTTGACCGCCTTATACTACATATTTGGATAATTGAATCACTATGAAATCTTTTTGACAGCGTATGAACACATATATGCATGATTTAATCACTATAAAATATTTTTCACAACCTTAGAACACATATATACAAGATTCAATCAATGTGATTTTTTTTTACTGCCTTAGAACACATATATGCAAGACTCAATCACTATGAATTTTGTTTGACAACCTAAAAACACATATAAGCTTGATTGAATCACTATGAAATCTTATTGACTGCCTTAGAACACACATATCCGTGATTGAATCACCATGAAATATTTTTCACAACTTGAGAACACATATATGCATGATTCAGTCACTATGAAAACTTTGTTACAGTCTTAGAACATATATATGCCTGATTGAATCACTATAAATTTTTTTTGACAGCCTTAAAACACATATATGCTTGATTGAATCACTATAAATTTTTTTTAGAGCAGTAGAACAGACATATGCATGATTGAATCAGTATGATTTTTTTTTACAGCATTAGAAGACATATAAGCATGATTGAATCACTATGAATTTTTTTTGACAGCCTTATAACACACATATACATGATTGAATCACTATGAATTTTTTTTAACAACCTTAAAACACATATATGGATGATTGAATCCCTATGAAATTTTTTTGACCACGTTAGAACACATATATGCAATTTTGAATCAGTTCAAAAGTTATTTGGTAGCCTTAGAACACATATATGTATGATTGAATCCCTATGAAAAATTTTTGACCACGTTAAAACACATATATGCAATTTTGAATCAGCTCAAAAGTTATTTGGTAGCCTTAGAACACATATATGTATGATTGAATCACTATGGATTTTTTTGGACAGCCTTAGAACACATATATACATGATTGAATCACTATGAAATTTTATTGACAACCAAAGAACACATATCTGCATGATTGAATCAGTATGAGATTTTTTTGACAGCCTTAGAACGCATGTATGCATGATTGAATCCCTATGAAGTATTTTTGCAGCCTTAGAACACATATATGCATGATTAAATCACTATAAATTTTTTTGGTCAGTCTTAGAATCACTACAATTTTTTTTGACATCTTTAGAACACATATAAGCAAGATTTAATCACTATGAATTTTTTCTGACAACCTTATAACACATATATGCATGATTGAATCACTATAAATTTTTTTTACCAGCCTTAGAACATATATATGCATGATTGGATCACTATGAATTTTTTTTGCAGCCTTAAAACACATATATGCATAATTGAATAACTATAAATATTTTTGGCCAGCCTTAGAACACATATGCAAGATTGAATCACTATAAATTTGTTTTGACAACCTTAGAACACATATCTGCAAGATTGAATCACTATGAAATTTTTTTGACAGCCTTAGAACACATATATGCATGATTGAATCACTATGAAAATTTTTTTACAGCCTTAGAACATATATATGCATGATTGGATCACTATGATTTTTTTTTCTGCCTTAGAACACATATATGCACGATTGAATCAATATGAATTTTTTTGGCCAGCCTTAGAACACATATATGCATGATTGAATCACTACAAATTTTTTTTGAGAGCATTAGAATACATATATGCATGATTGATTCACTATAAATTTTTTTTGACAACCTTAGAACATATATCTGCTCGATTGAATCACTATAATTTTTTTTTGACAGCCTTAGAACACATATATGCCTGATTGAATCACTATAAAAAAATGTCGACAGCCTTAGAACACTTATATTCATGATTGAATTACTGTGAAATTTTTTTGACAGCCTTAGATGTGGCGCCCCAAACCCCGACCTTGGAAAACTTGGGATTTTCAGTGATTTTTTTTTTTTTGAAAGGCTTAAGTAGGAAACCAGCAGAAAGCAGGCGTGGGAAAACAACAAAGCCGCAAGTCTGGGCGGCCACCACAGGTAAGTGCAACAAGTGGAAACAGTGTAACCAACAGTGTGTACAAAAGTGTAACTATGAAGTGGAAAAGGGGAAACACCCCCAACAGTTTAAAGAGTTTACAAAATGTAAGTACAAAAAGTACAAAACAGGGAATATATCCCAACAACAACCAAAAACCCAAAAACCACCAGGTACAGGAACTGCAGGTCAAGTGTGTCGGTCCTCCGAGCCTCCACTGCGTATCATCGCATTCACACTATACCTGTTCGTCACCTACATCCCCATAAAACGGGGTCAATCCTCTTGTGAGGTGGTGAAGAAACAACCACAAGCAGATATATATATATATCATGTACACAGGAAAAGCAGGAAAAGCTAACAAGTGTAAGTGCCTGTGTCAGGTAAGTGTAAAGTGACAAGTACTAGTCAACAAGCTATAGCAACAGGGAAAACAAGTAAATAAAGCAACGAACTGAACCGTAAAGTGAACTGAGCAGCAAGTAACTAAAGTAACACTGAAGTGACTGTAACCAGTACTCAAGCAGTAACAAGAGCTGTCAGCAAGTAGAGTAACTACGTAACAACTGAAGTACACTCTACAACACAAGTAAAGCAACATCTACTGTAAGTCAGCTGTTTGGTTAGTTCCTAAGTGCTTTTGATTACTCCTTCAGGTACGCGAAGGAAACCTTGCATTCTGTGAGACATGCACCCGACGTCTGTTATTAAAAGTCTAGTGTGGTAACCGGGGAAGCTACAGACCGAGTCAACCTCATGCGAGCAACACACGGCTAGGAGAAAACACTCCCATACACAAGGTTTGAAATCCATACTACTGCAGTAGTGAGGCCCTAAAAAGGCAACCTCGACCTCCCTGACTCTGAGTGACTGGAGGCCAAAGGACGCTATAGCTCCTGTCAAAACACGTGTCGTAGTAACGATAAGTCACTCAGGGTTGTACCATCCACCCTCTCCCAAGGTGAACCATGTTGTGAATGGGGCGAAGCAGGTTTATCTTTCTTAAGGCTCATGTTCAATCATACCTCACAACGAGGAATTTACCTCATGGTCCCCATGAGGTACGCAAAACGAGGACTTGGCCTGCCCATTCACGTGCTCAGCCTCACGCGGCAAATAGAGCACACTGCTTGTGAAAGCAGTCAAAACACCATATTATTTATTTCTGTTTAGGGTATATCACACAAGAGTCCTTACACAACACAAGGGCCACTGCTCGAGGACTCCAACTGAACCCACAACAAGTCATACCAGTATTTATACCCTATGGTGTTCAATCTTTAATCCTTTCATTTTATTGAAGTAAGTGCATGTGGTGCGCGTACCAATGCCTCAAACCAGGTACCTTCTCAAGGTACGCTCTACTCAGTAACAGTGTCAGGATGTGCTAAGTGCAAAGTGTAAACATAACATGAGCTTTCTATCATTTGCACAATAAAGTTATCAGAGGCATTGCATGATATTAAAATGCACCATATTGCATATTTCAGTGTTACAACTGCATTTATCAACATTCTCATACATATGGGAATTACATTCGCATTCTCAAGGGTTTGGAAATGAATTTAACCAACATCTCGTCTAATGGGAATAACATTGGCTATTCCAAGGTGGATCGTCGCTCTTGCAGAGAAGATGCAATTGCGACCCAAAAAACCATTACACGTGGTTCAACACACTTATGTGTTTGTAGCGAAATCTCGGATATTCCGTCTTATGGGAATAACATTAGCTATTTCCACGGTATGGGGTGCCGCACCTGCGGACTCGAAACCTGAAGTTTTTGAACAACACATATGATCCTAAATCAATGAAGTCTCTATGTTCGTGGCTTTACAAAAATGTTAAACTACGTACTTTCCTAACCTGTCGGATGTGGTTTAAAGCATAATGATTTTCCTTACGCAATGCGACACACTTACGTGTCGAAGGAGAATCTGAAATAACCCATCTAATGGGTTTTACATTGGCATAACCATGGTTCGGGGTGCCGCGCCCGCGGACCCGAAAACAAGGACATTGCCAAACCTAGCAGGACAACTCTATGGAGTTCTACATTTAATTAGGAGCGTAACATCATCTGGGGAAATACCACCTGGACGGGACACAGGAGTGTCGCAAGTCCATTCGGTCATACCGAATCGATCATTATGTGTGCTTTGACGTACATATACATATATCTATCTATATATATATATATATATATATATATATATATATATATATATATATATATATTCACATGGTTCAATTCCACTTAAAGACATGTCCTCATATGTACGTATGTAAATGCACAAGTATACATATGTATATATATATATTCGTACTAAAATACATATATATACTTACACCCATACTCATATATATAAATATATACATATATAAATATATATATATATATATATATATATATATATATATATATATATATATATATATATATATATATATATATATATATATATATATCGAACTCTTTGAAACCCAAGGCATATACAATTATGCCAAAACCCTAACCGAAATACACGGAGGGTGCGAGGCAAGGCAATTACTAGTTGAACCGAATATGGTTCAACTTGAAGTAGCCACGGACTGGTTTTTGATAGGAAGGTATTGATGGCCATCATGGTGGCTCTACGAGGCTGTGAGTGTACCAAAACAAGGGTCTACACTCTTGCTGCCAACGAGGTTGTAACTCAACTGATGGTCTGGCCCTTCGGACCAGACTGTCATGCACGCTAAAGGGTTCTGGTCCGACGCATGGTTCGGACCAGACTAACCCACAGATTCGGTTGGGCGGGTTCCTGCCCCTAACAAGGTAAATCTGCGGTTCTAAAGAAAGAAGGCACGAGGGCCGAACAAAAAGGGGAAGGGTCTGGTCCTTCGAACCAAACGGTTACTAAGCAGGGTAGGGTCTGAACTTTTGAGTTCAGACCTGAGCCCAAAGTGTCTCAGCCTAGAGGAAAAAGGCCCGGGGCGTTCAGCACAAGCTGGCTGGCACCCGGTCCTAACTAAGTGGAGCCGCGGCTAGCATTAGGGGCTGGCTGGGCTGCCAACGGGTTCAGGTCTTAACCACGGTTCAGACCTGCACCCATAGAAAGCTAACAGTGTGCTAACAAGGTGATAAGGGGTGCACAGCACCCACGATGTGCGTGCCCAGCTCCAGCCAAGTAAAAACTGGTTGGGCTAGGTTCGCGCCTAATGCTGGTCAATCAGCTATAGGGCAGGTCTGGACCCTCGGTTCAGACCAGCACCCTAACCCACACCATCTAGCACTATGTGTAGCACGAACATGTAAAGAAATACATTTATAAATGTATAATATATTTATTATTATATATATATTTTTTTGAAAACTGCTGCCACTGGGTGCGCGGGCCACCTGCACATCGCCAACTCCATTCTTGGAGCGAAATGGATGGACAATAGGGGTCTGGTCCACTGGACCAGACTGAGCCACCCTTGCCAGCGTAAACCAGAGCCCAAGGGCTCGGTTCACAGCAGCAGAGAGGGTGTGCTGGGCACACCTACAGCCGGCCCAACCTGCTCCAGTCCGGGTTCCAAAGGGGAAAACCGAAAGAAATAAAAAAAGTAAAAATAATGAAAAACAAAAAAAAACAAAGGAAACAATAGGGTAACACATCAACCACCGGCAGCCTGGCCTTTGCACAACTCAAAGGGGGTGATCATGTTGTGACCCACGCCCAAGGGCTAGGCTGCAACACCAGTCCCATTGTGCTGGGACTGGGTTTAGCCGAAAACCCAAAAAGAAAGAAAGCACATTGAAAAAAAAAATGAATGGGCTGACGGGTTGGGTGTAAGCTGGACGAGCCTAGCTCGGTCCAACACACCCCTATGATGAGAATGCCATGAAATCAATCAGAAAACAAAAGAAAATGAATGACATGGCATCATTATCATGGAAAAATGAACAGCTAACATGCAAAGGAGAAACAAATGGAACAAAAGCAAAGATGCCAATGTAGGAATCAAAAGGAAATCTATTGCAAAAGCATGCAGGACAAAAGCTTGTGAAAAACAATGAAGGTTCAATATTTTAAACTACTGTTCTAGCTAAATCCGCCATTTGGACTTGCATGCATTGATGCAAGGCGCCATTGGCTTCATGCCAATCCGTAATCAACGAAGAAGGTGAGTCTTAACCTTAGCTAGTATTGTAGAAGGAGATGGAAGATGTTGAAGTGTTGCAGCTATTCCACGCCAAGGAGAAGCCCACGGCTGGAGTGAGGGAGCTTGAGAAAAGGGAGGAAGTTTTGGGAGAGAGAAGAGAGAGAGAGAGTGAAGAAGAAAAAGTCGCCCAAACAAGGGGGACCTGTTTTTTTGTAAAGGTTTTATAGATGTTGGCTTAGGGGTGGACGGCTGGGATTTAATCCCTCCAAGATGGAGGGTTGGGGAGCTCCACGCCCCCCAACCACCAATGCATGTCAAGCCTTCCAAAAAGTTTTGCAGAAATTTCAAAAACGCCATTTTTGAAGAGCCTTAAAGTTTCAACAAATTACAAGGGGGCACCCTTGGCTGCCACCCAACATGCCCAATGGGTTTTAAGGATTTGAATTCTTTTGAAAACATTACAAACTTTCCATGGGGCGCTAGCCCCATGGCTCCCTTTTGAAAATGGCGCCCCTCATGATGGAGCCTAGGCTTCATCATGAGGGTGTTGGAAAAATACATGGCCAATGAAAGCCTAAACTTTAAAGCCATGCAAGAAATATTTCAAAACTACCATCCAGCTGGTCAGCCTTGACCAACTGGTCAACCAAGGACATGGACGTCCACTATAGGGGTCGTCCATGGGTTTTGGATCCACTAGGTGCTCCGAATCCAAAACCAAAACCCACATATTACACATATCTGAAAATAACGCCTATTTAATGCATTAAATTAATAATTTAATTCCAAAAATTTATTTTATTCTCTTTATAACCCTAATTAACGTAGAATGGTCGATGCCTCTTGAGGAAATCACCTCTCATTTGTTAAAATTAAGCGTTCTAAGTTTCGGGTCCAAAATTAAGTCAAGACTCGTAATTCACATGCACTGACGAAGTTTTTTCGTTGTTCGGGTCTCAAATTCGGGGTGTACCAATACAACCCTATTCCAAACTTACCCTAAAAGTTTCGGAGGTTGATTCATTCTAGATTTTCCAAAATCACTCTTTTTGCGTAAAGTTATGTGATTTTACCTGATTCTCAAAATAAGCAAATCTTCAGAAATTGCCAAAACATAAAAAAATTCATCGATTTCCACATAATTACACAATATACATCAAAATGAAAATCATGGATCTTACATCCTCCCTTCCTTAAAAAGGATTTCGTCCGCGAAATCACCCTTAGGAGGTTACAAAAAGTTCCGGATAAGTCTCTCTCATGCTCGCTTCTGGTTCCCATGTGCATTCTTCAATGCCATGGTGCTGCCAACGTACCTTAACTAGCGGAATAGTCTTGGTACGCAAAACTTGATCTCGTCGATCAACAATCTCAATACGCCTTTTCGACAAGGTCAGATCTTCCTGCACGTCCACATCTTCGTAATGAATGACATGCAACGGGTCAGGAATGTACTTCCTGAGCATCGACACCTGAAAAATATTGTGAATGTGGGTATATTGTGGAGGCAACTCTACATGATATGCCACTTCACCAATCCTTGCCACGATCTCAAACGATCCAACGTACCTCGGACTCAACTTCCCTTTCTTTCCAAAATGAAACACGCTCTTCGTCGGCAAAACTCTGACAAAAACCATGTCTCCAACATCAAAAGACAATTCGCGATGTCTCTTATCGGCGTAACTCTTCTGCCTATCTTGCACTGCCTTCAAACGTTCATGAATCTTCTGCACTTGCTGCGTGTAGTGCTGAAGAACAATCGGCGCTTCGCTCAATCTATCGCTAATGTCGTCCCAATAAGATGGCGACCGACAAGGTCTACCATACAACGCTTCGTACAGGGCCATCCCGATACTAGCGTGGTAACTGTTGTTATACGCGAACTCTACCAAACATAGGTGTGAATCCCATTCACCCTTCCAATCAAGTATACAAGCTCGCAACATATCTTCCAACGTTTGAATCGTTCGCTCGGACTGTCCATCCGTCTGAGGAAGAAAGGATGTACTAAACTTCAACTTCGTCCTCAAAGCAAATTGCAACTGACCCCATAGTCGCGATGTAAATCAGGGATCACGATCGGAAATGATAGATCTCGACACACCATGAAGTCGAACAATCTCTCTAATGTACAAGTCAGCTAAACTCTCAAGAGACTAACTGATCCTGATCGACAGTAAATGGGCAGACTTGGTGAGTCTGTCCACGACTACCCAAATTGCATCGTGTTTACGCCTAGTCAGTGTAAACCTACAAAAAAATCCATCGTAACATTCTCCCATTTCCACTGAGGAATCTCAAAACTCTGTAAGGTACCACCGGGACACTGATGTTTCGCTTTGACTTGCTGACAAGTCAAACACCTTGCAACGTAAGCCTCTATCTCGCGCTTCATGCCATGCCACCAATACTTTCGTTGTAAGTCCTTGAACATCTTTGTTCCTCCAGGATGAATCGTGTATCTCGACATATGAGCTTCGTCAAGAATTTCTCTCTTCAGCTCAGGGTTGCTCAGAACGCAAAGGCGATCTCTCATACGAACACTGCCATCTTCAGACACTCTGAAAGAAGAATCTGCTTGCTCAGCCAAGGCTAGAAACTTGCCATGTTGGTCGTTAAGCTTCTAAGCCTCTACGATCTTCGGCAAAAACTCGGATCGAATGGTCAGACCAGACAATCTGATCGAACCATCACCAACAGAAAAAGGTTTCCAGGCTACGAAATCTTCAATAAGCTTCTGGCTCCACACAAGACTAGCCAAAACACCACTCGCTTTGCGGCTAAGCGCATCTGCCACAACGTTCGCCTTACCAGGATGGTAGGACAAAGTGAAATTGTAGTCCTTGATGAACTCAAGCCATCGTCGCTGCCTCATGTTCAGCTCCTTCTGGGAGAATAGGTACTTGAGGCTCTTGTGGTATGAAAAGACCTTGAACGATTCCCCATATAGGTAATGTCACCACGATTTCAAAGCAAACACGACTGCTGCCAACTCTAAATCGTGCGTCGAATAATTTCGCTCGCGAGTCTTCAACTGTCTGGAGGCATAGGCAATCACTCGGTCATGCTCCATAAGCACGCAACCTAAACCGGTACCAGAGGCGTCTGTGTACACCACAAAGCCACCTCTGCCAGAGGGTAAAGCTAACACTAGCGAGGTCGTCAACTTCAACTTCAGTATCTGGAAATTGTCCTCACAGGCACTGTTCCACATGAACTTAACACCTTTACGTAACAGCTTTGTCAAAGGTAATGCGATCCTCGAAAAGTCTTGGATAAAGCGTCGATAATAACCGGCCAATCCAAGAAAACTACGAATCTCAGACACATTCTGGGGCTGCTTCCAGCCCAAAATTGCTTCGACTTTCGCTGGATCGACGGATACTCCATCCTTTAATATCACATGGCCAAGAAACATGACGCGCTCGAGCCAAAATTCACACTTAGAGAATTTGGCGAACAACTGATGCTCACGAAGAGTACTCAACACAATCCACGAATGCTCTCGATGCTGCTCCGGACTCTCCGAACAGACCAAGATGTCGTCGATAAATACTATCACAAACGAGTCCACAAATGGACGAAAGATCTGGTTCATCAAATCCATGAACGTTGTTGGAGCATTCATGAGGCCAAAAGGCATCACCACGAACTCGTATAACCCATATCTCGTCCGGAAAGCTGTCTTCGCAATATCATCCTCTCGGATACGAAGCTGATGGTAACCCGATCTGAGATCAATCTTTGAGAAAACCTTCGCCTTCTGCAACTGATCGAAAAGATCTTCGATCCTCGGTAACAGATACTTGTTCTTATTTGTCGCTTGGTTGAGCATCCGATAATCGATGCACAACCTCAGGGATCCATCCTTCTTCCGTACGAACAACATTGATGCTCTCCACGGTGAAGCACTAGGTCGAATAAAACCCTGATCGAGAAGTTCTTCCAACTGACGCTTTAACTCTTCAAGTTTCGCTGGTGCCATACGGTATGGTGCCTTGGAAATCGGTGTCATTCCCGGCATCAACTCGATACCGAATTCGATCTCTCGCCTCGGAGGTAACCCAGACAGTTCCCTTGAAAACACATTGGTAAAATCTTGGACCACGTCCAAGTCATCGATCAAAACCATCTCAGGTTCAACTAGGGCAATACTGACTAAGAATGCAGTACCCCCATTCCGCAGATACTCTTGAGCCTTGAAAGAAGAAATCATGCGGCTATCGCGCAGAGCTCGAGGAAGCTTGATCTCCAAAACAGGACGATTAGGTCGAAAAAGAACGACCTTGCCTTCCCGACAAAATACTTGAGCATGGTACTCAAAAAGCCAATCCATGCCCAAAATGACATCGTACTCTGTCATGTCTAACAGAATAACGTCAGCTGACAGGTTCTGCCCTGCCACTGACACCACGATGTTCGGAATATACGAGTCACAAAAAGACTGCTCTCCAGTTGGAGTGTGAACCTCCAACGGGAAATTCAAAGGCTTGACTGCCAAAGGTAAGGTACGAGCAAATCTAGCTGCTATGAACGAATGAGTAGCACCACAATCAAACAAAGTAAATGCTTCATGTCCGGCTACTAAGATCGTACCTTGGACCAACTTTGCCTTGGTCACTTGCTCAACTGTTGCCGCACATGCTCGACCGGCAATGACCTTCTGGTTCATTGACTTCGGTGGATACGGCTGCTGCTGCTGCTGCTGCTGCTGCTGTGTCGAGGGTTGTCGCTGCTGCGCCGACTGGGAAGTGCTCGGTGTATTCCTGCGCTGGTTGTCCGCCTGTTTCTTCCTGCAATCTCAGATATAATGACCCATCTTTTCACAATATAAGCATCCTCCTGTGTCTCACGGGCAGGGTCGCCCTGGATGGTTTGTGGTACATTTTGGACAACTGGCCGTGTTAAGCTACTTCTGCTGCGGTTGCTGGCATTGTTGGTACTGGGGTCTACAGTTCTGGTACTGAATCTGGCGAGTGTTGCTGCTGTTGTTGCTGTTATTACGCTACTTCTTTGACTGAGGATGGAACTTCCTTCCACTCTGGTTCCTCTGGAATTGTCTCTTCCTTGGCCAACTCTTTTGGCCAGGATTCTGCTGCTGCTGACGTGGTGCGGGAGTCTTTTGCGATTTGGTCCAGTCACACTCAAGTAAGGAGGCCGTCTCTAAAGCCTCATCGACCGTCGTAGGTGCGCGTGTGTACACTTTCGTCCGTAGTACCGGCTTTAGACATCGAGCAAATTTAAGAGCTCGCTCCTTTTCCGTCGTGTATAAGTGCGGACAAAACCTCTCTAGGCTGCGAAAACGTGTGACGTATTCAGAGAGAGAAGAACTACCCTGTTGTAGGTCAAGAAACTCCTGCATTTTTCGGATCCTCTCATGAGTTAGAAAGAAAGCTGCGTAGAACGCTTCTACGAACTGGTCCCACTCTACAGGCTGGTTGTCGAATTTTATCTCCCAGGCGGTCGCCCACCATCTTTTCGATCATCACCAACTTGTAACACACGGAAGATACGCTCTATTTCTCTGATCCAATCTTCGGCTACTTTCGGCGATGCTTTCCCGTCAAACGAGGGAGGGTTCAAGCTCATAAATTGCTTGTATGGAACTGCTGCAACAGGAACCTGGGAAGGTGTTCCCTGTCCCTGGGCGGCCTGCTGGAGGTGCTCGCCCATGTTCCTTATGGTCTCTGCTTGTCATCCTACAACCTCTGTAAGGTTGTTCAGAGTCTCCATAAGGTTATCACACCTGGAGCGCCACGCCATCTAAATACGCAAAAATTCTTACGTAAGCAACCAACAAATACACAGAGATAGGAAAATTTCCATTTTATTAATAAGGGAACTGAAACATTACAGAAGTACCCTTCATCAAGATAGGGTTACACAAGCACTGCCAACAACTTAAACACGACAAGAGCAAAACGAAACACTGACTCAGTGTTTCTAACATCAAAGCATCACATCACAATTTCACGACTTGCTGGTGTAGAAGTCCCTGTAGTCCTTCCGACTACCACAGCGCCTCGACCTAACACGTGGAGGAGAAACAACATTCCTCAGCGGCGTGTCAGAGATCTCCTGAACTTCCCTCAGAATCGGCGGCACGTACTCTGAAGAAACCGCATAGGGGTAGGACTCGGGAGAATATTGGGGAGAATCGATCGCTCCACGCCTTTCTCCGTCCTGGCTATCCACTTCCACAACCAAAGGTCCAGAGACCGATGATACATCGTCGATGTCTTCCTCATTGCTCTTCCAGAGCTCATCCCTCTGCTTCGTCTGGCATTCCTCTTCGACATGCCCACGAAGACTACAGTAGGGGCACTCAGCCAACTCACGGGGACAGATATGTCCCGCGTGATCTCCCAAACACCTGGCACATGAAGGTGCCAACATATGCACATTATGTGTCAAATGTCGCACAGCTCCACTCAGGGCCTCTTTGCCTTGAGTCAGGTTTTGGAGAGCCTCCAAAATCTTGCCGTAGGTCGGGTTTGTCGACATCTATTACATACACAGAACCACAAACACAACTATCTAAAAAGCAGGAAATAAAAGAAATAAAGAAGCTTAACTTATACTTACAGTGCGATGGA
Source organism: Nuphar pumila (assembly GCF_984573655.1). Lineage (NCBI taxonomy): Eukaryota > Viridiplantae > Streptophyta > Magnoliopsida > Nymphaeales > Nymphaeaceae > Nuphar > Nuphar pumila. Next base: position 105,678,773 of record NC_143249.1, read on the forward strand.
TGATGCACGATGAAGCTCTGACCACACACTTAAGCTCTGCTCTGATACCAAACACTGTGGCGCCCCAAACCCCGACCTTGGAAAACTTGGGATTTTCAGTGAATTTTTTTTTTGAAAGGTTTAAGTAAGAAACCAGCAGAAAGCAGGCGTGAAAAAACAACAAAGCCACAAGTCTGGGCGTTGTGAACACCCCAAATTTTTCAAAATGTTGTAAATATCCCCTTTTGCCCCTGACCCTCATTTTCTGACAAAATTGAGTCATTTTAAAACAAAACTCCAGTTTATTCTTGAATTTTCTGGAATCAAATCAATTTCTGACTTAATTTTGGTCCATATTCAGTTAAAATCAAAATCTGAGCCTCGCTATCCAAATTTTGATCAAAATTCATAAAATTCCAAAAATAAATTTTTAAAAGGATTAGACAGTCCATCCGGCATTTGTTTGGGTCCATTGTCCTATATTCCTCGATTCGAGAACCAAAACTCGAATACTTTCTCAAAACCTTGGATCCGAACCCGTTGTCTAAGAAAATTTCAAAAGTTTTCTCAGAAGACTCATCTTTTGTACATATTTTTCAAAAATAAAAAAATAGTTTTTAAATCTCTCATTTTGCTTAGATTTTAGAATATTATTCCAAAATCACAAAAAAAATATATATAGAAAATGATGAAAAGATAATATATATATATATATATATATATATATGAAGAAAAGAACAAAAAAATCAAAATAGCAAAGAAAATTACAAAAAAATGGTTTTAAAAACCCCTTTTGAGAAAACTTTTTAAAAGGACCCCTTTTATTGAAAATTTTGGAAAAGCCCTCCGTAACAAAAACCCGCAGAAGCTCTCCCTCTCTCGGCCTTCCCTCACGAACCTTCTGAAAACCCTCCATCGCCTTCCCTCAATCGATCGATCGATCTATCCATCGTTCATCTCCAACGGTTCCCCCTCTTTTCCACCTTCCATCGCTAACAGTCGCTCCTTCTCGACACTTCCCCTTCTCGATGGTTCCTCTGATGTCTATATTAACAGGCATCGAGGGAAAAGAAGGGGCATCCCTTACTTTCATCATCCGTTATCGACACACATTCTTCATCTCACTGTACCGAGTTTGTCTGCTAAGCCATTATCAACATCATCTGTAATTCTCTGGTCATCCATTTTGTTTTTCCATTGACTACTCTTCTGGAGGAATCATCTGCAAATATTACCCATCGTCTCCATCGAAGGCCGACCTCCTCCTCCTAGACCTCTGCAGCCTCTTGAAGGTCTCTGGGGCAAGAAGAGAAGGAAAAGGGGAATCTCGCTCTTCACAAAATTCTGCAAGCTACGGTAAGAATGTCTTCACCTTCTAGCTTCATATTCTATTTTCCTTCTATTAGTCTTTCCGATCTCCCCTCTCTTCTCTGTATATTTTTTTTTTCTTTTCCTCTCTTCTCTTATGTTTATCGTTCTAGTAAAGCACCTACCGGTAGCACCGATTCACCTATAGCGAAATCAGGTCACCAATGTGCAAAACTGACGGAATTAGAGTATTCCAACATCTTAACTTCTTGCTTATATTAGCACCGATTAGTTATAAACTTTCATTTGTTCCTCTTTGGATTTTAGTCTCCCTTCTAGGTTTCATCCTTATTTTTTTTTTGGTTTTTGAATTGTGATTTTCTATTTCTTTTTTTTTATTGAGGCACAAGGATTCCCTATATTCGATCGAGTGACCATGTGATGGCTGATCAAACGAACTTCCAGTAATTAACTGTTAGAAGCCCCTCTTTCACTGTCTTTGAACTAGTATTCGGTAAAACTCCCTTGGGAAGGCTCATCTGGATGCCGATATTTGATTCAAAGGTCGATTGACAGAGTCTTACTGAATTAACAGGGGGAATATCTCATTCGCCTGTCTTTTTTCTCTCTCTCATTTGCCCATGGATCTCCACCTGGTTGCTCACCGGTGCCTTCAAACACCCGTATGTTAACCCATCTCATCGTTTTGATTCATGCCATGTTAGTCTAATACTTTATTTTTTTTGTTTTGTGATTTACAGTTAACGTATGATTAATCAATTTGGCTTATAATGCTTTGCTCTCCTTTATTTCTCATTCGTTTTTTTTTTCTTAGTTCTTTTTTTTTTCTTCTTTGTATCTTCATAAGAGTTTGTAATTAATGTCCAATTTTTCCCCTTTCATTTTATCCAACCTGTGTCTTCCTCCAAGTTCGTTAGGAATCAAACCAGTGATCAGCTTCTGTAATGTCTGATATGCATTTTTCTTTATGATGCTTGTATCTAAAGTCTGTCTAAATTTTTTTTTATCACCATCCATGCTTTGTTATCTGCATAATAAGTGTAATCGCACGATGTATGAAGTGGTCTGGATGTAAAAGGGCTTCCACTAGCCCAAAACTATATGTTAAATTGTTTACTTCCCCCTTCCTTTCAAGCTTATTAGAGTTCATTTGATATCAAACTTCTCTGATGGATCGATGGTGGGTAATCAAACGCCTCTGTGTGTGAGAAATTGAAGAACCAAGGATAGGTCCAAATGTTTAAAAACATAAAACTTTTTTTTTTGCTGATTTAATACTCTTTCCTGCTTAAACCTTTTTTTTTTCTCTTGCTTTGGTCAGTTTGTTCCAATCCCCCGCGAAGGTGGGCTCCTTTGTGCTTATAAATTCCAGCAACCTTGCTTGTGCATTTGATCCCCCACAGGTCTCTGTTACTTCCCTTGGTTGATATGAATAGCACCATTATGATGCCAAGTAAGTTATGGTTCAGAAATCACATTACAGATTTTAGCTATGCTATAACGTATCCAAAAAGACATCAGATCAGGATTGTGAGGAATGCAAGAATGGCTTTCTAAGCCACACTGGTGTAACAGTGCAGGAATTGAACTACCGATGAAAAGGGATATCCTGTGGTTTAATCATTGTTTTTTATCGCTTAATATTAAGCAAAATTGACTGTGTTTCTGCTATATATTCAGGTTTGTCTATAGATTTTTGCTGTGAATATTGGATTAATCCATCTCTTGTCACTGATTGCGTGCCACCATCATTCATATCAGAGATTCGATTGTTGCTTGTATATAAAGGTTGCTTAGGTGTTTGGAGCTTTTCAACTTGTCAAAATACATCGATACCCCTCCCTTGTCATCGGTGCTCATGCACTGCTTAATGTTAGGTATAGCTATTATCTCATTTTTTTATTTCTTTTTGAATGGTTATGTTCACCTTTCTAAGTGACTTAGTCAAAATCAGAATCTCTGATTCACCATGCACCAGTTAAACCCACCATATCATTGTAGACCCCACTACCATACCCACCATGGCTTCCTGTATTTCGGTAGCACAGCAGCCCTATGGTTGCTCTAGTTTTTTTTTTTTTTTTGTTTCGTAACTTCATTATATGCCATATATTGCATCTTCCCTCCATATATTTCACCACCAACAGCTTCCACCTACCTCATTTATCATTCATATTCAGTACATTCATCAGGTTGTAATCCTGTAAGTATAATTTCATCCTGTTATTATGTGTTTCCCTACATCAAGAGGTATATTCATCCGCACTTCATAGCATGCCTACAAACTTATTTTTTTTATCTTTTTTTTTTTTACTGCTGGATGTTTAAAAACTTCATTTGTTGAAAATTTGATGAACAGGAGTGTCCAATAATGACTGAATAATTTGATTTATGGTTTTGTGGATCATTGAGATTATGTGGAATCACTGAACACTGTTGTTGTTATCGTCGCAAAATTTTTCCCGTCTTCCCTTCCTTGCGGAAGAGAGAGGAAAATGCTTTCGCGATTCAAACTTGACAGGATTTTGGAAATTGTTTTGAAATACTCGCCTCCATTTTGAAAATTGTGGGAAAATCCATGGGATGGGGCTCGACCTGTTGGTACGAGGTTCGACCGTTCCTGCCGCCTTTAACAGGGGTAATCGAACCAAGGATCAAAAATTGTGCTTGACTTAGTAAAATTATCGAAATTGTATTCTATCCTAAATGCACAGAGAATTCAGGCATGTGCTATGCAATCTTGTAAAATGCAAGTTGGAAAATATGATGTATGCTTAGAAAATATTTGGAGTTGAAAATTTTTCAGAAAAAGATGGAAATCAATCTCTCAGGAAACTTAGACGAAGAAGATTTGAAATCTAGAGAAAGTTTATAAAGATTTAGAAAACCATGAAGAAATGGGAATCTCGGGAAAATCTCGAGAAAGTTTATAAAGATTTGGAAAATCATGAAGAAATGAGAATTTCGAGAAAATCTCGAGAAAGTTTATAAAGATTTGGAAAATCATGAAGAAATGAGAATCTCGTGAAAATGTCGAGAAAGTTTATAAAGATTTGGAAAATCATGAAGAAATGAGAATCTCGGGAAAATGGAAGGAATTCTTGAGAAAAGATGAACATTTGAAAAGAAAAACTCTTGTCGGGAAAACTCGGACTTTGAATATTTTCTTAGGAAAATGATAGAAAATTTATGGGAAAGCTCTTTGGAGATGGAAATTAAAAACTTAAAAAATTGAAATCCTGAGAATCTTGTCTTTGAAATATCTGAAAATCAACTTTGATTCTTGAGAAAGATGAAAATTTCCTTTTTGAAAGCATCTTAAGAAAATAATATTTTCAAGGAAAATCACGGGAAAACTTTAACTTGGGAAAATCCAACTTCGAAAATCTTCATAGTTTCTTGAGGAATCAATTTCCATGAAGTGAAAATCTCTTGAGAAAAACAGATGATGCAGATGATTTGAATGAATGAATACACTTTGAAAAGATTTTTGAAAAATTTCTTGGAAAATGTGTATTAAACCAAAGTAAATCCTTCACATATTCTGACTGTGGCCATGAATATGTTCAGAGTTTATTTGAGTTAATTCACCATATTTTGAAAAAATGGAAATATGATATGCATTTTAAAATATTCTAAGAGTGTAGGCTCAATGTGACTGGTAGAAAGATGATGGATCTGGGTCTTGTCCATATTCCGACTAGGGCCGTAAATATGGACTCCACCGAGTTCATCAACTCTCTAAGAGTTGGTGCACGGCATCGTGTTTATCCACGTTGAATTTTGAAAATTGAGATATATGCATCATAGAATTAGGATATTGCTGAAATCAAACTATATGAGATGCAGCCTAATCTAAGCAGTAAAAGTAAATATTATTCCAAGTTTGATTATTACATCTCTGACATAAATCAAAATAAATGAAATACATAGTGTAGAAAGAATCAGCATCCTCCAAATTTTCCTGCAAAATGAGAGTTAGTACCAGATAACCAAGAAAATGCGTATATATATATAATATATACAACAAAGAGATATATCTATATATCAAAATGCTAAAATTGGTGTTAAATGACATATAACAATGGAGGTGTATTTATATGAGAAAATAGATACATGGATGCTCATATATGGAAATAAGTGCACATGAAGGGATATATATATATATAAGTATATATATATATACATATAATGAGAAAATATACATATTAATGGAAATTCCATATAATGGGTAAAATCAGAAAATACAAGTATATACAGTTTCTGTAGGTGATTTTACACAGCCGTATTTTGCAAGTTATAAGATATTTCTCAGTAAAAATGGGTATGGAGCTTCCCTATATACCAATAATGAAGCGTGCAAATGATGGTCCAAAGATCATGAATGCATATTGAAATATCCGTTCATGAATATGGCTAATTCTCATAACTGCACACCTGCAGGAAAGAGAATGGGTAATGGGAGATGAACTAAGCAATATGCTGAGGATGAGCATGCTACAAACAGAAAATGCATTGAGATTACTGGAAAAGGAATAAATTATATCTAGTCCTTGCACTTGTGTAGAGGAGCAAGTCAAATTGTCTCCGTAGAGAACAAAATGCTTGATAATGATTCACAATCAAAACTTCCTCTTTTATTACTTCAAAATGAACATAATTTTGATATTTGTACAAAAAGAATCAAGAGTAACTCAACAATTACAACTATGCACTCAAAGATCCATCATGAATTAACCCGTACCCAAGATTATATCACGCCAAACATGAGCCAGTCAACTCAAAAGCATAACACATGTGAGGTTCATCTACACCTGCTAATCATAATTAGAAATAGCACAATGTCATATGCAACTATACCTGTTTATGCCAATGAGAGATATGTTGCAGATGATGTTCACTAAACATTATGGGTGCTTCTAATTAGAGATATAGATATACTGCCCTAAAGGAATGCTATTAGATGTAACAAAACAAGCAGAGGTATACTACTATGATGTTAACTCTGGCATGCTACACACTAGATGAAAATGTTATCTACAAAGACTACATGCAATGAAACAAGTGTTTAAAGCCTAATACTTAGACACAATTATCATGCAGACACTAGTGAGCATTTTTTTTTTTTGACTTGAAAACTGAGTAATACTGCATAAATGAAATGCTAACATGTGTTAAAAATCAAAACAATACAGCTAGGCAAAACAATACATGTGATGATTAATGGATGCAAAGTCGTCACACGTTATCCATGACAGGTTGCTGATAGAGGATCAAATTATAATAAGAGTTGCAATCATATTCAAGAGAGGACAACTTTGCAGGAACAAGTTATACAGAAATCCTCTCAACTTAAAACAAAAATCTATAGTTATTCCACGCATCTGGTCTGGATATACCCCGTTAGTTCCTGCAAATTTCTGCACCTAATATGAATCCTTGCCATTAGTTCTCCTTCTGTAAGATCATACAAAATCTGAATATTGTTGCTTAGTTCGACAGAAGCTGAGCAGGGAAGGGGTGATTCTTTATTGCTGGACTTGAAGGAAAAGGGGCAGCAGCTATTTGGACCCTCTGCACCCTACGAAATGCCACCCAGCCCACCGAGGATTTAAGGGTTGGACTTCTTTTCCTGCTGGATGGTGAAAACGCTGGATTTTCGGCTGGTGGGCGTTAGATCTTCTTCTACTGTAGACAACAAGAAAGACCTGCTGATGAGCTGAAGAAGGTGAAGGCTGGCTGGGCTTTCCTGCTGGTGAGCTGAAGCGGTTTGAGACAGCAGCTTGCTGGTGGGCTGAAAAAGATGCAGTTTTGCTGCTAGATCCCCTGCAGCTGGTGGGTTGAAGGTGAGAAATAACTGCTTCACGCTGGACCTCCTGCTGATGAGATAAAGAGGATGGGAAGGCAAATCGGATGTGCTGAAGGAAAGGTGAAAGACAACTGCTGTTGGAGGTGGAAAAGAGCTCCACGTTGAATGGCCTCTCGTCTGGTGGCTGGGTTGAATGAAAGGTGGGCAGCAGCTGGCTTCTCCTCTGCTGCTGGGCTTCAATCGACCTCCTCCTCCTTGGTGAATTCTTCCCGATAAGCACCAAAGCTTTCCCCCCTTTAGTGAATCTCCTGCAATAAGCACCAAAACCCCTCAATCGGCCAGTTTTCCTTCCTCTCTTCTTCCCCAAAACTCCTCTTTTTAAAGATTTTGAAACCTCTTCCAAAAAAATCGCAGCCCCCCCCCCTTTCATGAGGTTCCGTTACCTCTTTTGAATTTTGAAAATAGCCGTTTCAAGAGGGGCGCATCTTGTTTTTTTTCAAAACTTTGTTTCATTTACCTAAGTTTTAGGTAAAAATGAAATTTATTACTATTTTTATTTTTTTGGAAGTTCGGCTGTGCCATTTAAGGCTGCATCCTTCTTAAAACAAAATTTATTTAAACAAATCAATAAAAAGGAATAAAATAAAAAAATGAGTATTGAAATAAATGAGAGGCTTTTATGGAAATGTCACCTCAACCTACTTTTAAAAGCCTTTTGGAAAATAAAGTTTTATTTTGTTTTGGAAAATCTTTTATTTTCAATTGGGGTGCCACATGTGTGTGGGCCCACTAACTAAAAAAAACAAATAAATAAACAACATTAAGAAATTAAACAGAAGAATTTGCAAATTGGTGCGATATCCGGGTGAATCCCGCTCCATTTATTTGAAAATAAAGACAGAAGAAATAAACTTCTTTTTTTTTTTTTGGAATTTTTATAACACGAGATAAAACTTTGTTTATTTTCAAGAATTTGGAAAAATTGGTTTTTCAGGGCAAAAATATGGATAAAGTAAATGTAAAAAATTTTGTAAAGAGATTTAAAATCTTTTTACAAAAAGTTTTGAGATAAAATCTTTAAAATCAATATCCAAATATCCAGATTGTTTTCCTTGAGAAAAACTTTTGTAATTCAAAGTCCTGGGGGTAAATGGGAAAGATTGGCAATTTTGAAATCCCAGGGTTTTTAAAATCAATTTTGAAAAGAGTTAAAACTCGAATCTGGATTGAGAATTTTTGAAATCGAGAGTTTCTGGATCTCAAAATAACATGCTGTGCAGTGAAATGATATGAAATGTTCATACAATGTTATGCAAAGACATGTTCTATGAAATGTCATTCTGAGTTTGAATTTAAAAATTCTGACTTCTGGTTAAGCATGAGATTTTGAAAATTTGCAGTTTGAAGATGTCTCTGAACCTAAATATTGAAATTTTGAGACTCAAGAATGAAATTTTAGACTTTCTACAAGGTTCAATCTCAGAAAATGACCATTTTGCCCTTTATTGCTTCCGAAGAACTGCAATATGATAATTGGGGACGATGTCAAGAAGGTGAGTGAAAATTTGGGGTGTTTACAGATGCCCCTCTTTGCTACTAAGTCGGCTTGTTGCCGAGCTTAGTGGCAAAGAAAACACACCAAATTTGGGCTATATAAAAATGCCCCAGTTAGAAGGATCTGACTGGGTTTGAGAAAATTAGCCTGAGGAAGATGGTAGATATGAAATGGAGAATAAAGAGAACAGATTTGTTTTGGTGAGAGTGAAATTCAGGTTTTTGCCTTTAACCTGGATGGGACAGAAATACCTCGTATGGAACGAAGCTCAGGTTTTAACCCTTGACCTGATTGGGGAATGAAATATCTCATCGCAATGAGACTCAGGTTTGTACCCTTAACCTGATCGGGCAGATAATGAAATACCTCTTTGAGTGAGGCTCAGGTTTGTACCCTTATCCTGATCGGGCGGAAAATGGAATACCTCTTTGAATGAGGCTCAGGTTTGTACCCTTATCCTGATCGGGCAGAGAATGAAATACCTCTTTGAATGAGGCTCAGGTTTGTACCCTTATCCTGATCGGGCGGAAGATGAAATACCTCTTTGATTGAGGCTCAGGTTTATACCCTTATCCTGATCGGGCGGAAAATGGATTGGTATGATGGAACCTTCGGATTTTGCACAATAAATCCGATAGGGGTTTTGCAAAAGGAGGGAAAATGGGGTCCCTAAAGCTTGAAAAGGGGGTGATCTTGGGCGTCTCATTGCTGAGACTAAAATCAGCTTTTGAAATTGCCTTTTGCAAGAAATGATTGGTGGTTTGACCTCGAACCTAAATGGGACTGTCTATGGTTGGACAGTGGGGACACAGGAAAGTGTGCAAATCTGAGAGCTCGCTCTCAAAGAAGGGAAGGAATCAAGTCCTTAAGAGGGATTTAAAATTAGTGTCAGGATGTATCAAAAACAGACATCAAGCTCTCACTTCACGTCAGGATAGCTAGAAAATATCATCAAAATGTTGAAAATTTTGTTGTTGATTCAAAATATTTGAAAATAATGCACATTGTTGCAAAAATATTCTTTCTTTTCTACCTGAAGCATTACCTCCAAACGAGATTCACTTCGTAGAATCAAGATTTAGCATCCAAATTGCTTGCGATTGACCTTCTTCCAGGAGGTTATCAATTTCCTTGATATGAACAAGGAAGAGAATTTGATATTATGAAAGCAATTGAGGAAAGGATATTGATAATAGAATTGCACAAATTTAAAGAAATTCTTGGCAAATTTTGGCAGTTTGATATCCTGAGAGCTTCTCCCATGATAATCTTTCTGCACTCTTTTGGGCTCTTTTGGGTTTCGGTTACATTCTCCTTCATTTTGGAGATGTTCTAACTTTTCTCTCTTTCTTTTTCCTCTCTTGTTCTCTTTTGGGAAGGGTACATCACATACTCCTTCAACTTGGAGATGTTTCGATCCTTCTTTGACGATATTGGCTCATGGGTTTGAGATCTTTGGATGATAGCTGAAATTAAATATCTTTTAGGGATTGTCGGGAGGTTCATCGCATCTGCCTTCATCTCGACAGTGCTTTGGACTTTCCCTGGAAGGATCCGTCAGAAACTCCATCATCTTAGAGATGTTTCAAATCTTCTTTGGCCCCGGGGGTCTACTCGCTTAATTCGCCTTCATCTTGACGACAATTGAGAGATCCCTTTTGCGGATATTTAATTGTCGCTTAGGTGACTTTCAGGAGATAGGGCTTGGATGAATTCTCTCTTTTCCTAGCGCTCTGGATATTTTCACTGCCTCATCTTTACAAGAATGGTCTTTAAAAACGTGTCATTGACTGCGATCAATATCAATCATCTATGGCTTTTCGGTAACATTGAATCTTCTTTTCTGGCCATATCGAGGATTTATCCTTCATCCTTTTGGGTGGCCAATAAAAAGAATTTGAGTTTTGAATCTCTTTTCGCAAAAGCTTTGCTCTTTTGGAAGTAATGCTGAAGGTAAACTAAGGTAAAGATTCATGTAATAAAGATTCTGAAATCAACAAATAATTTGATTGACAAATTGACAAAGTTTTCTTGAAATCCTGGGTGAAAGAGAGCGTTTGAAGTCCGGTTCAACACATCCGTGACAAAAATTCTCCTATCTTTTTTCCCAAAAAGAGAGACTCAGGCTTTGCCCTTACCTGAATGGGAAATGGGAAATACTCCTCTCTTCCCTGAAGAGGAGGTGTTTGCAAAATGAACTTTCGAAGAGAAATTAAGCTTTCGTCAAAGCTCCCTAATATTAGGTTTCTCTTATGGAAAGGGGGCCGATAATAGTGAGGTCTGAAAATTGGGTCATGAAAGGAACGAGTCCATCACACTCTCCCTGAAAAGAGGGTCCTTCATGACGAAAATGGCATAGTATGAAATTGGGGAGTCACAAGAAAAGCAAGTCTCCGTCGAGTCTCTCTCTTTATAAGGGTTCCTTGTGTGAAATTAGAAATTGTTTTGCAAACGGTTCACAAAGACGTGAGTCCCTTCAAACTCTCCCTGAAAAGGGGCTAAGTGAATAAATTGGATAGCATGCCAAAAGAACGAGCTCCCTCGAACTCTCCCTAAAAAGGATCTCTCGCAAGAGAAAATGATTGAAATTGGATATTGAGATTGATTGACCCAAAGGTCGAAATTGAAAATTGGAAAATTGATTGTTGGAAATTTGAATGACCCGGAGGTTGAAATAGGATGACCTAACGGTCGAAATTGAGAATTGGTTGACCGAAAGGTCGAAATTGTGTGACCCGAAAGTCAAAATTGAGAATTGAGTGACCCGAAGGTCGAAAATTAGAAATTAAATGACCTGGAGGTCAAAATTGAGAATTTGGAATTGAGAATTGAGGATTGGAATTGAAATTGGAAATTGGGTGACCCAGAGGTTGGAATTGGAGAATTGCATGATCCAAAGATTTAAATTGGAAATTGGTGGGCAAAATATCAAATTTGAGCAATTGACAGACCCTGAGGATCGAAATGACTTGGATCAATAAAGGAGAATGATGAGTTCGAGTCAGAGCTCGAATAAAATACAGAGATCACGAGTCAGAACCCGGATCAACAAAAGAAAATGAAGAGCTCGAGTCAGGACTCGAGTAAATAAAGAGATCTCGAGTCGGAACCCGGATCAACAAAAGAAAATGAAGTGCTTGAATTAGAGCTTGGATAAGATAAAGAGATCTCGAGTCGGAACCCGGATCAACAAAAGAAAATGAAGAGATCGAGTCAAGGCTCGAGTAAGGTAATGAGATCACGAGTCGGAACCCGGATCAACAAAAGAAAATGAAGAGCTCGAGTCAGGGCTCGAATAAGGTAATGAGATCACGAGTCGGAACTCAGATCAACAGAGAAAAATGAAGAGCTCGAGTTAGAGCTCGAATAAGGTAAAGAGATCACGAGTCGGAACCCGGATTAACAAAGGAAAATGAAGAGCTCGAATCAGAGCTCGAATAAAGTAGAGAGATCTCGAGTCGGAACCTGGATCAACAAAAGAAAATGAAGAGCTCGAGTCAGGGCTCGAGTAAATAAAGAGATCTCGAGTCGGAACTCGGATTAACAAAGAAAAATGAAGAGCTCGAATCAGAGCTCGAATAAAGTAGAGAGATCTCAAGTCAGAACCTGAATCAACAAAAGAAAATGAAGAGCTCGAGTCAGAGCTTGAGTAAATAAAGAGATCTCGAGTCGGAACTCGGATTAACAAAGAAAAAATGAAGAGCTCGAATCAGAGCTCGAATAAAGTAGAGAGATCTCGAGTCGGAACCCAGATCAACAAAGGAAAATGAAGAGCTCGAATCAGAGCTCGAATAAGGTATAGAGATCACGAGTCAGAACTCGGATCAACAGAGAAAATGAAGAGCTCGAATTAGAGCTCGAATAAGATAAAGAGATCTCGAGTCGGAACCCGGATCAACAAAAGAGAATGAAGAGCTTGAATCAGAGCTCGAATAAAATAAAGAGATCTCGAGTCGGAACCCAGATCAACAAGGGAAAATGAAGAGCTCGAATAAAGTAGAGAGATCTCGAGTCGGAACCCGGATCAACAAAGGAAAATGAAGAGCTCGAATCAGAGCTCGAATAAGGTAAAGAGATCACGAGTCGGAACTCGGATCAACAGAGAAAATGAAGAGCTTGAATCATAGCTCGAATAAGATAAAGAGATCTCGAGTCGGAACCCAGATCAACAAAAGAGAATGAAGAGCTCGAATAAGATAAAGAGATCTCGAGTCGGAACCCGGATCAACAAAAGAGAATGAAGAGCTCGAATAAGATAAAGAGATCTCGAGTCGGAACCCAGATCAACAAAGGAAAATGAAGAGCTCGAATCAGAGCTCGAATAAAGTAGAGAGATCTCGAGTCGGAACTCGGATCAACAAAGGAAAATGATTTAAAGGAAAACCTGAGTCGGAACTCGAAACAACAAAGAAAAAATATGGACCAACTTGAAAGTTGGAGTTTGAAAGAAAAAGAAGCTTGGATCGGAATTCGGATCTTCAGAGGAGAACCCGGTTAGGGGATCAAAATTTTGCAAATTGTGAGTGCGGGAACTGGATTTTTGAAAAGGGGATTCTATCTGATGAACAGAGATGGTAAACTGGAGTAAGAGATTGATGATTAGGATGAGAAATCATTCATGGCCTCAAGATTTATCCCTTCTCCTGAATGAGAAGTGAATTGGTTGCATAATTAGTGCCAATGAAATGCACATGCACATGAAAATGCAAATGAAGTGCAAATGAATGGTGAGGGATTTTATTTGATCCTGCCTGCATACAAAATGTTTGAAAACAAATTTTCAAAAAGATGCCCCAGTGTAATGGAGAAGAGAGAATAATATTAAAAAAAATAGAACAACCAAAAGAAGAATGTCATAATTAAATGAGAAAAGTTGACGATTTTATTGATGCCTTAAAAGGGATGACAACTTAAAAAAGGAAAACAACTAGGACTATATCGTCCTGACAAAAATAAATATGACAAAATGAAAAGGCATTGGCATTGGCATTGTCATTCTTCCGAGTAATCTGGGAAAGGCTGGGTCAGGACTGCAACTCGTTCCTCTCTTTCTTCCGGCACCAAAAGCTCTTTATTGATGTAGTCCTGTACAATATTTTTTAGAACAAAGCAACATTCAGTATCGTGCCCCATTGCGCGATGGAACTTGCAGAAACAATCTTTCCATTTCCCCATGGTGACGGGAGGATCCACAATCCTTGGAAGTTTAATCATATTCTTCGCGAGCAGATATCGAAGAATTTCTTCGATTGGCTGACCTAAACGAGTAAACTCGCGATCATAACTCCAACCATAATGCTTTATCTTCTTCGGATTGCGGGATTTCTGTTGAATGCTAACTTCTTTGACTTCTTTCTGGGAACTGGACTGAACTTGCTTGGTTAGGGCTACTGGATGTTCTTCTTCTCTGCCTTCAACAAAGAGGTTCTTATCAATACAGTCTTGCACAATGTTTTTGAGGACAAAACAATGATCAGTGTCATGCCCTACTGCCCGATGGAATTTGCAAAACTGGTTCAAGAATCTTCCCATGATGGTGGGAGGATCTGTGGCTTTTGGGAGCCGGACTAATCCCTTGATCAACATGTATTCAAGGACTTCGTCGAGTGGTTCGTCTATAGGAGTGAAATCTCGATCGCCGCTCCAGTTTCCACGCTTTGGTTTTTCTTTATTTTTTTCCTTTTGCTGAGGGCTGGATTGAAAAGGTCTATCCTGGATTTTGGAATACTTTCCCTTCCGACCCTTAGGCTCTTCCAAATTGCTGCTTTGATTGCCTCTATTTTTGTTGTTGTTGGGTTTAGAACCTTTTGCGCTATTGTGGTCGCCAATGATGCTCATAGGGATGGTGATAGATGCCTCTTCTTTAACAGGAACTTTTCTGAAATTGGCTTCAGCTTGCTCGGATAATATCTCAATCATCATTCTTTTGAACAACCGATATATAGCGGGATCAATCTCCTCCTTGATGGTCTGAGCTCCCTCTTTGACAGACTTTATGGAATCCATTTCACTCACTGTCTGTAACTAATGTGCTGAAGTAGTGCGGTCTTTGATCTCGTCTGGATCACACAACCACGCCAATGCCCTCTGCAGAACCACATGGGATGTTTAGCATGATGGAAAAAAAGAATTTTGAAAGCAACAATCTTGAGAGAAAAACAAATGATGGGATTAGACAATCTTGGAAGGAAATGACAAACAAAATTTTGGATAAAATTTGGAAGATATACCGAAAAAGAAGTTTTTGAAGACATGAGCAAAATTTGAAATTTCAAAAATTTGTAGGCAGGATCGGAATAAGGCTGAAAATCCGAGATCCAGTAGAACGGGAGAATGGAAACCACCTGGAGTTTTAGAAAGAAATTGGACATTTGGGAAAATCATCCAGGGTTTGAGAAAATAAAGGAAAAAGATGAGAATATGGGTATTTGAAAATATTTTGTGAAAATGTAAGAAAATAGAGGTAGCATACCAACAATCACATCCTGCACAAACATTTATGCACATACAACACTCCCTAAAAGTCTGACTCTAAATGCATCATTTTAAAACAGCTGTAGGACCTTAATCCTAACTCTAGGTTCAGATCATCTTTGTCCAATCCAGTTATGCCGATATACCTGAATTAAAATCCGAGGTAAGTGGCATACATTCTCAACTCCGGTTCTAAGGTAAGGTTTTCCAACATCCTTGAGCGCCTACCGATATACTTCGGACTGTGGCCCGCGGTACGTGGTAGGGGGGTGTTAACCCAAATAATTGGTCCAGTTGTGAGGCTCTATCCTGAACTAGGGTTCTGGAAGAGAGCCCAACAATGTGAAGACCAGGTAATGATAGGTAAAAGGGGGTTTGAAAAAATGATCACATGCAAGAAATAGAGGGCTCTAAGTCCTAGAAAGATAGATTTTTGAATATCTTTGAAGAAACATACATTGTTTGCATTCAGATCCTAAATTGAGGAGAGTTGTGTTTAGACCTAAGTCTATGTGAGCATGAAAATATCTCCTCAATCTGGTCCTACCAAACCATGCCTAAGCTATATGCAGTCAATGTCAGCTAGGTCAGAATCTAGGCTCCTAGGTTCGCATGATAGCAAA
The DNA here is from genome assembly GCF_984573655.1 of Nuphar pumila. NCBI lineage: Eukaryota > Viridiplantae > Streptophyta > Magnoliopsida > Nymphaeales > Nymphaeaceae > Nuphar > Nuphar pumila. Next base: position 105,694,542 of record NC_143249.1, read on the forward strand.
AAGTAAAGAGCTGACATTTTGTGAACATAATTTCGATAAATGAACTAAGTCAAGCACAATTCTGATTAGACAAGGACATGTCCCATCATGGTCGCCAAACTTGTTATCGTCGCAAAAATTTTCCCGTCTTCCCTTCCTTGCGGAAGAGAGAGGAAAATGCTTTCGCGATTCAAACTTGACCGGATTTTGGAAATTGTTTTGAAATACTCGCCTCCATTTTGAAAATTGCGGGAAAATCCATGGGATGGGGCTCGACCTGTTGGTACGAGGTTCGACCGTTCCTGCCGCCTTTAACAGGGGTAATCGAACCAAGGACCAAAAATTGTGCTTGACTTAGTAAAATTATCGAAATTGTATTCTATCCTAAATGCACAGAGAATTCAGGCATGTGCTATGCAATCTTGTAAAATGCAAGTTGGAAAATATGATGTATGCTTAGAAAATATTTGGAGTTGAAAATTTTTCAGGAAAAGATGAAAATCAATCTCTCAGAAAACTCAGACGAAGAAGATTTGAAATCTAGAGAAAGTTTATAAAGATTTAGAAAACCATGAAGAAATGGGAATCTCAGGAAAATCTCGAGAAAGTTTATAAAGATTTGGAAAATCATGAAGAAATGAGAATTTCGGGAAAATCTCGAGAAAGTTTATACAGATTTGGAAAATCATGAAGAAATGAGAATCTCGGGAAAATCTCGAGAAAGTTTATAAAGATTTAGACAATCATGAAGAAATGAGAATCTCAGGAAAATGGAAGGAATTCTTGAGAAAAGATGAACATTTGAAAAGGAAAACTCTTGTCGGGAAAACTCGGACTTTGAGAATTTTCTTAGGAAAATGATAGAAAATTCATGGGAAAGCTCTTTGGAGATGGAAATTAAAAACATAGGAAATTGAAATCCTGAGAATTTTGCCTTTGAAATATCTGAAAATCAACTTTGATTCTTGAGAAAGATGAAAATTTCCTTTTTGAAAGCATCTTAAGAAAATAATATTTTCAAGGAAAATCACGGGAAAACTTTAACTTGGGAAAATCCAACTTCGAAAATCTTCATAGTTTCTTGAGGAATCGATTTCCATGAAGTGAAAATCTCTTGAGAAAATCATGAGAAAAACAGATGATGCAGATGATTTGAATGAATGAATGCACTTTGAAAAGATTTCTGAAAAATTTGTTGGAAAATGTGTATTAAACCAAAGTAAATCCTTCACATATTCTGACTGTGGCCATGAATATGTTCAGAGTTTATTTGAGTTAATTCACCATATTTTGAAAAATTGGAAATATGATGTGCATTTTAAAATAGCCTAAGTGTGTAGGCTCAATGTGACTGGTAGAAAGATGATGGATCTGGGTCTTGTCCATATTCCGACTAGGGCCGTAAATATGGACTCCACCGAGTTCATCAACTCTCTAAGAGTTGGTGCACGTGCCATTCGTGTTCATCTACGGTGAATTTTGAAAATTGAGATATATGCATCATAGAATCAGGATATTGCTGAAATCAAACTATATGAGATGCAGCCTAATCTAAGCAGTAAAAGTAAATATTATTCCAAGTTTGATTATTACATCTCTGACATAAATCAAAATAAATGAAATACATAGTGTAGAAAGAATCAGCATCCTCCAAATTTTCCTGCAAAATGAGAGTTAGTACCAGATAACCAAGAAAATGGGTATATATATATAATATATACAACAAAGAGATATATATATATATATATCAAAATGCTAAAATTGGTGCTAAATGACATATAACAATGGAGGTGTATTTATATGAGAAAATAGATACATGGATGCTCATATATGGAAATAAGTGCACATGAAGGGATATATATATATATAAGTATATATATATGTATATACATATATACATATACATATAGGTAGATATACATATATATATAGATATATATATACATATAATGAGAAAATATACATATTAATGGAAATTCCATATAATGGGTAAAATCAGAAAATACAGGTATATACAGTTTCTGTAGGTGATTTTACACAGCCGTATTTCCCAAGTTATAACATATTTCTCAGTAAAAATGGGTATGGAGCTTCCCTATATACCAATAATGAAGCGTGCAAATGATGGTCCAAAGATCATGAATGGATATTGAAATATCCGTTCATGAATATGGCTAATTCTCAAGACTCCACACCTGCAGGAAAGGGAATGGGTAATGGGAGATAAACTAAGCAATATGCTGAGGATGAGCATGCTACAAACAGAAAATGCATTGAGATTACTGGAAAAGGAATAAATTTATAACTAGTCCTTGCACTTGTGTAGAGGAGCAAGTCAAATTGTCAACGTAGAGAACAAAATGCTTGATATTGATTCACAATCAAAACTTCCTCTTTTATTACTTCAAAATGAACATAATTTTGATATTTGTACAAAAAGAATCAAGAGTAACTCAACAATTACAACTATGCACTCAAAGATCCATCATGAATTAACCCGTACCCAAGATTATATCACGCCAAACATGAGCCAACAAACTCAAAAGCATAACACATGTGAGGTTCATCTACACCTGCTAATCATAATTAGAAATAGCACAATGTCATATGCAACTATACCTGTTTATGCCAATGAGAGATATGCTGCAGATGATGTTCACTAAACACTATGGGTGCTTCTAATTAGAGATATAGATATACTGCCCTAAAGGAATGCTATTAGCTGTAACAAAACAAGCAGAGGTATACTACTATGATGTTAACTTTGACATGCTACACACTAGATGAAAATGTTATCTACAAAGACTATATGCAATGAAACAAGTGTGTAAAGCCTAATACTTAGACGCAATTATCATGCAGACACTAGTGAGTTTTTTTTTTTTGACTTGAAAACTGAGTAATACTGCATAAATGAAATGCTAACATGTGTTAAAAATCAAGACAATACAGCTAGGCAAAACAATACATGTGATGATTAATGGATGCAAAGTCGTCACACGTTATCCATGACAGGTTGCTGATAGAGGATCAAATTATAATAAGAGTTGCAATCACATTCAAGAGAGGACAACTTTGCAGGAACATGTTATACAGAAATCCTCTCAACTTAAAACAAAAATCTATAGTTATTCCACGCATCTGGTCTGGATATACCCCGTTAGTTCCTGCAAATTTCTGCACCTGATATGAATCCTTGCCATTAGTTCTCCTTCTGTAAGATCATACAAAATCTGAATATTGTTGCTTAGTTCGACAGAAGCTGAGCAGGGAAGGGGTGATTCTTTATTGCTGGACTTGAAGGAAAAGGGGCAGCAGCTATTTGGACCCTCTGCACCCTACGAAATGCCACCCAGCCCATCGAGGATTTAAGGGTTGGACCTCTTTTCCTGCTGGATGGTGAAAACGCTGGATTTTCGGCTGGTGGGCGTTAGATCTTCTTCTACTGTAGACAACAAGAAAGACCTGCTGATGAGCTGAAGAAGGTGAAGGTTGGCTGGGCTTTCCTGCTGGTGAGCTGAAGCGGTTTGAGACAGCAGCTTGCTGGTGGGCTGAAAAAGATGCAGTTTTGCTGCTAGATCCCCTGCGGCTGGTGGGTTGAAGGTGAGAAATAACTGCTTCACGCTGGACCTCCTGCTGATGAGATAAAGAGGATGGGAAGGCAAATCGGCTCCACGTTGAATGGCCTCTCCTCTGCTGGCTGGGTTGAATGAAAGGTGGGCAGCAGCTGGCTTCTCCTCTGCTGCTGGGCTTCAATCGACCTCCTCCTCCTTGGTGAATTCTTCCCGATAAGCACCAAAGCTTTCCCCCCTTTGGTGAATCTCCTACAATAAGCACCAAAAACCCTCAATCGGCCAGTTTTCCTTCCTCTCTTCTTCCCCAAAACTCCTCTTTTTAAAGATTTTGAAACCTCTTCCAAAAAAATCGCAGCCCCCCCCCCTTCATGAGGTTCCGTTACCTCTTTTGAATTTTGAAAATAGCCGTTTCAAGAGGGGCGCATCTTGTTTTGTTTCAAAACTTTGTTTCAAAACTTTGTTTCATTTACCTAAGTTTTAGGTAAAAATGAAATTTATTATTTTTTTTATTTTTTTGGAAGTTCGGCTGTGCCATTTAAGGCTGCATCCTTCTTAAAACAAAATTTATTTAAACAAATCAATAAAAAGGAATAAAATAAAAAAATGAGTATTGAAATAAATGAGAGGCTTTTATGGAAATGTCACCTCAACCTACTTTTAAAATCCTTTTGGAAAATAAAGTTTTATTTTGTTTTGGAAAATCTTTTATTTTCAATTGGGGTGCCACATGTGTGTAGGCCCACTAACTAAAAAAAACAAATAAATAAACAACATTAAGAAATTAAACAAAAGAATTTGCAAATTGGTGCGATCTCCGGGTGAATCCCGCTCCATTTATTTGAAAATAAAGACAGAAGAAATAAACTTCTTTTTTTTTTTTGGAATTTTTATAACACGAGATAAAACTTTCTTTATTTTCAAGAATTTGGAAAAATTGGTTTTTCAGGGCAAAAATATGGATAAAGTAAATGTAAAAAATTTTGTAAAGAGATTTAAAATCTTTTTGCAAAAAGTTTTGAGATAAAATCTTTAAAATCAATATCCAAATATCCAGATTGTTTTCCTTGAGAAAAACTTTTGTAATTCAAAGTCCTGGGGGTAAAATGGGAAAGATTGGCAATTTTGAAATCCCAAGGTTTTTAAAATCAATTTTGAAAAGAGTTAAAACTCGAATCTGGATTGAGAATTTTTGAAATCGAGAGTTTCTGGATCTCAAAATGACATACTGTGTAGTGAAATGATATAAAATGTTCATACAATGTTATGCAAAGACATGTTCTATGAAATGTCATTCTGAGTTTGAATTTGAAAATTCTGACTTCTGGTTAAGCATGAGATTTTGAAAATTTGTAGTTTGAAGATGTCTCTGAACCTAAATATAGAAATTTTGAGGCTCAAGAATGAAATTTTAGACTTTCTACAAGGTTCAATCTCAAAAAGTGACCATTTTGCCCTTTATTGCTTTTGGAGAACTGCAATGTGATAATTGGGGACAATGTCAAGAAGGTGAGTGAAAATTTGGGGTGTTTACAGTTGCCCATTTCAGCAATTACTGAGTATTTCTTGTTGACTAAAATCGACCATCTGGATCGATGAACTGATATCTGGTAACTTTCCAAAGTTTTGATGCATGACCACCCTCCGGCATTAATCAGAGGCCAGCATCATTTCAGCTGTGGGAATCCTCAGTGATCATTCTATTTAAATCATTATCGAATCTCATTGATGTTAGTTATTTTTTTTATTTGTTTTTCAGAAAATCCACTCTCCAGAAAGGCATATTTTACAGCTATTGCCAAATATCTCTTGTGCTAGGCATTGCAGCAACTGCCTATTGGATATTACGCCCGAGCTTGGTAGGTGAATCTCACTAAAATAAGTAGTGTTATGCTAAGCTTTCATTTGCTGTGATTTGTTCTCTTTTGAATGTTGTCTTAGTTGAATGTTATTGATCAACAAGAAGCTTCATCATTGATAAACAGTCCCCAACAGATGGCTAACCTCTAGCTGGATATTGTTGCTCAACCAGAGTATCTTTTTGCTCATGACTACAAATTGTGAGCCTTGCGCGGTTTCATGGTGGGATTTTGTGCAATTCACTATTCGTCTCCAAAAGTCGTGTAAGAGTCCATCGGATGCATGTCTGGATTTAGTCATAATTCTGAGATTCTGTTAGTAATATGTTAGCATTAAATGAATTTGCTTTATGAGTTAGTACACCTGTATCAACTCACTTACCCAGCATTTGAAGCTTTTCACAAATGGTATATGTCATGATAATTGCATTTTGTAAGTTGGATATATCTATTGTTGCTATGTCTGCTCCACCTACCACATGTTATACTGCCAACAGTTCACTATCCTATTCAAGCATCCTGCATCCTTCCCCACTTATCCAATCATTCCTTTTGCCACCAAAAGCCAGTTACCGTTAACAACTACCATAATGGCTGACAGTATGAGTGTGCTCAGAAAACAGAATATGGCAAGGATGTTTAATATAGCTGGAAAGTCACTTGTTAGGATGGCCGAAAGTGGTCTGCAGAATCCAACTCGCAGAAATATACCTTCTGCAAGTAGGCCTGCCGCTGGGAGTGACCTGTTGATTCACTGTTTTGTGTTAGACTGGGTGAATGATTCGATCTGCTATGCATGCTGAGGTTGATCTGTTGCAGAGAACCAAGTGAAGGAATCAATGTTTTCATAAATCTAAGTTACCATTAGCTCTTATCTCCATGATAATTCCTGCATTATTATCTCTGGTACTCATCATTTCTGCACTTCCCTATTATATATCAATAGCCATCAGTCATTACTTGTACCATCTCTTACTAGTTGCCCTCACTCCACCGCCCACTGGAGGCAAGATAAGCTCCATTGGCAATTATATATCAAAATATGACACACACTTCCTCTATGCATAGGTCGGCCTAACTGTAGATACTGTCCCTTTTAGTGGCCTGGTGACCAAGTCATCATCTGACTAATTCGTTGCAGTATTACATTAAACCACACAATGTATACACATATATCATGACTGTGTGCAGACCTGTAGATCTCTATGTGTCATGTTCTGGTATGTTGAGACCAATTGACCATGGTCTCATATGAAGTAAATTGTTAGGGTCCAATGATTGACCCTGTTCCTACCCACAGTGACTTCATCACCATGATATCACGCCCGGGCCTCCTCTCTAATACTTGCACATCCATTGAACCATCATACATGTGCATAGTATGTCATTCACTGTACAATAAACCAATTGTTTAAAGATGCATTTTATCATTTATTTCAAGGCAAGATTCTGAAGGTCTTTTTCATATGTAGTTTCTCATTTGATCTTAGATGCTCTGTACTCATATACAAACATATATACATATATATGTCCATATCCACATGTGTATACATATATATATATATATATATATATATATATATATATATATATATATATATATATATATATATATATATATATATATATATATATATATATATATATATACATATGCCCCTACGTTTTCCCAAGCTATTGATATATATACGTCTACTCATATGTATATATATCCATATACATATATATATGCATATATATATATATCATTTTTTTTTCCTTTCCATTATATATATCTGGGCATATAAGCATTTCACCATTGATCACCATGTGATATGTGTAATTTCTTTCTATTTTCCATATTAATCAAGTGTTTTGCAAGGAAGATGTGGGAGGTGTCATCATTGGGAGTTGTAAATTTAATTTTATGTATTGTAATAGAAAGATCTTAATGAAAATTTACATTTCCAGTTTTAGATAGAATGAATGGGCATTGTAAATATCATAAATTGCTTAATCTCATGCTTTTTACCTTTATTTTTCAAAATCTCACAATGGTGAAACACGAATGACACGTACACCATTTCGTAAGAGGTAATTAATCCTAGGTTGACGATTTACATCAATGGCCATAGTCAGGATGTAAACAAAACTTAGGATTTTTATCTTCTTCAAAAATCATCATATTTTCAAATATTTCATTCTTTTATTAGAGTCTAACTTAAAATTGGCTCAAAATATATACCAATGGCCATAGTCAGGGTATATTGAGAGTTAATTTCATTTTAAACTCTATAAAAGCAAAAAAATATGTTTTATTCTTCACCTGAATTTAAATATAGATCATTATATAATACATTCAATGACCATAGTCAAGGATGTATTATATTTTCCATCTTATTTTAATTCATTTAAAGAATGAAATAGCTTTTCAAAATCCAATTTCAAGATTCTTTAAATTCATTTCATCATTTAGGATAGAATTGCATCATATCTTCAAAATTCTTTTCAAAATTCAAGTAATCTCAAAAAATTCTTCTCCAAATCTCTATTCATTCTTCTATCTTATTTCAAAGATTTAGATTTCAATTTCAAAGTCCGATTTGACTCTAAGATTTCAAAATTCAATTTTATATCCAAAATTCCATTTCCAAAAAAAAATCCATTCTCAAAGTTCAATTTAAAAAAATTCTGATTCATCTTCTGATTCCAAATTCAAAACTTCAAATTCAAGGTCTAATTTGACTTTGAAATTTATTTGTATATTCATGATTCAAATTCTAAAAAATTCATTTTCCAAAGTTCAATTCAAACTTTGAAGTTTTTGATTCATCTTCATATTCAAAACCAAGTTTATCTTCCTATCTTCAAAATTCAAAAATCAAAAATTTGAAATTGATCCTAAGCTTGACCTTTCCTAAATTTTAAATTCAAACTGAGTTTCCAAAACCCAGATCCATATTCAAAAGTCCCATTTAGACTTTCAAAGCTCAAATTCAAAATTAGATCAACTTGGATCCAGATTTCCAAATACAAATCTCCATCTTGAATCTCAGACTTCAGATCCAAAATCCATTCTAGGTTCCAAATCCAATTCCACTTTGGATCTCAGAAATCAAATCCAAAATTCTCTTTTGGATCCAGAATCCAATGCCACTTTGGATCTCAGACTTCAGATCCAAAATTCATCTTAGGATCCAAAGTCCAACTCTATTTTGGATCTCAGACTTCAAATCCAATTTCATTTTAGGATCCAGAATCCAAATTCTACCTTGGATCTAAAACTTCAGATCCAAAATCCATTTTAGGATCCAGAGTCCAATTCTACTTTGGATCTCAGACTTCAGATCCAGATCCATCTTAAGATCCAAACTTCGGATTTGAATTCCAGATTTCAAATCAAATTCTATTTTAAAATTCCAACTTTTCAAATCCAATTCCATTTCATTTCCAGATTTAAAATCCAAGTTCCATTTTCAGACCTCATCTGAATCCATTTTCTATTTCCTATACCATTTGGATTTCTCAAAGTCCATTCGGATTTCAAATTTGAAATTCAAATTTGAAATTCAAATTTGAAATTCAAAATCCATTTCAAATATTCATTTCCTTTCCTAAGTCCAAGTTTAAAATTCAAATTCAACTTCAAAGTCATTTCTGACTTTGAAGCCTCATTTCTTTATCTCTCATCTTCAAAATCTTTCTTTTCAAAATCAAGATTTATTTTCCCAAACTCTGATTATTTCACAGACTTAGAACTTCTCTGATCGATCTCAAGTTCTAAGTTAGATTCAACCGTTTCTTCACTCCATTATCAAATTCATCTCAGGATACTTGGAAATTTTCTAAACCTCTTTCAAAAGATCATACATCCTTGCATTGCACAAGCATGATTCTTTGTGCATCTAAGACTTAGGGTAAATTCTTAGATAATATTTAGGCAAAGCAAAAGGCATAAATTTGATCCTTGGTTCGATTACCCCTGGTAAAGGCGCCAGGAATGGTCGAACCTCGTACTGACGAGCGAATCCCGTCTCTCCATTTTCCCGCGATATATTTCAAAACGAAGGTGAGTTATTTGCTAAATATTTTCAAATTAAGGTCAAGTGAAACCCCGCAAAAGAGTTCCTCTTCTCTCTTCTTTTCTTTTCTCTTCTCTCTTCTTTTCTTTCTTTTATTTTTTTCCTTCAAAAAGGATGAAATAGAAGTTAGAAAAGGAAAAGAGAAGGAAGAGAGAGAAACCACAAGAGAGGAAAAATTTTGCGATGATCACAGGCGGCCACCACAGGTAAGTGGAACAAGTGGAAACAGTGTAACCAACGGTGTGTACAAAAGTGTAACTATGAAGTGGAAAAGGGGAAACACCCCCAACAGTTTAAAGAGTTTACAAAATGTAAGTACAAAAAGTACAAAAAAGGGAATATATCCCAACAACAACCCAAAACCCAAAAACCACCAGGTACAGGAACTGCAAGTCAAGTGTGTGGGTCCTCCGAGCCTCCACCGTGTATCATCGCATCCACACTATACCTGTTCGTCACCTACATCCTTATAAAACGGGGTTAGTCCTCTTGTGAGGTGGTGAAGAAACAACCACAAGCAGATATATATATCATGTACACAGGAAAAGCTAACAAGTGTAAGTGCCTGTGTCAGGTAAGTGTAAAGTGACAAGTACTAGTCAACAAGCTATAGCAACAGAGAAAACAAGTAGCTAAAGCAACGAACTAACCGTAAAGTGAACTGAGCAGCAAGTAACTAAAGTAACACTGAAGTGACTGTAACCAGTACTCAAGCAGTAACAAGAGTTGTCAGCAAGTAGAGTAACTACGTAACAACTGAAGTACAGTCTACAGCACAAGTAAAGCAACATCTATTGTAAGTCATCTGTTTGGTTAGTTCTTAAGTTCTTCTTATTACTCCTTCAGGTACGCGAAGGAAACCTCGCATTCTGTGAGACATGCACCCGGCGTCTGTTATTAAAAGTCTAGTGTGGTAACCGGGGAAGCTACAGACCGAGTCAACCTCATGCGAGCAGCACACGGCTAGGAGAAAACACTCGCATAGGCAAGGATTGCAATCCATACTACTGCAGTAGTGAGGCCCTAAAAAGGCAACCTGGACCTCCCTGACTCTGAGTGACTGGAGGCCAAAGGATGCTACAACTCCTGTCAAAACACGTGTCGTAGTAACGACAAGTCACTCAGGGTTGTACCATCCACCCTCTCTCAAGGTGAACCATGTTGTGAATGGGGCGAAGCAGGTTTATCTTTCTTAAGGCTTATGTTCAATCATACCTCACAACGTATGGGAATTACATTCGCATTCTCAAGGGTTTGGAAATGAATTTAACCAATATCTCGTCTAGTGGGAATAACATTGGATATTCCAAGGTGGATCGTCGCTTCTGCAGGGAAGATGCAATTGCCACCTAAAAGACCATTACACGTGGTTCAACACACTTATGTGTTTGTAGCGAAATCTCGGATATTCCGTTTTATGGGAATAACATTAGCTATTTCCACGGTATGGGGTGCCGCGCCTGCGGACTCGAAACCCGAAGTTTTTGAACAACACATATGATCCTAAATCAATGAAGTCTCTATGTTCGTGGCTCTACAACAATGTTAAACTACGTACTTTCCTAACCTGTCGGATGTGGTTTAAAGCATAAGGATTTTCCTTACGCAATGCGACACACTTACGTGTCGAAGGCGAATCTGAAATAACCCATCTAATGGGTTTTACATTGGCATAACCATGGTTCGGGGTGCCGCACCCGCGGACCCGAAAACAAGGACATTGCCAAACCTAGCAGGACAACTCTATGGAGTTCTACATTTAATTGGGAGCGTAACATCATCTAGGGAAATACCATCTGGACGGGACACAAGAGTGTCGCAAGTCCATTCGGTCATACTGAATCGATCATTATGTGTGCTTTGACATACATATACATATATCTATATATATATATTCACAAGGTTCAATTCCACTTAAAGACATGTCCTCATATGTACGTATGTAAATGCACAAGTATACATATGTATATATATATATATATTCGTACTAAAATACATATATATACTTACACCCATACTCATATATATATATATATATCGAACTCTTTGAAACCCAAGGCATATACAATTATGCCAAAACCCTAACCGAAATACACGGAGGGTGCGGGGCAAGGCAATTACTAGTTGAACAGAATATGGTTAAACTTGAAGTAGTCGCAGACTGGTTTTTCATAGGAAGGTATTGACGACCATCATGGTGGCTCTACGAGGCTGTGAGTGTACCAAAACAAGGGTCTACACTCTTGCCGCCAACAAGGTTATAACTCAACTGATGGTCTGGCCCTTCGGACCAGACTGTCATGCACGCTAAAGGGTTCTGGTTCGATGCATGGTTTAGACCAGACTAACCCACATATTCGGTTGGGCGGGTTCCTGCCCCTAACAAGGTAAACCTACGGTTCTAAAGAAAGAAGGCACAAGGGCCGAACAAAAAGGGGAAGGGTCTGGTCCTTCGGACCAAACGGCTACTAAGCAGGGTAGGGTCTCAACTTTTCAGTTCAGACCCGAGCCCAAAGTGGCATAGCCTAGAGGAAAAAGGCCTGGGGCGTTTAGCACAAGCTGGCTGGCACTCGGTCCCAAATAAGTGGAGCCGCGGCTAGCATTAGGGGCTAGCTGGGCTGCCAACGGGTTCAGGTCTGAACCACGGTTCAGACCTGCACCCACAGAAAGCTAACAGGGTGCTAACAAGGTGATAAGGGGTGCACAGCACCCACGGTGTGCATTCCCAGCTCCAGCCAAGTAAAAACTGACTGGGCTAGGTTCGCGCCCAACGCTGGTCAATCGACTATAGGGCAGGTCTGGACCCTCGGTTAAGACCAGCACCCTAACCCATGCCATCTAGCACTATGTGTAGCACGAACATGTAAATAAATACATTTATAAATGTATAATATATTTATTATTATATATATTTTTGAAAACTGCTGCTACTTGGCGCGCGGGCCACCCGCAGAGCGCCAACTCCATTCTAGGAGCGAAATGGATGGACAATGGGGGTCTGGTCCATTGGACCAAACCGAGCCACCCTTGCCAGCGTGAACCAGAGCCCAAGGGCTCGGTTCACAGCAGCAGATAGGGTGTGCTGGGCACACCTACAGCCGACCCAACCTGCTCCAGTCCGGGTTCCAAAGGGGAAAACCGAAAGAAATAAAAAAAGTAAAAATAATGAAAAACAAAAAAAAAACAAAGGAAACAATAGGGTAACATATCAACCACCGGCAGCCTGGCCTTCGCACCACTCAAAGGGGGTGATCACGTTGTGACCCACGCCCAAGGGCTAGGCTGTAACACCAGTCCCATTGTGCTGGGACTGGGTTTAGCCGAAAACCCAAAAAGAAAGAAAGCACACTAAAAAAAAATGAATGGGCTAACGGGTTGGGTGTAAGCTGGACGAGCCCAGCTCGATCCAGCACACCCCTATGATGAGAATGCCATGAAACTAATCAGAAAACAAAAGAAAATGAATGACATGGCATCATTATCATGGAAAAATAAACAACTAACATGCAAAGGAGAAACAAATTGAACAAAAGCAAAGATGCCAATGTAGGAATCGAAAGGAAATCTATTGCAAAAGCATGCAGCACAAAAGCTTGTGAAAAACAATGAAGATTCAATATTTTAAACTATTGTTCTAGCTAAATCCGCCATTTGGACTTGCATGCATTGATGCAAGGCGCCATTGGCTTCATGCCAATCCGTAATCAACGAAGAAGGTGAGTCTTCACCTTAGCTAGTATTGTAGAAGGAGATGGAAGATGTTTATATACACCCCAAATTTTTCAAAATCTTTTAAATATTCCCTTTTTGCCCCTGATTCCATTTTCTGGGTAATTGAGTCACTTTTAAATCTAAAATTCATTTTATTTCTCAAGTTTTACTGAAATTAAATTCATTTTATTATTTGACTCAATTTTGGATCTAGATCCAGATAAAAGATCCAAATCTGAGCTTCGTTTTCCAACGTTTAAAATCAAATTCTCGAAATTTCCAAAATAACTTTTGAAAAGCTCAGACAGTTCGTCCAGTATCCGTTTGGATCCATCAAAATATATTTCTCGATTCGAGGTTTAGAACTCAAAATCTGGGTCCAAACCCATTTTCTGAAGAAATCAAACCCAAATTTCTTAAGAAAACCCTCTTTTGTAAATATTTCCCAAAAATACAAAAAAATTTAGTTTAAATCCTCATTTTCTCGTAAATTTTAAGGTTTTATTCCAGAAATATCAAAAAAAAAAAACAATTCTTTTGCAAAAAACCTTTTTGAAAAACACCCTTTGTTTTTGCAAAAGATTGTTAGGAAGCCCCTATCGGTAAAATCTTAAAAGTAACGGGGAGGGGTGGCAAAATTTCTTTTAGGGTTTTAACGAGGAGGAGAGTGCCTCTCTCCACCTCTCGAAACATCCTGCACCTTCAATCCCCTTCTCTTCCACTCTCAAACCCGCCACGGTCGACCCCATGCGCGAAACCCCTTCTTGAAGCCTCCACGAGCCCCTCCATGGCCTCCGTCCATCTGCAACAGAAATTTTCCTTGCTCAACCCTTCATTGCCAGAACCTTCTTCTCCATCCTCAACCACCGATCTCCAACGACTTTCATCTCCATCGCCCTTCATCACCAACAAACTCCCTAATCGATGCTTCTTCTCTCCCTATATAAGTAGAGCAAGGGGAGCGAAAACAAGGGAGAAAAAAAAAAGGGGGGCAGTAGCAAAAAGATATCCGGCTTCGACCCCATTGCCATGCAATATCCGCCATTAACATCTCTATTCCTCTTCTGTTTCTTACAGCGTAAGGCTATCCGGTAAGTTTCTTTTCTACTATTCTTTTTCTTTTCCTCTCATCGTTTTTTTTTTATTCTTTTTTTTTTCTTTCTTTTCCCTTTTCTGTTTTGTTTTAATCCCCATTTACGCACCATGAGTGGGGTTTGGATTGCTGATAGCGATTTCGGCTCTCTCCTTTGTGCAATAGCAAGTGGAATCTCCTGATTCTGACTTGTTCTTCTTTCTTTGTTAACATTTCCTTATTCGTTGTTGTTATTATAGACAAAATCCTTAGTTCTTATAATAAACATTTGTCCGAGGCATCATGGTTTATTTATTTATCATTTTTTTTTACCCCGGATTGCACTTTGTTTATCCCAGCTTACTGCGTTTCGTTCAAATTCATTCTGTTCGATTGTCCTTGGTATTCTCTTTCTACACTTATCTCATGGATAATCCTGCATCTTGACATGCCATTATAGTTATCTAGTCTGAATCAGATCTATGTTTTTCCCTTTTGATCCGTTTCAAATATATACCTTCATTTTATTGTATTGTCGGGCTGTGGTTCCGATTCTTGTTTTCGACCTTGTTCGAAGGCTGATTCTGGTTTCCTGTTTCGAGTGGTATTAACATTTATTCTTGTTTCAGTTAAGATACACTGATTCCCACTTTTGAGTGGCCAATCGTTTGAGGGCTGACGGATCGAATTCTAGAAGATCGTTGGTTAAATTGATATCTCATGAAGAGTTTTAGATGCTTAATCCCTGACGAATGAATTATTTGACCACCAAGACTCCAGTAATCAGTTGTCTAAATACCCACTTGGTGTTCGAAGTTGAATCTGTGTGAATATTGATTAGTCGTCCATGTTCTATATACATTCATTCCGATTTTGGAATGATCATAGGATTTTTGGCAATCAAAGTGTTACTCGGGCATTGGTTGAACAATCTCGGGTGTCGATGGTTGGATTTCAGTCAAATGGTTGCATGAGTATTTGAATCAGTTACCCGATTTCTGGTGAGTAATTTCTTTCACAGCTAAGTGCAGGTATTGTCATACCCATTTTCTTCATCAAAAATTTTCCTGTTTTGATTACCTGTAAAGAATAACCCTATTTCCCCACATTTTTTTTCTTTCTTTTGTCAGAATTTGTTTCTAGATGATCCATAATGATCAGATCCTCATAACCTGAGGATCGGTTTATCGCAGATTAGGGGACTCAAGATCAATGACTAGTTGAGTATTGATCATCTTCTGGCCTAAATAATCACCGATTTGCTAAGTCTTAATTACAATCTCTCCTGTTTGATTTGCTGAAGCTTCCTTATGATTCTAACTGGAACTCGTTAAGTCTTACTAAGTTCTTATGAGCTTAATTTAGTTTCATTGATCGGGTGGGTTAAACTTACTAAATTCGATGTGTACAGTCCTACTCTGATTCCCAATCAAGGGGAGTTGCTGATCTTCAGATATAAGGAATATGGAGATAAATAGGTTTGGGGAATCCAGTTCCTAAGTCGTGCGCTGTCATTGTGCTATGCTGAAGACTCCATCATCAGTTGGCAAACTGATTTCCTTTAGTCATTGCGAATGGTTATCTATTTTCGATTTTTTTATTGTCTGTTGTCAGTTAAATTGGTATAAAAGATGATAGCAGAAGTCATTTTCCATCCATCCTTAGAGCAAAATCTTATACCCTGCATCCTTGGGTTTTTAAACCACTTCAAAACCTGATTTGGTTGTGATCTCTTCATCCTGAGGTAACAAGAAATGATACACTAAAAGGTGTATCCTGGCAGAATATTATAAAGGATCAATGGCCTTTGCTGCATTTCCCTTCTAGAACTAAAACTCCTCGTTTGTGCAGGAATCCTCCTCAACGCTGATGATAGCTCCATCATCATGATGCCCAAAATCCCTGCTACAAGTGTCAGTTGGTGAATTTCATTGATTGAAATAAAAAAAAAAGGGGCAGAAGTGCCTAACAATGATAGCATGATTTGACTTATTGTCATATTGTCATCGGAGTCGAGTGGAAATTACTAAGTGTTATTGCCCATTCCAGCAATTTCTGAACATTTCGATTGCCTGGATTGACGAATTGATAGCTTCCCAAAATGTTGAAGGAAATCTGATAAATCAGCATTATCGTTGCCATTATTGTCGAACCCCGTCTGTGCTGAGCATTGCGGCAACCATTCACTAAATTCTACCTCCAAGCCTGGGGCGTACGTGGCCATCATCAGCGGCTACCACCGAAAGCAGCTACATCTGGATTTTGCAGTGAAATTCCAAGGTATGGTGCCTATGTGTTGACGTTTTAGTATCCCTTTTCCTTTAAGTTTTGTACATGGACCTTATCATGCTACTTTTAAAAGAAGAATTTTTATGACTGCGACTGAATAACCTGCATCGCATAGGTAAAATGGGTGTTTAATATTGAAGTTGGCATAGAAAGTGTTAGGCAGTCGATACAAGCATTATCAGCTGATGTATATATTAAGCATATTGAGCTTTGTTGCCTTAAGTTGTTGGAAGCATAAAATCTCCAAGAGACATTTTTTTTTTCTTTCCTCTTCATGTAATAATATGCCAATTTCCACTGTACCTTCTCGGCAATCCCCGAGTTGCCCCTGCCCGCGGCACACGGCCATCCCCTGTGGCCGATGCCCTTCTCCATTTTTCTTTTTTTCTTTTATTTATTTTCCTGTGTTCTAGGACTCACTGGCGGTAGCTGTTCACGTTGGTCCATCCATGTTTTCACAAGTGGTACATCCACTGCCTGATTCATTGATTCGTCCATTATTGAAACAATGAATAAATAAAAAAGAATCACCACCCCGAGTAGTAATTCTAGCCACTGATTGTATCAAATCCAACTTCTATGTTGAATTAGACTCGATCCAAAAAGCTACTGAACATCAGCTTTTCATAGGAAGAGTCGAATTTCGGGCTTGCTTGACAACATTCCTCTAGTTTAAAATGTGAAACATCTGTTTTGCTATCGCAACATCAAAATTCTGATTCACTGTGCGACTTGTTCCTTTTGAGGTCTTATTAATTCAGAATCAGGTCGCTGATCTGCTATGGATCATGTGGTTTGGCTGTCATGATAATTTAAAACAAAAACTTACCTCATTGCACAACATGTGCTCTGCTGACCCACGGTAGGATACCATCCATATGCCCTCAGCAGTAGGTAATTTCATTACTGATATTAGGCTCTAGTTCATGATGGGGCCGTGAATCATGACTAGAAAAGTATGGCTGGAGACATCTTCCTGACAGAATTCTGAATATGGTCCATAAGGGTGAATCCTGAGTATGTATCATCCCACTAAAAACTATGAATCTGATTCAGTGACCTCACACAATTGTGAATGTCTCCTCTCCTTTTATCAGGAATACACATATATAAGTATATATGTATATATAGATATATATACATATACGCATACATGTATATATACATCTATATGCATATATGTGTATATATATATATATCTGTACTTTCAAGTATATTTCTTCACAAGCATTCTCATAAGAGGGATCCATTCCCTCATGTATATACATAGCCCTATACATTTTATTACATTCTTCATCCTATGTATAAAGTGTTCTCTCTCTTTTCCCATGTGTATCTCCTATTGTATACAAACACTCGATTTCGCAGGAGATGTGTAAAGGGTATGGCTTTCTTTTGAGATTAAGAAATTTTGTAATATCAATTTCATTCAAAATCTGTAATGAGAATTTACATTTCCTGTTTTAGATAGAATGAATGAGCATAGTAAATCATAAGTAGCTTGTTTTCATGTTTTTTCCCCTTTATTTTTCAAAATCTCACAATGGTGAAGCACGAATGGCATGTGCACCATTTCGTAAGAGGTAATTAATCCTAAGTTGATGATTTACATCAATGGCCATAGTCAGGATGTAAACAAAACTTAGCATTTTTATCTTTTACAAAATAACACTGGATCCACACTAGGTCCGTTTCAAAATTCATCATATTTTCCTTAAATATTTTCCTCTTTTATCAGAGTTTAATTTAAAATTATTTCAATATATATACCAATGGCCATAGTCAGGGTATATTGAGAGTTAATTTCATTTAAAACTCTATAAAAACACCAAAATATATTTTATTCTTCTTTTGAATTTAAATATAGATTATCATATAATACATTAAATGACCATAGTTAGGGATGTATTATATCTTCAATCTTATTTTAATTCATTTAAAGAATTGAATAGCTTTTCAAAATTCAAAATCAAAATTCTTTTTCATTCATCATTTGGGATAGAACTGCATCATATTTTCAAAATTTCTTTTTCAAAAATCCAAGTGATCTTGAATATATCTTCAATTTCCATTTCCATCTCATTCTTCAAGATTCAAAAATTTAATTTCAAAGTCCAATCTGACTTTGAAATTTCAAAATCATTTTGTATTCAAATTTCAAATTTCCAATTCAAATCAAAATCAATTTCAAAGTTCAATTTAAACTTTGAAATTTTTGATTCATCTTTGATTTCAAATTCCAAATCAAGTTTATTTTCTTATCTTCAAAAAAATTCAATGTTTGAGATTGATTCTGAATCTCAAAACTTGACCCTTCTTAAATTCTAAATTCAATTTGGGTTTTCAAAAACCCAGATCCATCCTCAAAAGTCCCATTTGGACTTTCAGAATCCAAATCCAAAGTTAGATCTTAAACCCAACTTGGATCCAGATTTCCAAGTGCAATCTCCACTTTGGATCATAGACTTCAGATCCAAATTCCATTTTAGGATCCAGAATTCAACTTCTACTTCGGATCTCAGACTCTAGATCCAAATTACATCTTGGATTCCAGACCTTGGACCCAATTCCATTTAGGATTTAGAATCCATCTTTACTTTTTGGATCTCAGACTTCAGATCCAATTTCATTTTAGGATCCAGAATCCAACTTCCACTTTGGATCTCAGACTTGAGATCCAATTCCATTGTAGGATCCAGAATCCAATTCCACTTTGGATCTCAGACTTCAGATCCAATTTCATCTTAGGATCCAGAATCCAATTCCACTTTGGATCTCAGACTTCAGATCCAAATTTCATTTAGGATCTAGAGTCCAACTCCACTTTGGATCTCAGACTTCAGATCCAAATTTTGTTTAGGATCTAGAGTCCAACTCCACTTTTTGGGATCTCAGACTTCAGATCCAATTCTATTTTAGGATCCGGAATCCAAATCCATCTTGGATTCCAGATCTCGGATCCCAGTCTATTTAGGATCCAGAATCCAATTCCATTCCCAATTCTAGATTTTAAATCCAATTCCATTTTCAGATCTTATCCAAATCCATTTCTATTTTTAAATGCCATTTGGATTTCTCAAATCCATCCTGATTCCAAATCTTAAAATTCAATTCCATTTCAAATTTTATCTCTTCTCATAGATCTAAGTTCAAAGTCCATCTTCTGACTCTGAGATTTCCTTCCTTTTTCCTTTTATCTCAGTTTCAAATCATTCTCTCTTAGAAATCAAGATTTATTCTTCTAACTCTGATCACTTCAAAGACTTAGAATTTCTCTGATCTATCTCAAGTTCTAAGTTAAGATCTTACCATTCAGAAACTAATTCTTCACTCCATTATCAAGTCCATCTCAGAATACTTGAAAGTTTTTAAAACATCTTTTCAAAAGAGCATACATCTCTGCATTGCACAAGCATGATTCTTTGTGCATTTAGACTTAGGATAAATTCTTAGATAATGTTTTAGCAAAGCAAAAGGCATAAGTTCGATCCTTGGTTCGATTACCCCTGGTAAAGGCGCTAGGAACGGTCGAACCTCGTACCAACGAGCGAATCCCGTCTCTCCATTTTCCCGCAATATATTTCAAAACGGAGGTGAGTAATTTTCTAAATATTTTCAAATCAAGGTCAAATGAGACCCCGCAAAAGAGTTCCTCTCTGTCTTTTCTTTCTTTCTTTTCTCTTCCCTCTTCTTTTCTTTCTTTTATTTTCTCCCTTCAAAAAGGAGGAAATAGAGGTTAGAAAAGGAAAAGAGAAGGAAGAGAGAGAAACCACAAGAGAGGAAAAATTTTGCGATGATCACAATGTTGAAGTGTTGCAGCTATTCCACGCCAAGGAGAAGCCCACGGCTGGAGTGAGAGAGCTTGAGAAAAGAGAGAAAGTTTTGGGAGAGAGAAGAGAGAGAGAGTGAAGAAGAAAAAGTCGCCCAAACAAGGGGGACCCATTTTTTTGTAAAGGTTTTATATATGTTGGCTTAGGGGTGGACGACTGGGATTCAATCCCTCCACGATGGTGGGTTGGGGAGCTCCACGTCCCCCAACCACCAATGCATGTCAAGCCTTCCAAAAAGTTTTGCAGAAATTTCAAAAACGCCATTTTTGAAGAGCCTTAAAGTTTCAACAAATTACAAGGGGACGCCCTTGGCTGCCACCCAACGTGCCCAATGGGTTTTAAGGATTTGAATTCTTTTGAAAACATTACAAACTTGCCATGGGGCGCCAGCCCCATGGCTCCCTTTTGAAAATGGCGCCCCTCATGATGGAGCCTAGGCTTCATCATGAAGGTGTTGGAAAAATACATGGCCAATGAGGGCCTAAACTTTAAAGCCATGCAAGAAATATTTCAAAACTACCATTCAGCTGGTCAGCCTTGACCAGATGCCTCTTGAGGAAATCACCTCTCGTTTGTTAAAACTAAGAGTTCTAAGTTTCGGGTCCAAAATTAAGTCAAGACTCGTAATTCACATGCATTGACAAAGTTTTTTCGTCGTTCGGGTCTCAAATTCGGGGTGTACCACTACAACCCTATTCCAAACTTACACTAAACGTTTCGGAGGTTAATTCATTCTAGATTTCCCGAAATCGCTCTTTTTGCATAAAGTTACACGATTTTACCTGATTCTCAAAATAAGCAAATCTTCATAAACTGCCAAAACATAAAAAAAAATTATCGATTTCCACATAATTACACAATATAAATCAAAATGAAAATCGTGGATCTTACATTAGAACACATGTATACGTGATTGAATCAATATGAATTGTTTTTCACAGCCTTGGACCACATATTTGCATTATTGTATCACTATAAAATCTTTTTGACAGCCTATGAACACATATATGCATGATTGAATCACTATGAAATATTTTGCACAACCTTAGAACACATACATGCATGATTCAATCACTATGAAAACTTTTTTACAGCCTTAGAAGATATATATGCCTGATTGAACCACTATGAATTTTTTTTGACAGCCTTAGAACACATATATGCATGATTAAAACACTATAATTTTTTTTGAGAGCAGTAGAACTCATATATGCATGATTGAATCACTATAAATTTTTTTTGTCAGCCTTAGAACACATATAAGCATGATTGAATCACTATAAAAAACTTTTGACAGCCTTAGAACACATATATGCATGATTGAATCACTATGAAATCTTATTGACCGCCACAGAACACATATATTTGTGATTGAATCACTAAGAAATATTTTTCACAACCTTAGTACACATGTATGCATGATTCAATCACTACGAGAAATTTTTTACAGCCTTAGAACATATATATGCCAGATTGAATCACTATGAATTTTTTTTGACAGCCTTAGAACACATATATGCATGATTGAATCACTACAAGTTTTTTTTAGAGCAGTAGAACACATATATGCATGATTGAATCACTATGAATTTTTTTTGACAGCCTTAGAACACATATAAGCATGATTCAATCACTATAATTTTTTTTTGACAGCCTTAGTACACATATATACATGATTGAATCACTATGAAATTATTTTGCAATCTAAGAACACATATATGCATGAATGAATCAGATGAAATTTTTTTGATAGCCTTAGAACACATATATGCATGATTGAATCACTATAATTTTTTTTTGAGGGCATTACAACACATATATGCAAGATTGAATCACTATAAATTTTTTTTTACTACCATAGAACACATATATGCATGATTTTTTTCACTATGATTTTTTTTTTTTACAGCCTTAGAATATATATATGCATGATTGGATCACTATGGATTTTTTTTGCAGCCTTAGAACACATATATGCATGAGTGAATCACCATGAAAATTTTTGGCCCGCCTTAGAACACATCTATGCCTGATTGAATCACTACACTATTTTTTTGAAAGCATTATTACGAATATATGCATGATTAAATCACTATAAATTTTTTTGGACAACCTTAGAACACATATATGCCTAAATGAATCACTATGAACTTTTTTTGACCGCCTTAGAACTCATATATGCATGATTTAATCGCTATGAATTTTTTTTGACAGCCTTAGAGCACATATATGCATGATTTAATCGCTATAAATTTTTTTTGACAGCCTTAGAACATGTATAAGCATGATTGAATCACTATGAATTTTTAACAACGTTAGAACACATATATTCATGATTGAATCACTAAGAAGTTATTTTGCTGCCTAATAACACATATATGCATGATTGAATCACTATGATTTTTTTTTTACAGCCTTAGAACACATATATGCTTGATTGAGTCACTACAAATTTTTTTTAGGGCATTAGAACACACATATGCATGATTGAATCACTATAAATTTTTTTTGACAACCTTAAAACACATATTTCCATGATTGAATGACTACGAATTTTTTTTGACAGCCTTAGAACATATATATGCATGATTGAATCACTATAAAAATTTTTTATTGCCTTAGAACACATATATGCAAGATGAATCACTATCAAATTTTTTTGTCAGCCTTAGAACACATACATGCGTGATTGAATCACTATAAAAATTTTTTGAGAGCATTTGAGCACATATATACAGGATTGAATTTCTATAAAAAAAATTTTGAAAACCTTAGAACACTTCTACATGATTGAATCACTATGAATTTTTTTTGACAACCTTAGAAAACATATACACATGTTTAAATCGCTATAATTTATTTTTGTAGCGTTAGAACACATATATGCATGATTGAATCAGTTTAAAACTTTTTTGGCAGCCTTAGAACACATATATGCATGATTGAATCACTATAAAGTTTTTTTGAGAGCATTAGAACACATATATGCATGATTGAATCACTCTAAATTTTTTTTGACAACCTTAGAACACATATCCTCATGATTGAATCACTATAAATTTTTTTTGACAACCTTAGAAAGCATATTTGCCTGATTGATTCACTAAGAAATCTTTTTGACAGCCTTAGAATACAAATATGCATGATTGAATCACTATGAAATTTTTTTTACTGCCTTAGAACCCATATATGTAAGATTGAATCACTATGAAATATTTTGCATAACCTTAGAACACATATATGCATGATTCAATGACAATGAAAACTTTTGTATAGCCTTAGAACATATATATGCCTGATTGAACCACTACAGATTTTTTTTGACAGCCTTAGAACACATATATGTATGTTTGAATCACTACAATTTTTTTTTTAGAGCAGTAAAACTCATATATGCATGATTGAATGACTATTAATTTTTTTTGACAGCCTTGGAACACATATAAGCACGATTGAATCACTATAATTTTTTTTTAACAGCCCTAGAACACATATATGCATGATTGAATCAATATAAAATCTTATTCACTGCAATAGAACACATATATGCATGATTGAATCACTATGAAATATTTTTCACAACCTTAGTACACATGTATGCATGATTCAATCACTGTGAGAACTTTTTTACAGCCTTAGAACACATATAAGCATGATTGAATCAGTATGAAATTTTTTTGACAAACCTATAACACATATATGCATGATTGAATCACTATGAAATTTGTTTACCAGCCTTAGAACATATATATGCATGATTGGATCACTATGATTTTTTTTTGCAGGCTTAGAACACACATATGCATAATTGAATCACTATAAAATTTTTTGACCAGCCTTAGAATACATATTCAAGATTGAATCACTATAAATTTTTTTTACAACCTTAGAACACATATCTGCATGATTGAATCACTATGAAATTTTTTTGACTGCCTTAGAACACATATATGCATGATTGAATCACCATGAAATTTTTTTGACATCCTTAGAACATATATATGCATGATTGGATTACTATGATTTTTTTTTTCAGCCTTAGAACACATACTTCCATGATTGAATCAATATGAATTTTTTTGGCCAGCCTTAGAACACATATTCAAAATTGAATCACTATAAATTTTTTTTTACAACCTGAGAACACATATCTGCATGATTGAATCACTATGAAATTTTTTTGACTGCCTTATAACACATATATGCATGATTGAATCACCATGAAATTTTTTTGACAGCCTTAGAACATATATATGCATGATTGGATAAGTATGATTTTTTTTTCAGCCTTAGAATACATATTTGCATGATTGAATCAATATGAAATTTTTTGGCCAGCCATAGAACACATATATGCATGATTGAATCACTACAATTTTTTTTTAGAGCATTAGAGCACATATATGCATCATTGAATCTCTATAAATTTTTTTTGACAACCTTAGAACATATATCTGCTTGATTAAATCACTATGAAATTTTTTTGACACCCATAGAACACATATACGCATGATTAAATCTTTGTGAAATTTTTTTGACAGCCATAGGACACATACACTATAAAAAAAAATTTACAGCCTTAGAACACATATATGCATGTTTGAATCTCTATGATTTTTTTTACTACCTTAGGACACATATATACATGATTGAATCTCTAGGAATTTTGTTTGACAACCTCAGAACACATATATGCATGATTGAATCACTATGAAATTTTTTGGACAGCCTTATAACAGATATATGCATGATTGAATCACTCTGAAATTGTTTTTATTGCCCTAGAACACATATATGCATGATTGAATCACTATGATTTTTTTTTTAAAACCTTAGAACACATATCTGCATGATTGAATCACTATGAAATTTATTTGACAGCCTTAGAAGACGTATATGCAAGATTGAATCACTTAGAAATTTTTTTGACAGCCCTAGAATGCATATATGCATGATTGAATCACTATGAATTTTTTTTGACATACTTAGAACACATATAAGCATGATTTAATCACTACGAATTTTTTTTGACAGCCTTATAACACATATATCCATGATTGAATCACTATGAAAATTTTTTGACAGCCTTAGAACATATATATGCATGATTGATCACTATGAATTTTTTTCCAGCTTTAGAACACATATATGCGTGATTGAATCACTATGAATTTTTTTGGACAGCCTTAGAACACATATATGCATGATTGAATCACTACAAATTTTTTTTTAGAGCATTAGAACACATATATGCATCATTGAATCACTATAAATTTTTTTTGACAACCTTAGAACGTATATCTGCATGATTAAATCACTATGAATTTTTTTTGACAGCCTTAGAACACATATATGCCGGATTGAATCAATATAAAAAAAATTTGACAGCCTTAGAATACATATATTCATGATTGAATCACTGTGAAATTTTTTTGATAGCCTTAGAACACATATATCTGTGATTGAATCAATATAATGTTTTTTTGACATCCTTAGAACACATATATGCATGATTCAATCACTATGAATTTTTTTTACTGCCTTTGAACACATATATGCATGATTGAATCACTATGAAGTTTTTTTGACAGCCTTAGAACACATATATGCATGATTGAATCACTATGAAATCTTATTGACTGCCTTAGAACACGTATATGCAAGATTGAATCACTATGAAATATTTTGCACAACCTTAGAACACATATATGCTTGATTCAATCAGTATGAAAACTTTTTTACAGCCTTAAAACATATATATGCCTGATTCAACCACTATGATTTTTTTTTGAAAGCCTTAGAACACGTATATGTTTGATTGAATCACTATAAATTTTTGTGAGAGTAGTAGAACTCATATATGCATGATTGAATCTCTATGAATTTTTTTTAACAGCCTTCAAACACATATAAGCATGATTAAATCACTATAAAAAATTTTTGACACGCTTAGAGCACATATATGCATGATTGAACCACTATGAAATCTTATTGATTGCCATAGAACACATATCTGCACGATTGAATCACTATGAAATTTTTTGACTGCCTTAGAACACATATATGCATGATTGAGTCACCATGAAATTTTTTTGACATCCTTAGAACATATATATGCATGATTGGATCACTATGATTTTTTCTTTCAGCCTTAGAACACATATTTGCATGATTGAATCAATATGAAATTTTTTGGCCAGCCTTAGAACGCATATATGCATGATTGAATCACTACAAATTTGTTTTAGAGCATTAGAACACATATATGCATCATTGAATCACTAGAATTTTTTTTTGACAACCTTAGAACATATATCTGCTTGATTGAATCACTATGAATTTTTTTTGACAGCCTTATAGCACATATATGCCTAATTGAATCACTATAAAAAAAATTGACAGCCTTATAACACATCTATTCATGATTGAATCACTCTGAAATTTTTTTGATAGCATTAGAATAGATATATGCGTGATTGAATCAATATGATTTTTTTTTGACAACCTTAGACCACATATTTGCATGATTGAATCACTATAAAATATTTTTGACAATCTATGAACACATATATGCATGATTGAATCACTATAAAATATTTTGCACAACCTTAGAAACCATATATGCATGATTCAATCACTATGAAAACTTTTTTACAGCCTTAGAACATATATGTGCCCGATTGAACCACTATGAAATTTTTTTGACAGCCTTAGAACACATATATATGTGTTTGAATCACTACAAATTTTTTTGAGAGCAATAAAACTCATATATGCATGATTGAATCACTATGAATTTATTTTGACAGCCTTAGAACACATATAAGCCTGGTTGAATCACTATAAAAAAATTTTGACAGCCTTAGAACACATATATGCATGATTGAATCACTATGAAATCTCATTGACTGCCATAGAACACATATATGCACGATTGAATCACTATGAAATATTTTTCACAACCTTAGTACACATATATGCATGATTCAATCACTATTAGAACTTTTTTACAGCCTTAGAACATATATATGCCAAATTGAATCACTATGATTTTTTTTTGACAGCCTTAGAACACATATATGCATCCTTGAATCAATACTATTTTTTTTTAGAGCAGTAGAACACATATATGAATGATTGAATCACTATGATTTTTTTTTGATAGCCTTGGAACACATATAAGCATGATTCAATAACTATAAAAAAAATTTGACAGCCTTAGGACACATATATGCATGATTGAATCACTATGAAATTATTTTGCAACCTAAGAACACATATATGCATGATTGAATCAGATGAATTTTTTTTTACAGCCTTAGAACACATATATGCATCATTGAATCACTACAAATTTTTTTTTAGGGCATTACAACACATATCTGCATGATTGAATCACTATGATTGTTTTTTTGACGGCCTTAGAATATATATATGCATGACTGGATCACTATGGATTTTTTTTGCAGCCTTAGAACACATATATGCATGATTGAAATACCATGAAATTTTTTGTCCCGCTTTAGAACACATATATGCCTGATTGAATCACTATAAATTTTTTTAGAAAGCATTATTACAAATATATGCATGATTAAATCACTATAAAATTTTTTTGACAACTTTAGAACACATATATGCCTGAATGAATCACTATGAATCTTTTTTGACAGCCTTAGAACTCATATATGCATGATTGAATCACTATGAATTTTTTTTTACAGCCTTACAGCACATATCTGCAGGATTGAATCACTATAAATTTTTTTTTGACAGCCTTAGAACATGTATAAGCATGATTGAATCACTATGAATTTTTTTTGACTACCTTAGAACATATATATGCATGATTGAATCAGTAAGAAATTATTTTACAGCCTAATAACACATATATGCATGATTGAATCACTATGAAATTTTTTTGACAACCTTAAAAGACATATATGCTTGATTGAATCACTACAAAAAAATTTTAGGGCATTAGAACACACGTATGCATGATTGAATTACTATAACTTTTTTTTGACAACCTTAGAACACATATTTGCATGATTGAATCACTATGAAATTTTTTTGACAGCCCTAGAACATATATAGGGATGATTGAATCACTATAAATTTTTTTTGTAGCCTTAGAACACATATATGCTAGATGAATCACTATCAAATTTTTTTATCCGTGATTGAATCCCTAAAATTTTTTTTTGAGAGCATTTTAACACATATATGAAGGATTGAATAACTATAATTTTTTTTTTGACAACCTTAGAACACATATCTGCATGATTGAATCACCATGAATTTTTTTGGACAACCTTAGAAGATATATACACATGTTTAAATCACTGTAAATTTTTTTTGCAGCATTAGAACACATATATGCATGATTGAATCACTTTGAAATTTTTTTGGCAGCCTCAAAACACATATATGCATGATTGAATCACTATAGAAAAAATTTGAGAGCATTAGAACACATATATGCATGATTGAATCACTCTAAATTTTTTTTGACAACCTTAGAACACATATCTTCATGATTGAATCACTATAAATTTTTTGTGACAACCTTAGAACACATATCGGCATGATTGAATCACTATGAAATTTTTTTTGAGAGCCTTAGAACACATATTTGCCTGATTGATTCACTAAGAAATCATATTGACAGCCTTAGAATACAAATATGCATGATTCAATCACTATGAATTTTTTTTTACTGCCTTAGAACACATATATGTAAGATTGAATCACTATGAAATTTTTCTGAGAGCTTAGAGCACATATATGCATGATTGAGTCACTTTTAATTTTTGTTGACAACCTTAGAACACATAAATGCGTGATTGAATCACTATGAATTTTTTTTTACAGCCTTAGAACACATATATGCAAGATTGAATCACTTTGATTTTTTTTTTACATCCTTAGAACACATATATGCATGTTTAAATCTATGTGATTATTTTTGACAGCCTTAGAACTGATGTATGCACGATTGAATCACTATAAAAAAGTTTTGACAGCCTTAGAAAACATATATGCATGTTTGAATCACTATGAATTTTTTTTTACTACCTTAGGACACATATATGCATGATTGAATCACTATATAAATTTTTTTTGACAGACTTAGAACACATATATGCATGATTGAATAACAATGATTTTTTTTTGACCGCCTTAGAACACATATAGGCATGATTAAGTCACGATAATTTTTTTTTACAGCCTTAGAACGCATATATGCTTGATTAAATTACTATGATTTTTTTTTTTTGATAACCTTAGAATACATATATGCATGATTGAATCACAATGTAATTTTTTTGACACCCCAGAACACATATATGCATGATTGATTCACTATGAAAAATTTTTTATAGCCTTTGAACACATATATGCATGATTGAATCACTTTGAATCTCTATAAAAAAAAATTGACATCATTAGAACACATATATGCACGATTAAATCACTATAAATTTTTTTTTTAAATCTTTAGAACACATATATGCATGATTGAATCACTATGAAATTTTTTTGACAGCCATAGAACACATATATGAATGATTAAATCACTACGATTTTTTTTTTACAGCCATAGAACACATATATGCATGATTGAGTCACTATGAAATTTTTTTGACACCCTTAAAACACATATATGCATGATTGAATCACTATGAATTTTTTTTGACATCCTTAGAACAAATACATACATGATTCAGTCACTATGAATTTTTTTACAGCCTTAGAACATATATATCCATGATTGAATCACTATAATTTTTTTTTTACGGCTTTAGTACACATATATCCATGAATAAATCTTTGTGAAATTTTTTTAACAGCCTTAGGACACATATATGCTAGATTGAATCACTATAAAAAAAATTTGACAGCCTTAGAACACATATATGCATGTTTGAATCACTATGATTTTTTTTTTACTACCTTAGGACACATATATGCATGATTGAATCACTATGATTTTTTTTTAAAACCTTAGAACACATATCTGCATGATTGAATCACTATGAAATTTTTTGGATAGCCTTATAACACATATGTGCAAGATTGAATCACTATGAAATTATTTTTATTGCCCTAGAACACATGATTTTTTTTTTAAAATCTTAGAACACATATCTGCAAGATTGAATTACTATGAAATTTATTTGACAACCTTAGAAGACATATATGCAAGATTGAATCACTTTGAAATTTTTTTGACAACCCTAGAATGCATATATGCATGATTTAATCACTATGAATTTTTTTTTACTGCTTTATAATAGATATATGTATGATTGAATCACTATGAAAATTTTTTGACAGCCTAAGAACATATATATGAATGATTGGATCACTATAAAAAAAAATTTCAGCCTTAGAACACATATATGCATGATTGAATCACTATGAAATTTTTTGGCCAGCCTTAGAATACATATATGCGTGTTTGAATCACTATAAATTTTTTTTGAGAGCATTAGAACACACATATGCATCATTGAATCACAATAATATTTTTTTGACAACCTTAGAACATATATCTGCATGATTGAATCGCTATGATTTTTTTTTGACAGCCTTAGAGCACATATATACATGATTGACTGTGAACACCCCAAATTTTTCAAAAATTTGTAAATATCCCCTTTTTGCCCTTTGCCCCCATTTTCTGGGTAATTGAGTCACTTTTAAATCTAAATTCCATTTTATTTCTTAAGTTTTCTGAAATTAAATCCATTTGGTATATCTCACTCAATTTTGGATCCGGATCCAGATAAAAGATCCAAATCTGAGCTTCGCTATCCAATTTTTAAAACCAAATTTTCAAAATTACCAAAATAACCTTTTGAAAGGCTCAGACAGTTTGTCCTATATCCGTTTGGATCCATCGAGTTGTATTTCTCAATTCGAGGTTTACAACTCGAATATTTTCTCAAAACTTGGGTCCAAACCCATTCTTCTGAAGAAATTTCCCCAAAATAGCCTAAAATTCTCGAAAAAACACTTTTGTAAATATTTCTCAGAAAAATACAAAAAAATTAGTGTTTAATCTTTGTTTTCCCATAAATGTTAGGATTTTGTTCCAAAAATATCAAAAAAATATATAAAATGAAGAAAAGAACAAAAAAATAAAAATATAGAAAAAAAAAGAAATAAGTTTTTTTTTTTTTAAATCCCCCTTTTGAAAAACACCTCTCAAAAACCAAAACCACTTTTTTTTTAAAACACTTTTGAGAAGGACCGCCTTTTTGAAAAAGTTTTTTTAACAAGTTTCCTTTAGGGCATTTCTCGGATCCTCTCTCCATCTCACGATTCGTCTCGCCTTCCGTCGTCTCGCCCTTTCCATGATGCAGGCCCTTCCTCTGGAGGGTTTCAGATCGCGTGCCCCTCATTCACCCTTCATCTGCAACAACCTCATTCACCTCTCGTCTCCATCACCCATCTTCTTCCACCCCCCCCATGTGCGAGCTGCTCTCCATGGCCTTCCTCCGAACCCTCCATCACGAACAACTTCATCTCCAGCCATTCATCCCCCGACCGTGGTGGCTCTCCCGATCCTCCCTCTCGATCTTTAAAAGGGGCATGAAGGGGAAGCTAGAGAAAGGGTCTTTTTTTTTATCATCCATCGCTCTCGCATCTGCGGGACACCAAGCAGTCCTCCTCCATCCCGATCTCTTCTGAGGTGATCGAAGGAAGCCGATTCACCTCCACAAACTCTGCAAAAACCACAATGCTTCATCTCCAGCAAACCGAAAGAAGATCGAACCCCTCTGCAAAAGGCTGGTAAGGGTCCCTTGCTCACCTCCAATTCTCTGCATTGCTACGTTTTGCTTTCCTTCTCCCATTCCCTTGTTTTTGCATTTTTTTGTTTTGTTTTTTTTTTTTTTTTTTGGTTTTGGGTTATGCCCCATTAATGCATCATCGGATAAATCGGTTTGCCTATGACAATGCCGACCTCTCGTATGCAAAATTAACAAGGATCGTGGTATTCCAACATTTGATTTCTTCATTTACCGCTTATTCCGATTTTAGCTCATGTCTTAATTTTCGACTTGCATCTGTTTCCTTTCTTTTTATTCTTACCTGCATTCTATTTTAATTTGTCTCGATTTCTATCACTTTATTTCTGTTTGTTTTAATGTCGGATTGGGTTTTGTTTTATTTTGATTTATTTCAAGTTATGCTAGGCCTATCTATTTCATTGAAACACTCTCTGTAATGCCAAACTGCTCATAGCAGCCTCGACTTACAGGTGTAACATTTGCGGAATCTTCATATTTCTGTATTTCCTTCACTGTTGCTCTGCAACTCGGTATAGAACCGCTTTGCTTCTGTTCACACTTGACTCTCTCTGCAAGAGCGCTCGATCCATTGATCTTGGCTCCTGTTAATACTGCTCACCATTGCCATGTTATATTTCGTCATTCATTTCCTTGTTTTGATCTTCAGCATTCGGATCATTACAGTATAAGCATCTGATGCTCTCTTTCCTTCCTACTTTCACCGATTGTTGCTGAAGATGCTTTAAGTCATGCTGATGATGTATATCCCGCACCCATTTTGGCGTGTGGTTCATCATGATTGGATCTAAGTGTTCTTCTGTTTTATCGTAAAATAATCTCTGGAATTATCGGTTTATTTTTTTTTTATCACTTTTTGATTTAGAGTCCCTTTCCCTCATTTAATTTTGTCATTCAGCAATCATACCATTTTATTTTGCTTAATGGCCTACGTTTCATCATCACTTGTTGATACAGGTTAGTACCACATTTTATATTGTTTGTGCCTTGTCCTTCATTTTTAACCACATCTGTATTCCAGACCTCCCTACACAGTGTATTTAAAACAACGTTTACACCATAGCATCGTCCTCATCCATCATGTTCCTACCTCCCCTGATCATCAGCTACATTCATGAGGTAGCCGTCGCACCTTGTCACTGTATGTTGCTGCAACCCCTTTTACAAAATTTTCTATCATATCTATCCCTTTTTGTACATTCGTTATTCTCCAACCTCACCCATGGTACCTAAGTTCTGCAAAATCTAGATTCTCAAAGCATAGTCGCACAGATGATGGTTTGAAATCAAAGGTGGAAGGTAAGGAGGGTTTCTGGAAAAGAATATTTGGTGAGTTAAGGGGCAAACTCGCAAATATTTGTGGAGAAGTGCCTATCTTTGCTTGATCATTATAAGACTCTCTTATGCTAAATTTGTCAACATTTCATTTTTTTTATGGCTAACTCTGGTTGTCTTCGTGATTAGCAGTTCGTTAGAAGCGTTGGGCGCCGAGTATATTGTGCTCTGAAGGTATGAAATGTGAAATGAATTCCCTGGTTATAAGTTCTGGTTATTACATCTTGGGTATCAAATGTATAAGAGGTTATTTGGATTTAGAATTCTGTGTTAATTCTTTGTTGAATACATTGGATGCATGATTTAAATATATGGCTAAATCCTTACATCCTGTACTTCACACTCAGCACATCACTTTTGTTCTCCTGCTACATCCTAGTGACCATCAACATAACACTCCACCTATTATAACACAATGTTACAACCACAACCACAGCATTTACCCCCATCAGCATGTGCACATTTGTCTGTTGCACAGTATCTTTTGCACACATTCACATTTCACATATACTTGCTACACTTTTCATCTTCACCATACTTGATATATCTTCCACAGCACAGCATACATTCCATCCCATCACTAACATTCATTAACCATTAGTTATTTTTACCTGCATTACTAACATTCCATTAACCATTCACTTCACTGTTGCACATATCCAACCATATCCACCCGTCAACCATACCAGTCCTACTAATAGTTATATTGACAGATTAGCTTGATGCTCAACTCATTCTGAATGAAATAAAGATTTAGGTCGGATGCCATCTTCTAAAACAATTGTTATTAATGGACTGGTTAGATCTTAGATTAGATGGTATATAGTTACCTAATGAGTTCGTATGGTTCGCATTAGCAAGTTGATGGTATAACTGAGTTAGGGAAGGTGTTAATAGAAGGTGTGCCGATTCCTACTAACCAGTCTGTACTTGGCAATAGGTGTGAATGGTTAAATCTAATACTAGGAAGCGTCTTTTATTTTCAATAACCTGCAGCGGTATTGACAACCTCTGTTAGCATCATTCATCGGTCAGTATAGGCACTGATGGTTAGTGTAGACAACATCTAAGCATAATACTAGGGCATGCAGGCCCCTGCTGTCTCCTTTCTATTTTCATATCATCTGTTGTAGGTGTCTCAACAGCATCTTGTGATTGCCCATTCACGAATATTGCATTCCCAGTATGTCATGTCTTGGGGGGAAGCAATGCCTCCTATGTTAGCCCTGATGGTCCCATGCAACTCTTTTACACACAATCTCTCGACTTATAATCTGTAGGTTTTTGGGATGGTTGCCAGTTTTTTTTTTTTGTTTAGGAGGATCGACTCTCTGCAAAGGGGGAGATTGCCAGTGTTTTAACATACGTGTGTTGTCAACTTGCAACACCTTGATATTCCGTCTGTTATTTATGTATTGCATTGTTTATACCTACCATGACATATTAGCTCTCCATATTAGCCTTCAATTCCATCATCTGTCATGATAACACACGTATGTTAAAACACTTATATTTCTGCAACCCTACCTTACCATTTATCCATACACCATGGCATAGCATCACACACATCTTCATATACATTTAGATGATTATACTCATGTGTACATTTCTCATGTAGCATAATCATGGTATTTTGAATTTGATTTGGTATTATTATTTTTTTTTTCTTTTTTTTCTTTTCTTCATTATTCATATTCATGTAAGCTTTGCTTTATGGCTAAACCTTATCTTTTGCAGGGAATATACAGAAAACATTATTTCTTTTCTTAGTTGTAACTCAATATTGTAATAAGCTAGATGATTAATGAAAAATTTACATTTCCAGTTTTTAGATAGAATGAATGAGCATAGTAATGTCATAAATTGCTTGTTTTCATGCATTTTTGTCTTTATTTCTCAAAATCTCACAATGGTGAAACACGAATGACACGTGCACCATTTCGTAAGAGGTAATTAATCCTAAGTTGATGATTTACATCAACGGCCATAGTCGTAAACAAGACTTAGGATTTTTATCTTTTACGAAATAACACTGGATCCACACTTGATCCGTTTTCAAAATTCATCATATTTTCCTTAAATATTTTTCTCCTTTTATCAGAATTTAACCTAAAACTAACTCAAAATATATACCAATGGCCATAGTCAGGGTATATTGAGAGTTCATTTCATTTTAAATTCGATAAAAGCACCAAACGTATTTCATTCTTCTCTTGAATCCAAATATAGATTATTATATAATACATTCAATGACCATAGTCAAGGATGTATTATATCTTCAATCTTATTTTAATTCATCTAAAGAATGGAATAGCTTTTCAAAATCCAATTTCAAATTCTTCAAATTCATTTATCATTTAGGATAGAATTACATCATATTTTTCAAAATTCCTTTTTCAAAAACTCCAAGTGATGTAAATATCTTCCTCAATCTATCCTCAAGTCTTATAAAATCAAAATTCATCCTTTCATTTTTCGAATTCAATTTCATTTTCAAACTCAAAGTTCAATTTAACTTTGAGATTTCAAAGTCATCTTCTTTTTTTTTTCAAATTCAAATCAGATTTCAAAGTTCAATTTGACTTTGAAATTTCAAATTCATTTTATATTCAAAACTCCAATCAAACTCAAAGTTCAATTTAACTTTGAGATAATTGATTCAAACTTTCAAAATTCAAGGTCTAATTTGACTTTGAAATTCATTTGTATATTGAAATTCTAAATTTCATTTTCCAAGCTCAATTTAAAACTTGGAAATTCTTAATTTATCTTCTGAATTTAACAACTCCAAATCCACCTTAGGATCCAGAACTCAAACTTCCACCTTGGATCTCAGACTTCAGATCCAAATCCGTTTTAGAATCCGGAACTCAACTTCACCTTGGATCTCAGATTACAGATCCG
This sequence comes from Nuphar pumila, assembly GCF_984573655.1. NCBI lineage: Eukaryota > Viridiplantae > Streptophyta > Magnoliopsida > Nymphaeales > Nymphaeaceae > Nuphar > Nuphar pumila. Next base: position 105,730,973 of record NC_143249.1, read on the forward strand.
AAATCCATTCTAGGGTCAGAACCCAATTCTACTTTTGAATCTCAGACTTCAGATCCAAATCCATTTTAGGATCCAGAACCCAGTTCCACTTTGGATCTCAGACTTCAGATCCAATTCCATTTTAGGATTCAGAACCCAATTCCACTTTGGATCTCAAACTTCAGATCCAAATCCATTTTAGGATCCAGAACCCAGCTCCACTTTGGATCTCAGACTTCAGATCCAATTCCATTTTAGGATCCGAAATCCAATTCCACTTTGGATCTCAAACTTTAGATCCAATTCTATTTTAAGATCCAGAACTCAATTCTACCTTTAGATCTCAGATTTCAGATCCAATTTCATTTAGGATCCAGAATCCAATTCCATTCCCAATTCTAGATTTCAAATCCAATTCCATTTTCAGATCTCATCTGAACTTCCTAAATACATTTCTATACCATTTGATTTTCTCGAATCCATCTTGATTTCAAATTTGAAATCCAAATTCCATTTCAAATACTCATTTCCTTCCTAAATCCATGATTAAATTCAAAGTCCATTTCTGACTTTGAAACTTCATTTCCTTTCATTTCAAAGCTTCAAATCATTCTTTCAATCAAGATTTATTCTGCCAACTCTGGTTCACTTCAAAGACTTAGAACTTCCTTGATCTATCTCAAGTTCTAAAGTTAGATTCAATCATTTCTTCACTCCCTTACCAAGTTCATCTCAGAATACTTGAAAATTTTCAAAACATCTTTCAAAAAGAGCATACATCCTTGCATTGCACAAGCATGATTCTTTGTGCATTTAGATTTAGAATAAATTCTTAGATGATATTTAGGCAAAGCAAAAGGCATAGATTCGATTCTTGGTTCGATTACCCCTGGTAAAGGTGCCAGGAACGGTCGAACCTCGTACCGACGAGCGAATCTCGTCTCTCCATTTTTCCCGCAAACATTTTCAAAACGGCGGCGAGTTAAATTTCTAAATATTTTCAAATAAAGGTCAAGTGAAAACCCGCAAAAGAATTCCTCTCTCTTCTCTCTTCTTTCTTTTCTCTTCTCTCTTCGTTTTCTCTCTTTTTATTTTTCTCCATTCAAAAAGGAGGAAAATAGAGGTTAGAAAAAGAAAAGAGAAGGAACAGAGAGAAACCACAAGAGAGGAAAAATTTTGCGATGATCACATTGAGTCACCGTGAATTTTTTTTGACAACCTTAGAACACATATATGCGTGATTGAATCAATATAATTTTTTTTTTACAGCCTTAGACCACATGTTTGCATGATTGAATCACTATAAAATGTTTTTGACAGCCTATGAACCCATATATGCATGATTGAATCACTATGAAATATTGTTGACATCCTTAGAATACATATATGCATGATTCCGTCACTATGATTTTTTTTTTACTGCCTTAGAACATATATAGGCATGATTGAATCACTCTAAAGTTTTTTTGACAGCCTTATAACACATATATGCATTATTGAATCATTATGAAATCTTATTGACTGCCTTAGAACACATACATGCATGATTGAATCACTATGAAATATTTTGCACAACCTTAGATCACATATATGCATGATTCAGTCACTATTAAAACTTTTTTACAGCCTTAAAAGATATATATGCCTAATTGAACCACTATGAATTTTTTTTGACAGCCCTAGAACACATATATGTATGATTGAATCACTATAAATTTTTTTGAGAGTAGTAGAACTCATCTATGCATGATTGAATCACTATAAAATTTTCTTGACAGCCTTAGAACACATATATGCATATTTGAATCACTATGAAATATTATTGACTTCCATAGAACACATATATGCATGATTGAATCACTATGAAATATTTTTCACACCCTTAGTACACATATATGCCTGATTCAATCACTATGAAAAGTTTTTTACAGCCTTAGAACATATATATGCCTGATTGAATCACTATGAATTTCTTTTTGACAGCCTTAGAACACATATATGAATGATTGAATCACTAATTTTTTTTTTGAGAGCTGTAGAACACATATATGCTTGATTGAATCACTATGAATTTTTTTTGACAGCCTTAGAACACATATAAGCATGATTCAATCACTATAAATTTTTTTTGAAATTATTTTCCAACATAAGAACACATATATGCATGATTAAATCACTATAATTTTTTTTAGGGCCTTAGAACACATATATGCAAGATTGAATCACTATAAAATTTTTTTGACTACGTTAGAACACATATCTGCATCATTGAATCGCTATGGTTTTTTTTTTACAGCCATAGAATATATATATGAATGATTGGATTGGATCACTATGGATTTTTTTTTCAGCCTTAGAACACATATATGCATGATTCAATCACCATGAATTTTTTTGGCCTGCCTTAGAACACATATATGCCTGATTGAATCACTACAAATTTTTTTTTAGAGCATTATTTTAAATATATGCATGATTAAATCACTATAAATTTTTTTTGACAACCTTAGAACACATATATGCCTTAATGAATCACTATGATTTTTTTTTGACAGCCTTAGAACTCATATATGCAAGATTGAATCCCTATGATTTTTTTTTAATAGCTTTATAACACATATACGCATGATTGAATCACGATAAAATTTTTTTGATAGCCTTAGAACACATATACGCATAATTGAATGGTTATGAATTTTTTTTGCACCCATAGAACGCATATATGAATGATTGAGTCACTATGAAATTTATTTGACAATCATAGAACACATATATGCATGATTGAATCACTATGAGATTTTTTTGATAGCCTTAGGACACATATATGCGTGATTGAATAAATACAAAATTTTTTTGACAGCCTAAGAACACATATATACATGAATGAATCGCTACAAAAATTTTTTGACAGCCTTAGAACACATATAACCATGATTTAATCACTATTAATTTTTTTTGACAGCCTTAGAACATATATATGCATGATTCAATCACTATAAATTTTTTTTGACAGCCTCAGAACACATATGTGCATGATTAAATCACTATGAGTTTTTATTGACAACCACAGAACACATATATGCATTATTGAATCACTATGAGATTTTTTTGATAGACTTAGAACACATATATGCATGATTGAATCAATATAATTTTTTTTGACACCCTTAGAACACATTTATGTATGATTGAATCACTATGATTTTTTTTACAGCCATAGAACACATATATGCATGATTGAAGCATTACGAATTTTTTATGACAACCTAGAACACGTATATGATTGATTGAATCACTATGAAATGTTTTTTACTACCATAGAACACATATATGCATGATTTAATCACTACGAGATTTTTTTGATAGCCTTAGAACACATATATGCATGATTGAATCTCTATAATTTTTTTTTTACTCCATTAGAACACATATATGCATGATTTTATCACTATAAATTTTTTTTGACAACCTTAGATACATAAATGTATGATTGAATCACTATGAAATAGTTGTGATAGTCGTAGAACACATATTTGAAGGATTCAGTCACCATAAATTTTTTTTGATAGCCTAAGAACACATATATGCATAATTGAATCACTATGGAATTTTTGTGACAGCCTTAGAACACATATATATTTATGATTGAATCACTATAAATTTTTTTTTATAGTCTTAGAACACATATATGAATTTTTTTTGGCAACCATAGAACACATATATGCATGATTGAGTTACTATAAGATTTTTTTGACAGCCTTAGAACACATATATACATGATTGAATCAATAAAAATATTTTTTTACGCCCTTAGAACACATATATGCAGGATTGAGTCACTATAATTTTTTTAGAGCATTAGAACACATATACGCAAGATTGAATCACTATAAATTTTTCTTGACAACCATAGAACACATATCTACATGATTGAATCACTATAAAATTTTTTAGACAGCCTTAGAGCATATATATGCATGGTTGGATCACTATGAAATTTTTTTGCAGCCTTAGAACACATATATGCATCATTGAATTATTATAAAATTTTTTGGCCAGCCTTAGAACACATATATGCATGATTGAATCACTATAAATTTTTTTTTAGAGCATTAAAACACGTATATCTATGATACAATCACTATAAATTTTTGTTGACAACCTTAGAACACACATCTGCATGAATTTATCACTATGAAATTTTTTTGACAGTCGTCGAACACATTTATGCATGATTGAATCACTATGAAATTTTTTCGACAGCCTTAGAACACATATATGCATAATTGAATCACTATAAATTTTTTTGAGATCATTAGAATACATATATGCATGATTGAATCACTATAAAAAAAATTTGACAGCCTTAGAACATATATATGCATGATTGAATCACTAAAAAAATTTTTTGACAGCCATAGAACACATTTATGCGTGATTGAATCAAAATAATTTTTTTTTGACAGCCTTAGACCACAAATTTGCATGATTGAATCACTAAGAAATCTTTTTGACAGACTATGAGCACATATATGCATGATTGAATCACTATGAAATATTTTTCACAACCTTAGCAGTCATATATGCGTGATTCAATCACTATGATTTTTTTTTTACTGCCTTAGAACTCATATACACATGATTGAATCACTATGAAATTTTTTTGCTGCCTTAGAACACATGTATGCATGGTTGAATCACTATGAAATTTTTTTGCAGCCTTAGAACAAATGTATGCACGATTGAATCACTACAATTTTTTTTTAAGAGAATTAGAACACATATATGCATCATTGAATCACTATAAATTTTTTTTGACAGCGTTAGAACACATATCTGCATGATTGAATCACTATGAAATTTTTTTGACCGCCTTAGAACATATATATGCATGATTGGATCACTATGAAATTTTTTGGCCAGCTATAGAACACATATATCCTTGATTGAATCACTAAAAGTTTTTTTTAAGAGCATTAGAACACATATATGCATAATTGAATCACTATAATTTTTTTTTGACAACCTTAGAACACATATCTTGATGATTGAATTACTATGAAATTTTTTTGACAGCCTTAGAACAGATATATGCATGATTGAATCAATACAAATTATTTTTTAGAGCCTTAGAACACATGTATGCATCATTGAATCACTATAAAAAAATTCTGACAACCTTAGAACACATGCCTGCATGATTGAATCACTATGAATTTTTTTTGACAGCCTTAGAATACATATATGCATGATTGAATCACTATAAAAAAATTTTGATAGCCTTAGAACACATATATGCATGATTGAATCATTATGAATTTTTTTGACAGCCTTAGAACACATATATGCATGATTGAATCAATATGAATTTTTTTTGACAGCCTTAGACCACATATTTGCATGGTTGAACAACTATGAAATCTTTTTAACCACCTATAAACACATATATTCATTATTGAATGACTATGAATTTTTTTTGACAACCATAGAATACATATATGCATGATTGAAACACTATGAGATTTTTTTGACAGCCGTAGAACACACACACATATATATATATATATATATATATAATTAAATAAAGACAAAAATTTTTTGACTGCCTTAGAACACATATATGCAAGATTGAATCACTACAAAATTTTTTTTACAGCCTTAGAACACATATATGCATGCTTGAAGCTGTATGAAAATTTTTTGACATACTTAGAACACATATAAGCATGATTTAATCACTATGAATTTTTTTTGACGGGCTTATAACATAGATAAGCAAGATTGAATCACTATGAATTATTTTTGAAAGCCTTAGAACATATATATGCATGATTGGATGACTATACATTTTTTTTCCAGCTTTAGAACACATATATGCATGATTGAATCAATATAATTTTTTTTTAAGAGCATTGGAACATATATATGCATCATTGAATTACTATAAAAATTTTTTGACAACCTTAGAACACAAATCTGCATGATTGAATCACTATGAAATGTTTTTGACAGCCTTAGAACACATATATGGATGATTGAATCACTATAAAAAAAATTTGACTGCCTTAGAACACGTATATGCATGATTGAATTCCTATAATTTTTTTTTTGACAGGCTTAGAACACATATATGTGTGATTGAATCAATATGAAATTTTTTTGCTAGCCTTTGACCACATATTTGCATGATTGAATCACTATGAAATCTTTTTGACAGACTATGAAAACATATATGCATGATTGAATCACTGTGAATTTTTTTTGACAGCCATAGAACACATATATGCATGATTGAATCACTATGAAATCTTATTGACTACCTTAGAACACATATATGCATGATTGAATCACTATGAAATATTTTTCACAACCTTAGAACACATATATGCATGATTGAATGACTATAAAATATTTTTGAGAACCCTACAACACATATATGCAAGATTGAATCAGTTCAAAAGTTTTTAGAGAGCCTTAGAACACATATATACATGATTGAATCACTATGAATTTTTTTTACAACCATAGAACACATATATGCATGATTAAATCACTATGAGATTTTTTTGATAGCCTTAGAACACATATATGCATGATTGAATCACTATGAATTCTTTTTGCAGCCTTAGAACACATATATGCATGATTGAATCACTATGAATTCTTTTTGCAGCCTTAGAACACATATATCCATTATTGAATCACTATAATTTTTTTTGGCCAGTCTTACAATCACATGATTGAGTCACTAAAAATTTTATTTGGCAGACTTTGAACACTTATATGCGTGCTTGAAGCACTATAAATTTTTTTTGACATCCTTAGAACATATATAAGCATGATTTAATCACTATGAAATTTTTTTGACAAACTTATAACACATATATGCATGATTGAATCACTATGAAATTTTTTTGACTGCCTTTGAACATATATATGGATGATTGGATCACTATGAATTTTTTTTTCAGCCTTATAACACATATAAGCATGATAGAATCACTATGAAGTTTTTTTGCCAGCCTTAGAACACATATATGCATCATTGAATCACTAATTTTTTTTTAGAGCAATAGAACACATATATGCATGGTTGAATCACTATAAATTTTTTTTGATAATCTTAGAACACATTTATGCATGATTGAATCAATATGATTTTTTTTTTGCAGCCTTAGACCACATATTTGCATGATTGAATAACTATGAAATCTTTTTGACAGCCTATGAACACATATATGCATGATTGAATCACTATGAAATATTTTTCACAACCTTAGAACACATATATGCTTGATTCAATAACTACGAATTTGTTTTTACTGCCTTAGAACACATATATACATGATTGAATCACTATGAAATATTTTCCACAACCTTAGAACACATATGCAATATTCAATCACTTTGAAAACTTTTTTACAGCCTTAGAACATATATATGCCTGATTGAATCACTATGAATTTTTTTTTACAGCCTTAGAAAATATATATGCATGATTGAATCACTATAAAGTTTTTTTGAGAGAAGTAGAAGACATATTTGCATTATTGAATCACTATGATTTTTCTTTGATAGGCTTAGAACACATATAAGAATTATTGAATCACTATGAATTTTTTTTGATTGCCTTAGAACACATATATGGATGATTGAATCACTATGAAATCTTATTGACTGCCTTAGAACACAGATATGCATGATTGAATCACTATGAAATATTTTTCACAACCTTAGAACACAAATATGCATGATTCAATCACTATGAAATTTTTTTAAAGCCTTAGAACATGTATATGGTTGATTGAATCACTTCGAATTTTTTTTGACAGCCTTAGAACACATATATGCATGATTGAATCACTATGAATTTTTTTTGACAGCCTTAGAACATATATATGCATGACTTAATCACTATGAAATTATTTTGCAGCCTAAGAACACATATATGCATGATGCAATCACTATGATTTTTTTTATGACAGAACACATATATGCATGATTGAATCACTACAAATTTTTTTTTTGGTCATTAGAACACATATATGCAAGAATGAATTAGTATAAATGAATCACTATGATTTTTTTTGACTACCTTAGAAGACATATCTGCATGAATGAATCACTATGATTTTTTTTTACAGCCTTAGAATAAATATATGGATGATTGGATCACTATGGAATTTTTTTGCAGCCTTAGAACACATATATGCATGATTGAATCTCTATGAATTTTTTTGGCCCGCCTTAGAACATATATATGCATCATTGAGTCACTACAAAATTTTTTTTAGAGCATTAGAACACATATATGCAAGATTAAATCACTATAATTTTTTTTTGACAACCTTAGAACACATATATGCCTGAATGAATCACTAAGAATTTTTTTTGACAGCCCAAGAACACATATATGCATGATTGAATCACTATAAATTTTTTTTGATAGCCTTAGAACACATATATGCATGATTGAATGGCTATGAAATTTTTTTGCAGCCTTAGAACACATATATGAAAGATTGAATCACTATGAATATTTTTTGACAGCCTTAGAACACATATATGCATGATTGAATCACTATGAAATCTTATTGACTGCCTTAGAACACATATATGCATGATTGAATCACTATGAAATCTTATTGACTGCCTTAGAACACATATATGCATGATTGAATCACTATGAAATATTTTTCACAACCTTAGAACACATATATGCATGATTCAATCACTATGGAAATTTTTTACAGGCTTAGAACATATATATGGCTGATTGAATCACTTTGAATTTTTTTTGACAGCCTTATAACACATATATATATGATTGAATCTCTATAGTTTTTTTTTTTAGAGCAGTAGAACACATATATGCTTGATTGAATCACTATCATTTTTTTTTGACAGCCTTAGAACACATATAAGAATGATTAAATCACTATGAAATTTTTTGACAGCCATAGAACACATATATGCATGAATGAATCACTATAATTTTTTTTTGACAGCCTTATAACACATATATGCGTGATTGAATCACTACAATTTTTTTTTGAGGTCATTAGAACACATATATGCAAGATTGAATTACTATAAATGTTTTTTGACTACCTTAGAATACATATCCGCATGATTGAATCGCTATGATTTTTTTTGACAGCCTTAGAATATATATATGCATGATTGGATCACTATGGAATTTTTTTGTAGCCTTAGAACATATATATGCATGATTGAATCACTATGAAATTTTTTGGCCCGCCTTGGAACACATATATGCATGATTGAATCACTACAAATTTTTTTAGAGAGCATTAGAACACATATATGCAAGATTAAATCACTATAAAAAAAATTTGACAAACTTAGAACACATATATGCCTGAATGAGTAAATATGATTTTTTTTTACAGCCTTAGAACTTATATATGCATGATTGAATCACTATAAAAAATTTTTGGCAGCCTTAGGACACATATATGCTTGATTGAATCACTATAAAACTTTTTTGATAGCCTTAGAACCCATATCAATGATTGAATGGCTATAAAATTTTTTTGCAGCCTTAGAACACATATATGAATGATTGAATCACTGTGAAATTTTTTTGACAATCGTAAAACACATATACGCATGATTGAATCACTATGAGATTTTTTTTATAGCCTTTTGACACATGTAAATATGATTGAATAAATACAAATTTTTTTTGATAGCCATAGAACATATATATGCAAGATTAAATCACTACAATTTTTATAGTCTTAGAATACATATATGCATGATTGATTCGCTATAAAAAATTTTTGAGAGCCTTCGAACACATATAAGCTTGTTTTAATCACTATGAAATTTTTTGATAGCCTTAGAACATATATATGCATGATTGAATCACTATGAAATTTATTTGACGGCCTTAGAACACATATATGCATGATTGTATCACTATGATTTTTTTTGACAACCATAGAAAACATATATGCATGATTGAATCACTATGAGATTTTTTTGATAACCTTAACACATATATGCATGATTGAATCAATACAAAAGTTTTTGACAGCCCTAGAACACATATATGCATGATTGAATCACTATGAAATATTTTTCACAACCATAGAACACATATATGCATGATTCAATCTCTATGATTTTTTTTTTACAGCCTTAGAACACATATATGCATGATTGAATCACTTGGAAATTTTTTTCACAGCCTTAGAACACATATATGCATGATTGAATCACTATGAAATCTTATTGACTGCCTTTGAACACATATACGCAGGATTGAATCACTATGAAATATTTTTCACAACCTTAGAACACATATGTGCATGATTCAATCACTATGAAAACTTTTTTACAGCCTTAGAACATATATATGCCTGATTGAATCACTATGAATTTTTTTTGACATCCTTAGAACACACATATGCATGATTGAATCACTATAATATTTTTTTTAGAGCAGTACAACACATATATGCATGATCGAATCACTGTGAATTTTTTTTTACAGCCTTAGAACTCATATATACATGATTGAATCACTATGAATTTTTTTTGACAACCATAGAACACATATATGTATATTTGAATCACTATGAGATTTTTTTGACAGCCTTAGAACACATATATGCATGATTGAATCAATACAATTTTTTCTATGATTAAATCACTATGATTTTTTTTTTATAGCCTTAGAACACCTATATGCATGATTGAATCACTATAAATATTTTTTGACAGCCTTAGAATACATATATGCATGATTGAATCACTATGAATTTTTTTTGACAACCTTAGAACACATATATGTGTGATTGAATCAGTATGAAATTTTTTGATAGCCTTAGACCACATATTTTCATGATTGAATCACTAAGAAATCTTTTCGACAGCCTATGAACACATATATGCATGAATGAATCAATATTTATAACAACCTTAGAACACATATATGCATGATTCAATCACTATGATTTTTTTTTTATTGCCTTAGAACACATATATGCATGATTGAATCACTATGAATTTCTTTTGACAGCCTTAGAACACAAATATTCATAATTAAATCTTTAAGAAATCTTATTGACTGCCTTAGAACACATATAAGCATGATTGAATCACTATGAAATATTTTTGATAACCTTAGAACATATATATGCATGATTCAATCACTATGAAAACTTTTTTACAGCCTTAGAACATATATATGAATGATTGAATCACAACAAAATTTTTTGAGAGCATTAGAACACATATATAAATGATTGAATCACTACAATTTTTTTGTGACAAGCTTAGAATACATATCTGCAAGACCGAATCACTAATTTTTTTTTTGAGAGCTTTAGATCGCATATATGCATGATTAAGTCACTATAAATTTTTTTTGACAACATTAGAACACATATATGCATGATTGAATCACTATACCAATTTCTAGACAGCCTTAGAGCACATATATGCATTATTGAATCACAATAAAATTTTGTTGAGCCATAGAACATATATATGTGTATTGATTCACTATAACATTTTTTTGACAACCTTAGAACATATATATGCATGATTGAATCACTATGAATTTTTTTTGACACCCTTAGAACACATATATGCATCATGGAATCGCTATGAAATTTTTTTGATAGCCTTAGATTATACATATGCATGATTGAATCACTATGAATTTTTTATGACAACCTTAGAACACATATATGCTTGACTGAATCACTATAAATATTTTTTGATAGCCTTAGAACACATATCTGCCTGATTTATTCACTAAGAAATCTTTTTGATAGCCTTAGAATACATATATGCATGATTGAATAACTCTGAATTTTTTTTTACTGCCTTAGAACACATATATGTAAGATTGAATCACTATGAAATTTTTCTGACATCTTGGAACACATATATGCATGATTGAGTCACTTTGAATTTTTTTTTACAACCTTAGAACACATAAATGCATGATCGAATCACTATGAAATTTTTTTGACAGCCTTAGAACACTTATATGCTTGATTGAATCACTATGATTTTTTTTTTACAGCCTTAGAACACATATATGCATAGTTGAATCACTATGATATTTTTTTACAGGCTTAGAACACATATATGCAAGATTGAATCACTATGGATTTTTTTTTGCAGCCTTAGAACACATATATGCATGATTGAATCACTATAAAAAAGTTTGGAATCACTTTGAACTTTTTTTTACTACCTTAGAACACATATATGCATGATTGAATCCCTATATATATTTTTTTTAAAACATAGAACACATATATGCATGATTGAGTCACTATGAATTTTTTTTTACAGCCATAGAACACATATATGCATGATTAAATCACTATGAATATTTTTTGACAGATATAAAACACATATATTCACGATTGAGTCACTATGAAATTTTTTTGACACCATTAGAACACATATATGCATGATTGAATCACTATGAAATTTTTTTGACATCCTTAGAACATATATATACATGATTGAGTCACAATGAATTTTTTTTCACCACATTAGAACATATATGTGCGTGATTGAATCACTTTAAAAAATTTTTGATAGCCTTAGAACACATATCTGCCAGATTGATTTACTATGAATTTTTTTTGACAGACTTGGACCACATATATGCTTGATTGAAACACTATAAATTTTTTTTGATAGCCTTAGAACACATATATGCATGATTGAGTCACTCTGATTTTTTTTATAGCGTTATAAAATATATATGTATGATTAAATCACTATTAAATTTGTTTAACGACATTAGAACACATATATGCTTGATTGAATCACTATAAATTTTTTTTTAGAGTCTCAGAACACATATCTGCATGTTTGAATCACTATAAATTTTTTTTGACAGCCTTAGAACACATATATGCATTATTGAATCATATCGAATTTTTTGACAGTCTTAGAACACATACCTGCCTGATTAATTCTCTTTGAATTTTTTTGGACAGCCTTCGGATACATATATGCATGATTGAATCACTATGAAATATCTTTTACCAAGATTGAATCACTATGAATTTTGATTTGCAGCCTTAGAACACATATATGCATGATTAAATCCATGTGAATTTTGTTTGACTGCCTTAGAACACATATATTCACGATTGAATCACTATAAAAAACTTTTGACAGCCTTAGAACACATATATGCATGTTTGAATCACTATGAACTTTTTTTGACTACCTTAGGATACATATATGCATGATTGAATCACTATGATTTTTTTTAACTACCTTAGAACACATACATGCATGATTAAATCACTATGAAATGTTTTTATAGCCTTAGAACACATATCTGCATGATTGAATCACTATGATTTTTTTTTTCACAACCCTAGAACATACATATGCATGATTGATTCACTATGAAATTTTTGTGGCAGCCTTAGAACACATATATGCTTGATTAAATCTCTAAGAATTTTTTTTGATAGCCTTAGAACACATATATACATGATTGAATCACTATGAAATTTTTTTTGACAATCGTAGAAGAAATATGTGCATTATTGAATCACTATAAAAGTTTTTTTAAAACCTTAGGACAAATATATGCATGATTGAATCACTATGAAATTTTTTTGACAGCCTTAGAACATATATATGCAAGATTGAATCTCTATGAATTTTTTTTGACTTCCTTAGAACATATATATGCGCGATTGAATGACTATAAATTTTTTTTGACAGCCTTAGAACACATATCTCCAAGATTAAATCACTATGAAATTTATTTGACAGCCTTAGAACACATATATGCATGATTGAATCACTATGAAATTTTTTTGACAGCTCTAGAACACATAAATGCTTGATTGAATAACTATGATTTTTTTTTGACAATCGTAGAACAAATATTTGCATTATTGAATCACTATCAAATTTTTTAACAACCTTAGGACACATATGTCTGATTGAATCACTATGATTTTTTTTGACAGCCTTAGTACATATATCTTCATGATTGAATCACTATAAATTTTTTTGACAGACTTAGAACACATATATGCTTGATTGAGTCACTATGAAATGTTTTTGACAGCCTTAGAACATATACATTCATGATTGAATCACTATGAATTTTTTTTGAAAGGCTTCGAACACATATTTGCATGATTGAATCACTATGAAATTTTTTTGAACCCATTAGAACACATATATGCATGATTGAATCACTAAGAAATTTTGTTCACATACTTGAAACACATATATGCTTGATTGAGTCACTATGAATTTTTTTTTGACAGTATTAGAACATATACATGCATACTATGAAATTTTTTTGACAAGCTTAGAACACATATATGCATGATTGAATTACTATAAAAAATTTGTGACAGCATTAGAACACATATATGCATGATTGAATCACTATGAATTTTTTTTGACAGCCTTAGAACACAAATATGCATGATTGAATCACTATGAGATTTTTTGACAATCGTAGAACAAATATATGCATTTTTAAATCACTATGAATTTTTTTTTAACAACCTTAGGACACATATATGCATGATTGAATCATTGTGATTTTTTTTTACTGCCTTAGAACGCATATATGCTTCATTGAATCACTATCAACTTTTTTTGACTTCGTTAGAACACATATCTCCCTGATAGAATCACTATGAAATTTTTTGACATACTTAGAACACATATATGCATGATTGAGTCACTATCAATTTTTTTTGACAGTATTAGAACATATAGATGCATAATTGAAGCAATATGAATTTTTTTTGACAGCATTAGAAGACATATATGCATGATGAAATAACTATGAAATGTTTTTGACAGCCCTAGAATACAAATATGCATGATTGAATCTCTGTGAAATTTTTTTGACAATCGTTGAACAAATATATGCATTATTGAATCACTATGATTTTTTTTTAATAACCCAAGGACACATATATGCATGATTGTTTCACTAAGAAATTTTTTTGACAGCCTTAGAACAAATATATGCATGATTGAATCACTATAATTTTTTTTTGACAATCATAGAACATATATATGCATTATTGAATCACTACAAATTTTTTTTAACATCCTTAGGACACATATGTGCATGATTGAACCACTATGAAATTTTTTTGACAGCCCTAGAACATATATATGCATGATTGAATCACTTTGACATTTTTTTTTGACAGCCTTAGAATGCATATATGCATGATTGAATCACTATGAATTTTTTTTGACAATCGTAGAATAGATTTATGCATTATTAAATCACTATGATTTTTTTTTGACAACCTTAGGACACATATATGCATGATTGTTTCACAATGAATTTTTTTTGACAGCCTTAGAACACAAATAACTCCGCCTGTGTATAACTGTTTAGTTATACACTGCCGGTCCCAAGCCCAGATAAAGGAGGAGGGTTGCGGTAGGCCTGTGACAGCCAGCATAAAAACTTAGTCATACCCTATGAAAATGAACCAATATGAGAATTTCGTTGGGGCGTTCCCTACTGAGCGACGCGCTGTACTCTCTAGGCCCGGAGGCAGTGATAAATGGGCAAGGGTTGCTAGGTCGTCGCCCAGAAGCGACGCGTCACACCGGCGCCCGGGTGTGGTGTCAAATAGGCAAGGGTTCCCTCACTTTGTTGGACGGGTGGGGGTAAAGAAATTAGTCCAAGACCATAAAATTAGGTTAGCCACTTGGAACATAGGGTCTTTAACTGGTAAGTTGGTAGAGTTAGTATATGTTATGTGTAGGAGAAAGATTGATATTTTATGTCTACAAGAGACCAAATGGGTAGGTGAGAAAGCAAAAGTGATAGAACCTTGGGGATATAAGATTTGGTATACAAGAATAAATAGGAATAGGAATGGAGTAGGGATTGTTATGAGTCAGTTTATAGATAATGTAGTTGAGGTCCGTAGGAAGGGTTATAGAATTTTACTTATTAAATTAGTATTAGGTACGGATATTATTAATATTATTAGTGTTTATGCACCTCAAGTAGGTTTAGATGATTCCATTAAGCATCAATTTTGGGAAGATTTAGATGGAGTAGTACAAGGGATATCTTATGGAGAAAAGATTTTCATCGGCGGTGACCTTAATGGACATGTAGGCATTAGTAGGGATGGATTTGAGAGTATCCATGGAGGCTATGGTATAGGAGAAAGAAATGAAAGTGGAGAAAGGATTTTAGATTTTTGTTTGTCCTATGATATGATCTTAGCAAACACTTGGTTTAGGAAGAGGGAGTCTCACCTAGTAACATTTAAAAGTGGGGTTAATACGAGTCAGATAGATTTTTTCCTACTTAGAAAGAGAGATAGGGGTTGTTGCATCGATTGTAAGGTTATACCGGGAGAAAGTGTAGCTACACAACATAGAGTCTTAATTTTAGATCTTAGAATTAGACAATGCCGCACAAGGGATAGACATAGGATAGATCCTAGAATTAAGTGGTGGGCACTGAAAGGAGCTAAACAAGGAATGTTTGTAGAGCAGGTAGTTAAGGAAGTTGATTGGTGTCGCGAGGAGGATTCAGAATCAATGTGGAATAAGATAGCGGGTGGCATGAGAAAAGTGGCTAAGGAGGTATTGGGTGAGTCTAAAGGCAGTGTACCACTAGGTAAGGATACATCATGGTGGAACGAGGATGTCAAATTAGATATTAAGGTTAAAAGAGAGTGTTATAGAAATCTAAGAGTCGTGATAATGAGAATTTGGAGAAGTATATGATAGCAAAGAAGGAAGCTAAAAAGGTAGTTCGAAACGCAAGGGCTAAGGTATATAAGGAGGTTTATGACAAGTTGGATACCAAAGAAGGCGAGAAGGATATTTATAGGCTTGCAAAGATGAGAGATAGGAAATCGAGGGATTTGGGTATGGTTAGATGTATCAAAGATGAAACGCAAAGGGTTTTAGTCAAAGATGAGGAGATTAAGGAGAGATGGAAAGATTATTTTGATAAGCTATTTAATGATAGTCATGCTCAAGATCTTGGAGACTTCTCCATTCCTTTTCATAAGATAAATCATGACTTTATGCGCAAGATTCAAAAGAAAGAAATTCCAGAGGCTTTGAAGAAAATAAAATCAAGAAGGGCAGTTGGCCTAGATGGTATACCTATCGAGGCTTGGAAATGCTTGGGAGAGAAAGGTTTAGAATGGTTGACAAATCTTTTTAACTTGATTTGGCGAACAAATAAGATGCCTAATGAGTGGAGGAAGAGTACTTTGGTGCCTTTATATAAGAATAAGGGTGATATACAAGATTGCACAAACTATCGTGGTATAAAACTCATGAGTCATACTATGAAACTTTGGGAGAGGGTGATTGAGTCTAGGTTGAGGAAGGTTGTCATGATATCGGAGAATCAATTTGGTTTTATGCCTAGAAGATCAACTATGGAAGCTATACATCTTCTTAGACAACTTATTGAAAGATATAGAGAGAGGAACAAAGATTTGCATATGGTTTTTATTGATTTAGAGAAGGCATACGATAGAGTACCTAGGGACGTTCTCTGGTGGACAATGATGAAGAAAGGTGTTTCTCTCAAGTACATTAGTATAATTAAAGATATGTATGAAGAAGCAGTAACCAATGTCCGCACTTGTGGAGGGGTGACAACCAATTTTCCGATAACGGTTGGGTTACATCAAGGATCTGCTTTAAGCCCTTTTCTATTTGCGATAGTGATGGATGAGCTTACGAGATCAATTCAAGAAAATGTACCGTGGTGTATGTTGTTTGCTGATGATATTGTTTTGATTGATGAGTCTAGAGCTGGGGTTAATGCTAAGTTAGAATTATGGAGACAGACATTGGAAGCTAGAGGTTTTAAGTTGAGTAAGAGTAAGACTGAATATATGGAATGTCGGTTTACTAAGCAACGAAGTAGTGATGGGAGTGTAGTGAAGCTTGGTGAGCAAGAAATACCGGTGAATGATTATTTCAAATATTTGGGATCCATCATTCAAAAGTATGGAGAAATTGATGGAGATGTAAATCATAGGATAAAGGTTGGGTGGATGAAATGGAAAAGTGCAACTGAAGTGTTGTGCGATCGTAGAATGCCATTGCGGTTGAAGGGAAATTTTTATAGGACGACTATTAGGCCCGCTTTATTATATGGTACGGAATGTTGGGCTGCCAAGAGACATCATATTCAAAAAATGAGTGTAGCTGAGATGCGGATGCTTAGGTGGATGTGTGGAAATACAATAAAAGATAAGATTCGGAACAAGGAGATACGTAAGAAGGTAGGTGTTGCACCCATCGAAAATAAGATGCGAGAGAATCGTTTACGGTGGTTTGGACATATTCGGCGAAGGCCTAATGATGCTCCAGTTAGAAGGTTGGAGAAATGGGAAAATATATTAGTTAAAAGAGGTCGGGGTAGGCCTATGAAGACTTGGATGGAGATGATAGGAAAGGATATGAATGCTTTGAACCTCACCGAGGACATGGCATTGGATAGAAATGATTGGAGGAAAAGGATTCATGTGGAAGACCCAAAATGAATTTCTTTTTTTGGTTCATATCGCTGACCCCAATTGTTTTGGGATGAAGGCGTAGTTGTTGTTGTTGTTGTTTGTTGTAGCCTTAGAACACAAATATGCATGGTTGAATCACTATAAATTATTTTTGACAAACGTAGAACAAATATATGCATTATTGAATCGCTACGAATTTTTTTTAACATTCTTAGGACACATATGTGCATGATTGAGTCATTGTAAAAAAAGTTTGACAGCCTTAGAACACATATATGCAAGCTAGAATCATTGTAAAAAGAATTTGACAGCCTTAGAACAAATATGTGCAAGATTGAATATCTATAAAAAATTTTGAAAGCATTAGAACAAATATATGCAAGATTAAGTCACTATAATTTTTTTTGACAACCTTAGAACACCTATCTGCAAGATTGAATCACTTTGAAAAAAATTTTAATAGCCTTAAAGTGCATATATGCAATGTTTGAATCATTATGATTTTTTTTTTACAGCCTTAGAACACATATATGCATGATTGAATCATTATGATTTTTTTTGATAGCCTTAGAACACATATATGCATGATTGAATCACAATGAAATTTTTTTGATAGCCTTACAATATATATGTGCAAGATTGAATCACTGTGAAATTTTTTTTACAGCCTTAGAATATATACATGCATGATTGAATCACTATGATTTTTTTTTGGCAACCGTAGAACAGATATATGCATTATTGCGTCACTATGAACTTTTTTTTAACAACCTTAGGACACATATATGCGTGATTGAATCACAATGATTTTTTTTTTGACAAACTTACAACATATATATGCAAGATTGAATCACTATGAAAGTTTTTTTGCTGCCTTAGAACATATAAATGCATGATTGAATCACTATGAAAATTTTTTGATAGGCTTAGAACACATATATGTATGATTGAATCACTATGAAATTTTTTCGACAGCCTTAGAACACATATGTGCATGATTGAATCCCTATGAATTTTTTTTTGACAGCCTTAGAACATATACATGCATGATTGAATCACTGCGGAATTTTTTGGACAGGCTTAGAACACATATATGTATGATTTAATCACTATGAAATTTTTTTGACAGCCTTAGAACGCATATATGCATGAATGAATCACTATGATAGTTTTTTGACAGCCTTAGAACACATATATGCAAGATTGAATCACTATAAAAAAAATTTGACAGCATTACAACATATATATGCTTGATTGAATCACTCAATTTTTTTTTACCGCCTTAGAACACATATATGCATGATTGAATCACTATGAAGTTTTTTTGACAGCCTTAGAACAGATATATGAATTATTGAATCGCTATGAAATTTTTTTGATAACCTTAGGACACATATATGCATGATTGAATCACAATGAAATTTTTTTGACAGCCATACTACATATATATGCAAGATTGAATCACTAAATTTTTTTTTTGACAGCCTTAGAACATATAAATGCATGAATGAATCACTATGAATTTTTTTTGACAGCCATACTACAAATATTTGCATGGTTGAATGAATATGATTTTTTTTTAAACGGCCTTAGAACACATATTTGCATGATTGAATCACTATGAAAGTTTTTGACAGCCTTAGAACACATATATGCAAGGTTGAATCACTAAAAAAAAAAATTAACAGCATTACAACACATATATGCATGATTGAATGACTATAATTTTTTTTTTGACAGCCTTAGAACACATATATGCATGATGGAATCACTATCAATTTTTTTCGACAATTGTACAATAGATATTTGCATTGTTAAATCACTATGAATTTGTTTTAACAACCTTAGGACACATATAAGGATGATTGAATCACCATGATTTTTTTTCGACAGCCTTGGAACATATATATGCAAGATTGAATCACTAGAAAATGTTTTTGACTTCCTTGGAAAATATATATTCATGATTAAATCACTATGAAATTTTTTTGATAGCCTTAGAACACATATATGCATTATTGAATCACTATGAAATTTTTTTGACATCCTTTGAACACATATATGCTAGATTGAATCACTATGAAATTTATTTGACAGCCTAAGAACACATATATGCTTGATTGAAACACTGTAAATTTTTTTTTACAACCTTAGAACACATATATGCATGATTGGATATCTATAAAATTTTTTTGATAGCATTAGAACACATATATGCACGATTGTATCACTATAAATTTTTTTTGACAACCTTAGAACATATATCTGCATGATTGAATCACTTTAAAAAAAATTTAACAGCCTTAGAACACATATATGCATGTGTGAATCACTATGAAATTTTTTTGTCACCTTAGAACACATATATGCATGACTGAATCACTATGAATTTTTTTTTAACAGCCTTAGAACACATAAATGCAGGATTGAATCGTTACAAAAATTTTTAGACAGCATTAGAACACATATATGCATGATAGATTTACTTTGAAATTTTTTTACAGACTTAGAAGGCATATATGCCTGATCGAATCCCTATGAATTTCTTTTAGAACCATAGAACAAATACATGCATTATTGAATCGCTATGAATTTTTTTTGACAAACTTAGGACACATATATACAAAATTGAATCACTATAAATTTTTTTTGATAGCCTTAGAACATATATATGCAAGATTTAATCACTATGAAATCTTTTTGACAACCTTACAACATATATATGCCTGATTGAATCACTATTAATTTTTTTTGACGGTTTTAGAACACATATAAGCATTATTGAATCACTATGAAATTTTTTTGACAGCCTATGAAAACATATATGCAAGATTGAATCACTATGAATTTTTTTTGACAGCCTTAGAACACATATATGCATGATTCAATCACTATGAAATTTTTTTGACAGCCTTGGAACACATATATCCATGATTGAATCACTATAAACATTTTTTTTACAGCCTTAGAACAGATATATGCATGATTGAATCTCTATAATTTTTTTTTGACATCATCAAAACACATATATGCATGATTGAATCTCTATAAAAATTATTGGAAAACCTTATTACACAGATCTGCATGATTGGATGATTAAATCACTACGAAATTTCTTTGACAACCTTATAACACATATATGGTAGATTGAATCACTATAAATTTTTTTTTACAGTGTTAGAACACATAAATGCATGATTGAATCACTATGATTTTTTTTCACAACCGTAGAACATATATATGCATGATTGAATCACTATGAATTTTTTTTTAACAACCTTAGGACACATATATACACGATTGAATCACTATGAAATTTTTTTGACAGCCTTAGAACATATATATGCATCATTGAATCACAATGAATTTTTTATGACAGGCTTAGAACACATATATGCATGATTGAATCACTATGAAATTTTTTTTGACAATCGTAGAACAGATATATGCATTATTGAATCACTATGAAAGTTTTTTTAAAACCTTAGGACAAATTTATGCATGATTGAATCACTATGAAATTTTTTGACAGCCTTAGAACATATATATGCAAGATTGAATCACTACGAAATTTTTTTGACTACCTTGGAACATATATATGCAAAATTGAATGACTATAATTTTTTTTTGACAGCCTTATACCAGATATATGCAAGTTTGAATCACTATGATTTTTTTTTACAGCCTTAGAACACATATATCCATGATTGAAATACTGTAAATTTTGACAGCCTTATAACACATATATGCATGATTGAATATCTTTAATTTTTTTTTGACAGCATTAGAATACATATATGCACGATTGAATCACTTTAAAAAAAAATTGACAACCTTAGAGCATATATCAGCATGATTGAATCACTTTAAAACTTTTTTAACAGCCTTAAAACACATATATGCAAGACCGAATCACTATAAATTTTTTTGATAGCCTTAGAAGAAATATATGCATGATTGAATCACTATGAAATTTTTTTGACAGCCCTAGAACACATATTTACATGATTGAATCACTATGAAAATTTTTTGGCAACCGTAGAATAGATATATGCATTATTGAATCTCTATGAAATTTTTTGAACAACCTTAAGACACATATATGCATGATTGAATCATAATGAAATTTTTTTGACAGCCTTACAACATATATACGCAATATTAAATCACTATGAATTTTTTTTTACTGCCTTAGAACATATACATGCATGAATGAATCACTACGAAATTTTTTTGACTTGCTTTGACCACATTTATATATGATTGAATCACAATGAATTTTTTTTGACAGCCTTAGAACACATATATGCATGATTGAATCAATATGAATTATTTTTGACATCATTAGAACACATATATGCATGATTGAAATAGTGTAATTTTTTTGACTTGCTTTGACCACATTTATATATGATTGAATCACAATGAATTTTTTTTGACAGCCTTAGAACACATATATGCATGATTGAATCAATATGAATTAATTTTGACATCATTAGAACACATATATGCATGATTGAAATAGTGTAATTTTTTTTTGACAAACTTAGAACATATATTTGCATGATTGAATCACTATGAAATTCTTTTGACAGCCTTAGAACACATATATGCATGATTGAGACACTATGAATTTTTTTTTATATCCTTAGAACACATTTATGCATGATTTAATCTCTATGAAATTTTTTTGAGAGCCTTAGAACACATATATACATGATTGAATCACTAAAAAATTTTTTTTGACAGCATTATAACATATATATGCATGATTGAATCACTATAAGAAAATTTTGACAGCCTTAAAACACATATCTTCATGATTAAATCTATATGAAATTTTTTTGACAGCCTTAGCACACATATATTCATGATTGAATCACTAAGAAAGTTTTGACAGTCTTAGAAGACATATATGCATGTTTGAATCACTATGAAGCTTTTTGACTACCTAAGAACACATATGTGCATGATTGAATCACTATGAAATTTTTTTGACAACCTTAGAACACAGATATGCATGATTGAATCACTATGAAATTTGTTTATTGCCTTAGAACACATATATGCATGATTGAATCACTATGATTTTTTTTTTAAAGCATTAGAAAACATATATGCATGATTGAATCACTATATAGTTTTTTTGACACCCTTAGAACACATATATGCATGATTGAATCACTATGATTTTTTTTCGATTGCCTTAAAACACATATACGCATGATTGAATCTCTATAAAAAAAATTGACATCACTAGGACACATATATGCATGATTCATCACTAGGCTGAGATTTTTCCTTAGTGAAACAACATGTGTTAAGGCGGGAAATAAAACATTTAGTGGGTGATTCACCCAAGAATATTGGCTGCACCCAGATATACAAAGGTATGCTTAAGAGTTTCAGAAAAAAAAAAAAAAAACAAGGTATGAAACTAACGTTTTGGAAATGCTCATATGCATTGTATTTTATTTTGAAACAGTACATGTGTTTCTTTGTGACAGAGCTATATGCTGTTTTGTTTAAGCATATATGAATTAATATCATGTGTTAGACGTTGTATATGAAGAGAATATTCTCATATTGCGATTTGATGCATTTTCTTTTTGCCATATATGTACCTGTGAGTTTATTTGCATATTAATATAAATTTGAAAATGGTGTTGCATACACCTATACACTTAAATGTGTTTCCAGCATGTGAATAACCTACATACATGATATGTTAGTTGGTGGCTCTTGCAATTGTGCCGATCAGCCTACACGATCTGCATGCACATCATTGAATGAATCAAAATGAATAAATAAATTCCAGATTTCAAATAGTTGTAGCAAGTGTGACTCCACTATGAACGAAAACCGGTCATGGGATTCATGATAGTCACATTACAGTACATGCGAACCTACAACTGCCATTGAACTTATATAACTATCATGTGATAGCATATGCAAATTCTCGTAGTATTATATGGAAGCACTTATGAAGATGTCATATGCCATGAGGGCGTATGAATAATAGGGTATGAAAGCATACACCCTAGCCTAAAAAAAATAAAAATAAAAATAAAAAAAATACAGAATATCAAGCATATATATGTATATACTAGATAAAATACATTTATATAGGTCTCAACGGCCATTGCCAAGTTATCACAAACAGTGATTGTTAAATTGTCATACGTGATTGAATATGCATACATATCAAGAATGTGTGATCTTGACCATGACACAGAGAAAGGTGAAAAATTTGATAATATAGAGTATCATTTCATGCGATGAATACAAATCTATTATCTAATTTTTGATGGTCATATTGCCTATTTAGTATGAACCTGAAGTTGTCATAAGATTTCCTTATGAAATATGTGTTACATCTGAGATTCACTATTATGCACATACTCAGAGTAGGTCAGAGATTTTCTTTTAGGTATATACATTAGCTATGGTAAAAGCACGTCGCAGTACACATGTTTAGATAGCATGATGATTTTATTATATGCTTATGAAAAGAATGTGATATGTTGATGAATGTGTCAAGTGAATGGAATATCCATGACGTTTTCATGTCGAGCATAGTTTTGTATGTGGTTGAAATATAAAGGTTGCGATAAATGTTTCAGTGCATGAATCGTCTGTTGTTAAATGCATATTTTTGTTATAATTGCACAAAGAAGATATATTACAAAGGCACGATAGTACAAATTGAAACTGAGCATGTCAAATCCTTGTGGTGCCATATGGGCACATATAATACTAAGTGAGTCGCATATAATTGAATCATAACTGCATGTAAATGTTATGACATGTCTTGTGCCGATTGATATATGCTTGTTCTGCAAATATTTGCATAAAAAAAGGGCATTTGTCTTCTCATGACCATGTGAAAGCTCAAAATAGAGCTTGCGGTCTTGCGGGACCATCATAGTGCCATACAAGCACCTATGAAAAGTTGTACTTGTGACATGCCTTATGAGTGCATGGTCAGTGGGGTATGAAACATACACCCGAGCTCAAGTATAAAACTTTAAAATGCTTAAGCATAAGTACTCGGCTCATAGTTGAGCTAAAATTCTGGGAAGAACATGGTTGGCGCCTATGGGGCATTCGATGGGTAATGTGTATACACGGATATCACCCCGAATGTGGGTTAGGATTTTGGAAATCCTCTGTGGTGCAATGACTTGCACATAAAAAAATAAATAAAATGGAAAATTTGCACACAAAACATAAGTGTGGGATTCTGGGTATACCTGAAAGATGGTATATGTTACTGGTTTCCCGGGATACTGGGTATACCTGAAAACGGTATATGTTACTCGTTTCCCAGGGCTCTGGGTACACCTGAAAGACGGTGTATGTTACTGGACCCATGGTCTACCTTGGAGAGGGTAGATGGTACAAGCTCCGTCGGACAATTTTTGTTTTGGTGAGAGCGAGTCGTCTCACCCGGTCCCCAGTCCACGGAGTTAGGGGGGCAGGACTACCAATGCGACCTAGGTGGTAGATCCAAGTCTTCTACAGAAGTACAGGGCGCATCCTAATTCTAGTTCTAGCCATTGGGGAGTACTCTCTCGGTCGTGAATAGTCCCCTTTGGATATTCGTACGGATAGTCATATGGGTTATAAAATAATAAACCCCCGTGTGGTCTCGGTCCGCTACGATGTCGAATGCCTGTGTGTACCCACAGGGTAATTAACAAGATGAAACATAAAGTTAGTGCATCATTAAATCACTATGAATTTTTTTTGATAGCCTTAGAACGCATAAATGCATGATTGAATCACTATGAACTTTTTTTGACAGCCTTAGAAGACGTATATGCATGATTGAATCAGTATGAATCTTTTTTTACAGCCTTAGAACACATATATGCATGATTGAATCACTACGAATTTTTTTTGATAGCCTTAGAACTCATATATGCATGATTGTATCACTATGAAATTTCTTTGACAACCTTAGAAGACATATATGCATGATTGAATCACTATGAAATTCTTTTGACAACCTTAGAACACATATATGCATTAATTAATCACTATGAATTTTTTTTGAGAGCCTTTGAACATATATATGCATGATTGAATCACTTAAAAAAAAATTAACAGCCTTAGAACACATATATGCATGATTAAATCACTATGAAAATTGTTTGAGACTTAGAACATATATATGCATGATTAAATCTCTATAAATTTTTTTTGACATCATTAAAACACATATATGCATGATTGAATCTCTGTAAAAATTTTGGAAAACCTTATAACACAAATCCGCATGATTGAATCACTATAAAATTTTTTTAACAGCCTTAGAACACTTGTATGGAAGTTTGAATCACTATAAAAAAAATTTGACAGCCTTAGAATACATATATGCATGAATGAATCACTATAAATTTTTTGTGATAGCGTTAGAACACATATATGCATGATTGAATCACTATGAAATTTTTCTGACAGTCTTAGAACACATAAATGAATGATTGAATCACTATAAAAAAATTTTGACAACCGTAGAACAGATATATGCATGATTGAATCACTATAAATTTTTTTTAACAACCTTAGGACACATATATACATGATTGAATCACTATGAATTTTTTTTTACTACCTTAGAACATACATATGTACGATTCAATCACTATGAAATTTTTTTGGCAGCCTTTGAATAAATATATTCATGATTGAATCACTATGATTTTTTTTTTACAGCCTTAGAACACATATATGCATGATTGAATCCCTATGAAATTTTTTTGACATCATTAGAACACATATATGCATGATTGACATCATTACAAACTTAGAACATATATCTACATGATTGAATCACTATGAAATTTTATTGACAGTCATAGAAAACATATATGCTTGATTGAGTCACTATGATTTTTTTTTGACAGTCTTAGAACACATATATGCATGATTGAGACACTGTGAATTTTTTTTATAGCCTTAGAACACATTTATGCATGATTTAATCTCTATGAAATTTTTTTGACAGCCTTAGAACACATATATACATGATTGAATCACTAAAAAAATTTTTTTGATAGCATTATAACATATATATGCATGATTGAATCACTATAAGAAAATTTTGACAGCCTTAAAACACATATATGCTTGATTAAATCTATGTGAAATTTTTTTGACAGCCTTAGCACACATATATTCATGATTGAATCACTAAGAAAGTTTTGATAGTCTTAGAATACATATATGCATGTTTGAATCACTATGAATTTTTTTGACTACCTAAGAACACATATGTGCATGATTGAATCACTATGAAATTTTTTTGACAACCTTGGAACACAAATATGCATGATTGAATCACTATGAAATTTTTTTATTGCCTTGGAACACATATATGCATGATTAGATCACTATGAAAATTGTTTGAGACTTAGAACACATATATGCATGATTAAATCTCTATAAAAAAATTTTGACATCATTAAAACACATATATGCACGATTGAATCTCTATAAAATTTTTGGAAAACCTTATAACACATATCCGCATGATTGAATCACTATAATTTTTATTTAACAGCCTTAGAACACTTGTATGGATGTTTGAATTACTATAAAGAAATTTTGACAGCCTTAGAATACATATATGCATGAATGAATCACTATAAATTTTTTGTGATAGCGTTAAAACACGTATATGCATGATTGAATCACTATGAAATTTTTCTGACAGTCTTAGAACACATAAATGAATGATTGAATCACTATAAAAAAATTTTGACAACTGTAGAATAGATATATGCATGATTGAATCACTATGAATTTTTTTTAACAACCTTAGGACACATATATACATGATTGAATCACTATGAAAATTTTTTGACTGCCTTTGAACATACATATGTACGATTCAATCACTATGAATTTTTTTTGACAGCCTTTGAATAAATATATTCATGATTGAATCACTATGATTTTTTTTTGACAGCCTTAGAACACATATATGCATGATTGAATCCCTATGAAATTTTTTTGACATCATTAGAACACATATATGCATGATTGACATCATTACAAACTTAGAACATATATCTGCATGATTGAATCACTATGAAATTTTATTGACAGTCTGTGATCATCACAAAAATTTTCCTCTCTTGTGGTTTCTCTCTCTTCCTTCTCTTTTCCTTTTCTAGCCTCTATTTTCCTCCTTTTTGAAGGGAGAAAAATAAAAGACAGAAAAGAAAGTGAGAAGAGAAAAAAAGAGAGAGGAACTCTTTCGCGGGGTCTCACTTGACCTTAATTTGAAAATATTTAGCAAATAACTCGTCTCCGTTTTGAAAATGTTTGCGGGAAAATGGAGAGACGGGATTCGCTCGTCGGTATAAGGTTCGGCCGTTCCTGGCGCCTTTACCAGGGGTAATCGAACCAAGGATCGAATTTATGCCTTTTGCTTTGCCTAAATATTATCTAAGAATTTATCCTAAATCTAAATGCACAAAGAATCATGCTTGTGCAATGCAAGGATGTATGCTCTTTTGAAAGATGTTTTGAAAAAATTTCCAAGTATTCTGAGATGAACTTGATAATGAAGTGAAGAAATGATTTAAAGGATTAATTTGGATCTTAGATTTGGAATCCAACTCAGGATTTTAAATGGCTCAGGAAGAAGAGATTTGAATTTCCAAGTTTTGGAATGATCAGGATTTAGAGAGATAAATCTGTAGAAAGAGGAATTTAGAATTGGAATTTTTGAGATAAGAATGATTTTTCAAAGTCATAATGGACTTTGATTTAGAATTGATTTTCAAGGATGGATTTTGAATTCAATATCAGACTAGGAATTTGAATATAAATTTGAAATTGTCTTAGAGAATAGAAGATGAAATTAGATTTGAAATGAAATTTTGATCTAATATCTGAGATGGAACTGGATCTGAGATTTGAGATCCGAGATAGGGTTGGATTCTGGAATTCTAAGTGGGATTGGATCCGAAGTCTAAGATCCGAGATATAGTTGAATTTTGGAGCCTAAATGGAATTGGATCAGAAGTCTAAGATCTGAGATGAAGTTGGATATGAAATCTGGATCCTAAAGGAGAATTGGACTCTGGATCCTAAAATGGATTTTGGATCTGAAGTCTGAGATCCAAGATTGGATTGGATCCGGAATCTGAAACCTAAATTGGATTTGGATCTGAAGATCTGGAATCTAAGATGGAATTGGATTCTGGATCTCAAGGGAGTTTGGATCTAAAGTCTGAGATCCAAAGGTGAAGATTGTATTTGGAAATCTGGATCCAAGTTGGGATTGGGTTCTAACTTTGGATTTGGATTTTGATAGTTCGAATGGGACTTTTGAGGATGAATCTGGGAAAAACCCAGATTGAATTTAAAATTTAGGAAGAATCAGAATCAATCTCAAAACCTTGATTTTGAATTTTGAGAAGCATTTTTTGAAGATAAAGAATAATTTTGAATTTGAAATCAGAAGATGAATCAGAAACTTCAAAGTTAAATTGAACTTTGAAGTTTGAATTTTGAATTTTGAATTTGGAAATTGAAGTAAAAAAATGAATTTTGAAATTTCAAAGCCAATTTTGGACTTTGAAATCGAATTTGAATCTTGAAAGTGAGATAGAAATTGAATTTGAAATAGAAGCTTGAAGAAAGATATTCAAGATCACTTGGGGTTTTGAAAGGGAATTTTGAAGATATGATGCAATTTTATCCTGAATGATGAATGAATCTAAATAATTTTGAAATTGGATTTTGAAAATCATATTTCATTCTTTAAATGAATGTAAATAAGGTTGAAGACATAATACATATCTGACTATGGTCATTGAATGTATCATATAATAATCATATTTAAATTCAGGTGAAGAATAGAACATATTGTGGTGCTTTTATAGAGTTTAAAATGAAATTAACTCTCAATAGATCCTAACTATGGCCATTGATATATATTTTGAGTTAATTTGAAATTAAACTCTGATAAAAGAAGAAGATATTTTAGAAAATATGATGATTTTTTTAAAAGGATCCAGTGTGGATCCAGTGTTATTCTATAAAAGATGAAAATCCTAAGTCTTGTTCACATCCTGACTATGGCCATTGATGCAAATCGTCAACTTAGGATTTAATCACCATTTATAAAATGGTGCACGTGCCCTTCGTGTAAAACCCGCAATATTTCGACAATTATCAAACTAAATAAAGGATAAAATCCTTTGAAATAAATACGATAAAATGATGTTGAGTTGATCCAAATGGATCTTAAAATCGAAACTGGATCAACTGGATCCAGTATCTGGATTCGGATACGATGAATGAATTCGGATCCTGGATGGATCCGAAACCCTATTAGAATCCAATTGGATCTAAAGGGATCCAAATAGGATCGAACCATAATTAAGATCCAAAAATGTAGTTAGAAAGTTCATAAGATTTAAAATATAATTATTATCCAACTCATATTTGAGATTCATCGAGAATCAATACGTATATAAGAGAATTTTAGTTGCAAGAATGAGCAACTAAAGAGGAGTTGGTGTAGTGGTCAAGATGTTGTACTCACAGGGAAGAGATCCCTAGTTCAAATCCCTCTGTGCGTCAGGGACACTTTTTGCGAAAATATTTTATAACCAACGATTATTTTTTAGTAACTCCTCATTAAAGTGACTTTAATAGGAAAACGTGTTTTCAAGAGGTAAGAGGGGCTGGACGAATTCCCAAATGGGAAACTCAAAATGGCTATAATGAGAACTTAAATGTGGAGGGCGGTTTTCAAGAAAGACTAAAATCCCTACATTTTTGCTAAACTAAAAAAAAGTAGGTGGTAACGTGAGGAGTTACCACTTACCAAAAAAAAAATTTAAATATCTAAGAAACAAAGATCTCTCCCCTTTTTCCAATGATTTTTCCTTTTTGAAAGACTTGCAACACAAGTATAGGAAGGGCACCACTAAAAAGAAAAAAAAAACGGTTGACAAACCATATGCACATGAAGACAAAAGGGCAGTATGGTACATTTGATTTAGAATGTAGAAAAAAGAGGAGAAAATGTGAATGGTGGATAGGTTCTAAAATTTTAGAAATTTAAAATTCAGGCTTAAATGAAGGAGATTAATTAGGGAAAGGTGGGCCTTGAGAAAAGAAAAAAAAAAAAACGTGAACTCATTTTGGGCTCCATCGTTTTCCTCTCTCAACTCTCTCCCTCTCAACGTCTTTTCACCTTCTCTCCCACCGTGAGTGTGGACTCCATTGATGGACATGTGAACTCCATTGTTGGACGTGTGGACTCCATTGTTGAAGTGGTGTGCCGCTCCGCGAAGAAGAAATATCGCCTTGTTCGCTCGGAACTCCAACAAGAGGTAAGGGGTACTATATCTTTATGGGTGTGTTTGATGCCTTGTAGCACAAGTATATTGCAGCACCCTGCACATATATTAAAAAATTACATACATTCATTTAAAATGAAAAATGGCGAATGGGAGATCCAATCGGTCCTCGTTGCATAGGCTATGTTTGAATCTCCTATCATGGAAAGTCGATCTGCCCTTCTAGGGAGATTATAGACATAGTTTAGATCACCATGTCATAGACATCGTTTTCAGTTTATAATATATATATGTATATATATAATAACCCCGATGGTTTCTATAGCAGGTATATTCAATTACGTTTGGAAATGTTCATGTGAATACATTCTGGAGGAACCCATCACCAGTTTCTTTTTATCATCGGAGTCTATACACTCTTATAATAGAATCGTGTTTATGTAAATACATTCTGAACGACCCCATCACTTGGCTTCTTTTTCACATGGGTCTATAAAATCACATAAAAGGTTCATGCCTATTGATTAGGATACATAGAAATTTAGTTGTTTTTGAATTTTTCCTAGGTATAAATAACCACGTTCATGCCTATTGATCTAGTCATAAAGAAGAAGAAAAAAAAAATTATACACATGAGCCATACAATCATGTCGTGGGTTGTGCGCTTGTAACCGGTGATAGGTAGATACACATGTTCTACCCTTGAGATTGAATACTTTGACTGCTGAAAATGAAGAAAAGAAAAACGAAAAATTTATTTTTTTCTTCATGTTTGTTGGTCTTGCCCCTATCGTGAGTGTTTGGAAGTTAAATTGAAACATGGCAGGTTGCATTGGACATTAAACAATTATGCACTGGTTGCTGATTTATTTTTTTTGACAATACGTGGCTGAGATTTTTCCTTAGGGAAACAACATGTGTTAAGTTGGGAAATAAAATATTTAGTGGGTAGTTTAGTGGTTGCTGATTTATTTTTTTGACATTACGTGGCTGAGATTTTTCCTTAGTGAAACAACATATTTTGGGAAATAAAATATTTAGTGGGTAGTTTAGTGGTTGCTGATTTATTTTTTTTGACATTACGTGGCTGAGATTTTTCCTTAGTGAAACAATATGTGTTAAGTTGGGAAATAAAATATTTATTGGGTAGTTTAGTGGTTGCTGATTTATTTTTGACATTACATGGCTGAGATTTTTCCTTAGTGAAACAACATGTGTTAAGGCGGGAAATAAAACATTTAGTGGGTGATTCACCCAAGAATATTGGCTGCACCCAGATATACAAAGGTATGCTTAAGAGTTTCAGAAAAAAAAAAAAAAAACAAGGTATGAAACTAACGTTTTGGAAAGGCTCATATGCATTGTATTTTATTTTGAAACAGTACATGTGTTTCTTTGTGACAGAGCTATATGCTGTTTTGTTTAAGCATATATGAATTAATATCATGTGTTAGACGTTGTATATGAAGAGAATATTCTCATATTGCGATTTGATGCATTTTCTTTTTGCCATATATGTACCTGTGAGTTTATTTGCATATTAATATAAATTTGAAAATGGTGTTGCATACACCTATACACTTAAATGTGTTTCCAGCATGTGAATAACCTACATACATGATATGTTAGTTGGTGGCTCTTGCAATTGTGCCGATCAGCCTACACGATCTGCATGCACATCATTGAATGAATCAAAATGAATAAATAAATTCCAGATTTCAAATAGTTGTAGCAAGTGTGACTCCACTATGAACGAAAACCGGTCATGGGATTCATGATAGTCACATTACAGTACATGCGAACCTACAACTGCCATTGAACTTATATAACTATCATGTGATAGCATATGCAAATTCTCGTAGTATTATATGGAAGCACTTATGAAGATGTCATATGCCATGAGGGCGTATGAATAATAGGGTATGAAAGCATACACCCTAGCCTAAAAAAAATAAAAATAAAAATAAAAAAAATACAGAATATCAAGCATATATATGTATATACTAGATAAAATACATTTATATAGGTCTCAACGGCCATTGCCAAGTTATCACAAACAGTGATTGTTAAATTGTCATACGTGATTGAATATGCATACATATCAAGAATGTGTGATCTTGACCATGACACAGAGAAAGGTGAAAAATTTGATAATATAGAGTATCATTTCATGCGATGAATACAAATCTATTATCTAATTTTTGATGGTCATATTGCCTATTTAGTATGAACCTGAAGTTGTCATAAGATTTCCTTATGAAATATGTGTTACATCTGAGATTCACTATTATGCACATACTCAGAGTAGGTCAGAGATTTTCTTTTAGGTATATACATTAGCTATGGTAAAAGCACGTCGCAGTACACATGTTTAGATAGCATGATGATTTTATTATATGCTTATGAAAAGAATGTGATATGTTGATGAATGTGTCAAGTGAATGGAATATCCATGACGTTTTCATGTCGAGCATAGTTTTGTATGTGGTTGAAATATAAAGGTTGCGATAAATGTTTCAGTGCATGAATCGTCTGTTGTTAAATGCATATTTTTGTTATAATTGCACAAAGAAGATATATTACAAAGGCACGATAGTACAAATTGAAACTGAGCATGTCAAATCCTTGTGGTGCCATATGGGCACATATAATACTAAGTGAGTTGCATATAATTGAATCATAACTGCATGTAAATGTTATGACATGTCTTGTGCCGATTGATATATGCTTGTTCTGCAAATATTTGCATAAAAAAAGGGCATTTGTCTTCTCATGACCATGTGAAAGCTCAAAATAGAGCTTGCGGTCTTGCGGGACCATCATAGTGCCATACAAGCACCTATGAAAAGTTGTACTTGTGACATGCCTTATGAGTGCATGGTCAGTGGGGTATGAAACATACACCCGAGCTCAAGTATAAAACTTTAAAATGCTTAAGCATAAGTACTCGGCTCATAGTTGAGCTAAAATTCTGGGAAGAACATGGTTGGCGCCTATGGGGCATTCGATGGGTAATGTGTATACACGGATATCACCCCGAATGTGGGTTAGGATTTTGGAAATCCTCTGTGGTGCAATGACTTGCACATAAAAAAATAAATAAAATGGAAAATTTGCACACAAAACATAAGTGTGGGATTCTGGGTATACCTGAAAGATGGTATATGTTACTGGTTTCCCGGGATACTGGGTATACCTGAAAACGGTATATGTTACTCGTTTCCCAGGGCTCTGGGTACACCTGAAAGACGGTGTATGTTACTGGACCCATGGTCTACCTTGGAGAGGGTAGATGGTACAAGCTCCGTCGGACAATTTTTGTTTTGGTGAGAGCGAGTCGTCTCACCCGGTCCCCAGTCCACGGAGTTAGGGGGGCAGGACTACCAATGCGACCTAGGTGGTAGATCCAAGTCTTCTACAGAAGTACAGGGTGCATCCTAATTCTAGTTCTAGCCATTGGGGAGTACTCTCTCGGTCGTGAATAGTCCCCTTTGGATATTCGTACGAATAGTCATATGGGTTATAAAATAATAAACCCCCGTGTGGTCTCGGTCCGCTACGATGTCGAATGCCTGTGTGTACCCACAGGGTAATTAACAAGATGAAACATAAAGTTAGTGCATCATTAAATCACTATGAATTTTTTTTGATAGCCTTAGAACGCATAAATGCATGATTGAATCACTATGAACTTTTTGTGACAGCCTTAGAAGACGTATATGCATGATTGAATCAGTATGAATCTTTTTTTACAGCCTTAGAACACATATATGCATGATTGAATCACTACGAATTTTTTTTGATAGCCTTAGAACTCATATATGCATGATTGTATCACTATGAAATTTCTTTGACAACCTTAGAAGACATATATGCATGATTGAATCACTATGAAATTCTTTTGACAACCTTAGAACACATATATGCATTAATTAATCACTATGAATTTTTTTTGAGAGCCTTTGAACATATATATGCATGATTGAATCACTTAAAAAAAAATTAACAGCCTTAGAACACATATATGCATGATTAAATCACTATGAAAATTGTTTGAGACTTAGAACATATATATGCATGATTAAATCTCTATAAATTTTTTTTGACATCATTAAAACACATATATGCATGATTGAATCTCTGTAAAAATTTTGGAAAACCTTATAACACAAATCCGCATGATTGAATCACTATAAAATTTTTTTAACAGCCTTAGAACACTTGTATGGAAGTTTGAATCACTATAAAAAAAATTTGACAGCCTTAGAATACATATATGCATGAATGAATCACTATAAATTTTTTGTGATAGCGTTAGAACACATATATGCATGATTGAATCACTATGAAATTTTTCTGACAGTCTTAGAACACATAAATGAATGATTGAATCACTATAAAAAAATTTTGACAACCGTAGAACAGATATATGCATGATTGAATCACTATAAATTTTTTTTAACAACCTTAGGACACATATATACATGATTGAATCACTATGAATTTTTTTTTACTACCTTAGAACATACATATGTACGATTCAATCACTATGAAATTTTTTTGGCAGCCTTTGAATAAATATATTCATGATTGAATCACTATGATTTTTTTTTTACAGCCTTAGAACACATATATGCATGATTGAATCCCTATGAAATTTTTTTGACATCATTAGAACACATATATGCATGATTGACATCATTACAAACTTAGAACATATATCTACATGATTGAATCACTATGAAATTTTATTGACAGTCATAGAAAACATATATGCTTGATTGAGTCACTATGATTTTTTTTTGACAGTCTTAGAACACATATATGCATGATTGAGACACTGTGAATTTTTTTTATAGCCTTAGAACACATTTATGCATGATTTAATCTCTATGAAATTTTTTTGACAGCCTTAGAACACATATATACATGATTGAATCACTAAAAAAATTTTTTTGATAGCATTATAACATATATATGCATGATTGAATCACTATAAGAAAATTTTGACAGCCTTAAAACACATATATGCTTGATTAAATCTATGTGAAATTTTTTTGACAGCCTTAGCACACATATATTCATGATTGAATCACTAAGAAAGTTTTGATAGTCTTAGAATACATATATGCATGTTTGAATCACTATGAATTTTTTTGACTACCTAAGAACACATATGTGCATGATTGAATCACTATGAAATTTTTTTGACAACCTTGGAACACAAATATGCATGATTGAATCACTATGAAATTTTTTTATTGCCTTGGAACACATATATGCATGATTAGATCACTATGAAAATTGTTTGAGACTTAGAACACATATATGCATGATTAAATCTCTATAAAAAAATTTTGACATCATTAAAACACATATATGCACGATTGAATCTCTATAAAATTTTTGGAAAACCTTATAACACATATCCGCATGATTGAATCACTATAATTTTTATTTAACAGCCTTAGAACACTTGTATGGATGTTTGAATTACTATAAAGAAATTTTGACAGCCTTAGAATACATATATGCATGAATGAATCACTATAAATTTTTTGTGATAGCGTTAAAACACGTATATGCATGATTGAATCACTATGAAATTTTTCTGACAGTCTTAGAACACATAAATGAATGATTGAATCACTATAAAAAAATTTTGACAACTGTAGAATAGATATATGCATGATTGAATCACTATGAATTTTTTTTAACAACCTTAGGACACATATATACATGATTGAATCACTATGAAAATTTTTTGACTGCCTTTGAACATACATATGTACGATTCAATCACTATGAATTTTTTTTGACAGCCTTTGAATAAATATATTCATGATTGAATCACTATGATTTTTTTTTGACAGCCTTAGAACACATATATGCATGATTGAATCCCTATGAAATTTTTTTGACATCATTAGAACACATATATGCATGATTGACATCATTACAAACTTAGAACATATATCTGCATGATTGAATCACTATGAAATTTTATTGACAGTCTGTGATCATCACAAAAATTTTCCTCTCTTGTGGTTTCTCTCTCTTCCTTCTCTTTTCCTTTTCTAGCCTCTATTTTCCTCCTTTTTGAAGGGAGAAAAATAAAAGACAGAAAAGAAAGTGAGAAGAGAAAAAAAGAGAGAGGAACTCTTTCGCGGGGTCTCACTTGACCTTAATTTGAAAATATTTAGCAAATAACTCGTCTCCGTTTTGAAAATGTTTGCGGGAAAATGGAGAGACGGGATTCGCTCGTCGGTATAAGGTTCGGCCGTTCCTGGCGCCTTTACCAGGGGTAATCGAACCAAGGATCGAATTTATGCCTTTTGCTTTGCCTAAATATTATCTAAGAATTTATCCTAAATCTAAATGCATAAAGAATCATGCTTGTGCAATGCAAGGATGTATGCTCTTTTGAAAGATGTTTTGAAAAAATTTCCAAGTATTCTGAGATGAACTTGATAATGAAGTGAAGAAATGATTTAAAGGATTAATTTGGATCTTAGATTTGGAATCCAACTCAGGATTTTAAATGGCTCAGGAAGAAGAGATTTGAATTTCCAAGTTTTGGAATGATCAGGATTTAGAGAGATAAATCTGTAGAAAGAGGAATTTAGAATTGGAATTTTTGAGATAAGAATGATTTTTCAAAGTCATAATGGACTTTGATTTAGAATTGATTTTCAAGGATGGATTTTGAATTCAATATCAGACTAGGAATTTGAATATAAATTTGAAATTGTCTTAGAGAATAGAAGATGAAATTAGATTTGAAATGAAATTTTGATCTAATATCTGAGATGGAACTGGATCTGAGATTTGAGATCCGAGATAGGGTTGGATTCTGGAATTCTAAGTGGGATTGGATCCGAAGTCTAAGATCCGAGATATAGTTGAATTTTGGAGCCTAAATGGAATTGGATCAGAAGTCTAAGATCTGAGATGAAGTTGGATATGAAATCTGGATCCTAAAGGAGAATTGGACTCTGGATCCTAAAATGGATTTTGGATCTGAAGTCTGAGATCCAAGATTGGATTGGATCCGGAATCTGAAACCTAAATTGGATTTGGATCTGAAGATCTGGAATCTAAGATGGAATTGGATTCTGGATCTCAAGGGAGTTTGGATCTAAAGTCTGAGATCCAAAGGTGAAGATTGTATTTGGAAATCTGGATCCAAGTTGGGATTGGGTTCTAACTTTGGATTTTGATAGTTCGAATGGGACTTTTGAGGATGAATCTGGGAAAAACCCAGATTGAATTTAAAATTTAGGAAGAATCAGAATCAATCTCAAAACCTTGATTTTGAATTTTGAGAAGCATTTTTTGAAGATAAAGAATAATTTTGAATTTGAAATCAGAAGATGAATCAGAAACTTCAAAGTTAAATTGAACTTTGAAGTTTGAATTTTGAATTTTGAATTTGGAAATTGAAGTAAAAAAATGAATTTTGAAATTTCAAAGCCAATTTTGGACTTTGAAATCGAATTTGAATCTTGAAAGTGAGATAGAAATTGAATTTGAAATAGAAGCTTGAAGAAAGATATTCAAGATCACTTGGGGTTTTGAAAGGGAATTTTGAAGATATGATGCAATTTTATCCTGAATGATGAATGAATCTAAATAATTTTGAAATTGGATTTTGAAAATCATATTTCATTCTTTAAATGAATGTAAATAAGGTTGAAGACATAATACATATCTGACTATGGTCATTGAATGTATCATATAATAATCATATTTAAATTCAGGTGAAGAATAGAACATATTGTGGTGCTTTTATAGAGTTTAAAATGAAATTAACTCTCAATAGATCCTAACTATGGCCATTGATATATATTTTGAGTTAATTTGAAATTAAACTCTGATAAAAGAAGAAGATATTTTAGAAAATATGATGATTTTTTTAAAAGGATCCAGTGTGGATCCAGTGTTATTCTATAAAAGATGAAAATCCTAAGTCTTGTTCACATCCTGACTATGGCCATTGATGCAAATCGTCAACTTAGGATTTAATCACCATTTATAAAATGGTGCACGTGCCCTTCGTGTAAAACCCGCAATATTTCGACAATTATCAAACTAAATAAAGGATAAAATCCTTTGAAATAAATACGATAAAATGATGTTGAGTTGATCCAAATGGATCTTAAAATCGAAACTGGATCAACTGGATCCAGTATCTGGATTCGGATACGATGAATGAATTCGGATCCTGGATGGATCCGAAACCCTATTAGAATCCAATTGGATCTAAAGGGATCCAAATAGGATCGAACCATAATTAAGATCCAAAAATGTAGTTAGAAAGTTCATAAGATTTAAAATATAATTATTATCCAACTCATATTTGAGATTCATCGAGAATCAATACGTATATAAGAGAATTTTAGTTGCAAGAATGAGCAACTAAAGAGGAGTTGGTGTAGTGGTCAAGATGTTGTACTCACAGGGAAGAGATCCCTAGTTCAAATCCCTCTGTGCGTCAGGGACACTTTTTGCGAAAATATTTTATAACCAACGATTATTTTTTAGTAACTCCTCATTAAAGTGACTTTAATAGGAAAACGTGTTTTCAAGAGGTAAGAGGGGCTGGACGAATTCCCAAATGGGAAACTCAAAATGGCTATAATGAGAACTTAAATGTGGAGGGCGGTTTTCAAGAAAGACTAAAATCCCTACATTTTTGCTAAACTAAAAAAAAGTAGGTGGTAACGTGAGGAGTTACCACTTACCAAAAAAAAAATTTAAATATCTAAGAAACAAAGATCTCTCCCCTTTTTCCAATGATTTTTCCTTTTTGAAAGACTTGCAACACAAGTATAGGAAGGGCACCACTAAAAAGAAAAAAAAAACGGTTGACAAACCATATGCACATGAAGACAAAAGGGCAGTATGGTACATTTGATTTAGAATGTAGAAAAAAGAGGAGAAAATGTGAATGGTGGATAGGTTCTAAAATTTTAGAAATTTAAAATTCAGGCTTAAATGAAGGAGATTAATTAGGGAAAGGTGGGCCTTGAGAAAAGAAAAAAAAAAAAACGTGAACTCATTTTGGGCTCCATCGTTTTCCTCTCTCAACTCTCTCCCTCTCAACGTCTTTTCACCTTCTCTCCCACCGTGAGTGTGGACTCCATTGATGGACATGTGAACTCCATTGTTGGACGTGTGGACTCCATTGTTGAAGTGGTGTGCCGCTCCGCGAAGAAGAAATATCGCCTTGTTCGCTCGGAACTCCAACAAGAGGTAAGGGGTACTATATCTTTATGGGTGTGTTTGATGCCTTGTAGCACAAGTATATTGCAGCACCCTGCACATATATAAAAAAATTACATACATTCATTTAAAATGAAAAATGGCGAATGGGAGATCCAATCGGTCCTCGTTGCATAGGCTATGTTTGAATCTCCTATCATGGAAAGTCGATCTGCCCTTCTAGGGAGATTATAGACATAGTTTAGATCACCATGTCATAGACATCGTTTTCAGTTTATAATATATATATGTATATATATAATAACCCCGATGGTTTCTATAGCAGGTATATTCAATTACGTTTGGAAATGTTCATGTGAATACATTCTGGAGGAACCCATCACCAGTTTCTTTTTATCACCGGAGTCTATACACTCTTATAATAGAATCGTGTTTATGTAAATACATTCTGAACGACCCCATCACTTGGCTTCTTTTTCACATGGGTCTATAAAATCACATAAAAGGTTCATGCCTATTGATTAGGATACATAGAAATTTAGTTGTTTTTGAATTTTTCCTAGGTATAAATAACCACGTTCATGCCTATTGATCTAGTCATAAAGAAGAAGAAAAAAAAAATTATACACATGAGCCATACAATCATGTCGTGGGTTGTGCGCTTGTAACCGGTGATAGGTAGATACACATGTTCTACCCTTGAGATTGAATACTTTGACTGCTGAAAATGAAGAAAAGAAAAACGAAAAATTTATTTTTTTCTTCATGTTTGTTGGTCTTGCCCCTATCGTGAGTGTTTGGAAGTTAAATTGAAACATGGCAGGTTGCATTGGACATTAAACAATTATGCACTGGTTGCTGATTTATTTTTTTTGACAATACGTGGCTGAGATTTTTCCTTAGGGAAACAACATGTGTTAAGTTGGGAAATAAAATATTTAGTGGGTAGTTTAGTGGTTGCTGATTTATTTTTTTGACATTACGTGGCTGAGATTTTTCCTTAGTGAAACAACATATTTTGGGAAATAAAATATTTAGTGGGTAGTTTAGTGGTTGCTGATTTATTTTTTTTGACATTACGTGGCTGAGATTTTTCCTTAGTGAAACAATATGTGTTAAGTTGGGAAATAAAATATTTATTGGGTAGTTTAGTGGTTGCTGATTTATTTTTGACATTACATGGCTGAGATTTTTCCTTAGTGAAACAACATGTGTTAAGGCGGGAAATAAAACATTTAGTGGGTGATTCACCCAAGAATATTGGCTGCACCCAGATATACAAAGGTATGCTTAAGAGTTTTAGAAAAAAAAAAAAAAAACAAGGTATGAAACTAACGTTTTGGAAAGGCTCATATGCATTGTATTTTATTTTGAAACAGTACATGTGTTTCTTTGTGACAGAGCTATATGCTGTTTTGTTTAAGCATATATGAATTAATATCATGTGTTAGACGTTGTATATGAAGAGAATATTCTCATATTGCGATTTGATGCATTTTCTTTTTGCCATATATGTACCTGTGAGTTTATTTGCATATTAATATAAATTTGAAAATGGTGTTGCATACACCTATACACTTAAATGTGTTTCCAGCATGTGAATAACCTACATACATGATATGTTAGTTGGTGGCTCTTGCAATTGTGCCGATCAGCCTACACGATCTGCATGCACATCATTGAATGAATCAAAATGAATAAATAAATTCCAGATTTCAAATAGTTGTAGCAAGTGTGACTCCACTATGAACGAAAACCGGTCATGGGATTCATGATAGTCACATTACAGTACATGCGAACCTACAACTGCCATTGAACTTATATAACTATCATGTGATAGCATATGCAAATTCTCGTAGTATTATATGGAAGCACTTATGAAGATGTCATATGCCATGAGGGCGTATGAATAATAGGGTATGAAAGCATACACCCTAGCCTAAAAAAAATAAAAATAAAAATAAAAAAAATACAGAATATCAAGCATATATATGTATATACTAGATAAAATACATTTATATAGGTCTCAACGGCCATTGCCAAGTTATCACAAACAGTGATTGTTAAATTGTCATACGTGATTGAATATGCATACATATCAA
This sequence comes from Nuphar pumila, assembly GCF_984573655.1. Lineage (NCBI taxonomy): Eukaryota > Viridiplantae > Streptophyta > Magnoliopsida > Nymphaeales > Nymphaeaceae > Nuphar > Nuphar pumila. Next base: position 105,774,131 of record NC_143249.1, read on the forward strand.
GAATGTGTGATCTTGACCATGACACAGAGAAAGGTGAAAAATTTGATAATATAGAGTATCATTTCATGCGATGAATACAAATCTATTATCTAATTTTTGATGGTCATATTGCCTATTTAGTATGAACCTGAAGTTGTCATAAGATTTCCTTATGAAATATGTGTTACATCTGAGATTCACTATTATGCACATACTCAGAGTAGGTCAGAGATTTTCTTTTAGGTATATACATTAGCTATGGTAAAAGCACGTCGCAGTACACATGTTTAGATAGCATGATGATTTTATTATATGCTTATGAAAAGAATGTGATATGTTGATGAATGTGTCAAGTGAATGGAATATCCATGACGTTTTCATGTCGAGCATAGTTTTGTATGTGGTTGAAATATAAAGGTTGCGATAAATGTTTCAGTGCATGAATCGTCTGTTGTTAAATGCATATTTTTGTTATAATTGCACAAAGAAGATATATTACAAAGGCACGATAGTACAAATTGAAACTGAGCATGTCAAATCCTTGTGGTGCCATATGGGCACATATAATACTAAGTGAGTTGCATATAATTGAATCATAACTGCATGTAAATGTTATGACATGTCTTGTGCCGATTGATATATGCTTGTTCTGCAAATATTTGCATAAAAAAAGGGCATTTGTCTTCTCATGACCATGTGAAAGCTCAAAATAGAGCTTGCGGTCTTGCGGGACCATCATAGTGCCATACAAGCACCTATGAAAAGTTGTACTTGTGACATGCCTTATGAGTGCATGGTCAGTGGGGTATGAAACATACACCCGAGCTCAAGTATAAAACTTTAAAATGCTTAAGCATAAGTACTCGGCTCATAGTTGAGCTAAAATTCTGGGAAGAACATGGTTGGCGCCTATGGGGCATTCGATGGGTAATGTGTATACACGGATATCACCCCGAATGTGGGTTAGGATTTTGGAAATCCTCTGTGGTGCAATGACTTGCACATAAAAAAATAAATAAAATGGAAAATTTGCACACAAAACATAAGTGTGGGATTCTGGGTATACCTGAAAGATGGTATATGTTACTGGTTTCCCGGGATACTGGGTATACCTGAAAACGGTATATGTTACTCGTTTCCCAGGGCTCTGGGTACACCTGAAAGACGGTGTATGTTACTGGACCCATGGTCTACCTTGGAGAGGGTAGATGGTACAAGCTCCGTCGGACAATTTTTGTTTTGGTGAGAGCGAGTCGTCTCACCCGGTCCCCAGTCCACGGAGTTAGGGGGGCAGGACTACCAATGCGACCTAGGTGGTAGATCCAAGTCTTCTACAGAAGTACAGGGTGCATCCTAATTCTAGTTCTAGCCATTGGGGAGTACTCTCTCGGTCGTGAATAGTCCCCTTTGGATATTCGTACGAATAGTCATATGGGTTATAAAATAATAAACCCCCGTGTGGTCTCGGTCCGCTACGATGTCGAATGCCTGTGTGTACCCACAGGGTAATTAACAAGATGAAACATAAAGTTAGTGCATCATTAAATCACTATGAATTTTTTTTGATAGCCTTAGAACGCATAAATGCATGATTGAATCACTATGAACTTTTTTTGACAGCCTTAGAAGACGTATATGCATGATTGAATCAGTATGAATCTTTTTTTACAGCCTTAGAACACATATATGCATGATTGAATCACTACGAATTTTTTTTGATAGCCTTAGAACTCATATATGCATGATTGTATCACTATGAAATTTCTTTGACAACCTTAGAAGACATATATGCATGATTGAATCACTATGAAATTCTTTTGACAACCTTAGAACACATATATGCATTAATTAATCACTATGAATTTTTTTTGAGAGCCTTTGAACATATATATGCATGATTGAATCACTTAAAAAAAAATTAACAGCCTTAGAACACATATATGCATGATTAAATCACTATGAAAATTGTTTGAGACTTAGAACATATATATGCATGATTAAATCTCTATAAATTTTTTTTGACATCATTAAAACACATATATGCATGATTGAATCTCTGTAAAAATTTTGGAAAACCTTATAACACAAATCCGCATGATTGAATCACTATAAAATTTTTTTAACAGCCTTAGAACACTTGTATGGAAGTTTGAATCACTATAAAAAAAATTTGACAGCCTTAGAATACATATATGCATGAATGAATCACTATAAATTTTTTGTGATAGCGTTAGAACACATATATGCATGATTGAATCACTATGAAATTTTTCTGACAGTCTTAGAACACATAAATGAATGATTGAATCACTATAAAAAAATTTTGACAACCGTAGAACAGATATATGCATGATTGAATCACTATAATTTTTTTTTAACAACCTTAGGACACATATATACATGATTGAATCACTATGAATTTTTTTTTACTACCTTAGAACATACATATGTACGATTCAATCACTATGAAATTTTTTTGGCAGCCTTTGAATAAATATATTCATGATTGAATCACTATGATTTTTTTTTTACAGCCTTAGAACACATATATGCATGATTGAATCCCTATGAAATTTTTTTGACATCATTAGAACACATATATGCATGATTGACATCATTACAAACTTAGAACATATATCTACATGATTGAATCACTATGAAATTTTATTGACAGTCATAGAAAACATATATGCTTGATTGAGTCACTATGATTTTTTTTTGACAGTCTTAGAACACATATATGCATGATTGAGACACTGTGAATTTTTTTTATAGCCTTAGAACACATTTATGCATGATTTAATCTCTATGAAATTTTTTTGACAGCCTTAGAACACATATATACATGATTGAATCACTAAAAAAATTTTTTTGATAGCATTATAACATATATATGCATGATTGAATCACTATAAGAAAATTTTGACAGCCTTAAAACACATATATGCTTGATTAAATCTATGTGAAATTTTTTTGACAGCCTTAGCACACATATATTCATGATTGAATCACTAAGAAAGTTTTGATAGTCTTAGAATACATATATGCATGTTTGAATCACTATGAATTTTTTTGACTACCTAAGAACACATATGTGCATGATTGAATCACTATGAAATTTTTTTGACAACCTTGGAACACAAATATGCATGATTGAATCACTATGAAATTTTTTTATTGCCTTGGAACACATATATGCATGATTAGATCACTATGAAAATTGTTTGAGACTTAGAACACATATATGCATGATTAAATCTCTATAAAAAAATTTTGACATCATTAAAACACATATATGCACGATTGAATCTCTATAAAATTTTTGGAAAACCTTATAACACATATCCGCATGATTGAATCACTATAATTTTTATTTAACAGCCTTAGAACACTTGTATGGATGTTTGAATTACTATAAAGAAATTTTGACAGCCTTAGAATACATATATGCATGAATGAATCACTATAAATTTTTTGTGATAGCGTTAAAACACGTATATGCATGATTGAATCACTATGAAATTTTTCTGACAGTCTTAGAACACATAAATGAATGATTGAATCACTATAAAAAATTTTTGACAACTGTAGAATAGATATATGCATGATTGAATCACTATGAATTTTTTTTAACAACCTTAGGACACATATATACATGATTGAATCACTATGAAAATTTTTTGACTGCCTTTGAACATACATATGTACGATTCAATCACTATGAATTTTTTTTGACAGCCTTTGAATAAATATATTCATGATTGAATCACTATGATTTTTTTTTTACAGCCTTAGAACACATATATGCATGATTGAATCCCTATGAAATTTTTTTGACATCATTAGAACACATATATGCATGATTGACATCATTACAAACTTAGAACATATATCTGCATGATTGAATCACTATGAAATTTTATTGACAGTCTGTGATCATCACAAAAATTTTCCTCTCTTGTGGTTTCTCTCTCTTCCTTCTCTTTTCCTTTTCTAGCCTCTATTTTCCTCCTTTTTGAAGGGAGAAAAATAAAAGACAGAAAAGAAAGTGAGAACAGAAAAAAAGAGAGAGGAACTCTTTCGCGGGGTCTCACTTGACCTTAATTTGAAAATATTTAGCAAATAACTCGTCTCCGTTTTGAAAATGTTTGCGGGAAAATGGAGAGACGGGATTCGCTCGTCGGTATAAGGTTCGGCCGTTCCTGGCGCCTTTACCAGGGGTAATCGAACCAAGGATCGAATTTATGCCTTTTGCTTTGCCTAAATATTATCTAAGAATTTATCCTAAATCTAAATGCACAAAGAATCATGCTTGTGCAATGCAAGGATGTATGCTCTTTTGAAAGATGTTTTGAAAAAATTTCCAAGTATTCTGAGATGAACTTGATAATGAAGTGAAGAAATGATTTAAAGGATTAATTTGGATCTTAGATTTGGAATCCAACTCAGGATTTTAAATGGCTCAGGAAGAAGAGATTTGAATTTCCAAGTTTTGGAATGATCAGGATTTAGAGAGATAAATCTGTAGAAAGAGGAATTTAGAATTGGAATTTTTGAGATAAGAATGATTTTTCAAAGTCATAATGGACTTTGATTTAGAATTGATTTTCAAGGATGGATTTTGAATTCAATATCAGACTAGGAATTTGAATATAAATTTGAAATTGTCTTAGAGAATAGAAGATGAAATTAGATTTGAAATGAAATTTTGATCTAATATCTGAGATGGAACTGGATCTGAGATTTGAGATCCGAGATAGGGTTGGATTCTGGAATTCTAAGTGGGATTGGATCCGAAGTCTAAGATCCGAGATATAGTTGAATTTTGGAGCCTAAATGGAATTGGATCAGAAGTCTAAGATCTGAGATGAAGTTGGATATGAAATCTGGATCCTAAAGGAGAATTGGACTCTGGATCCTAAAATGGATTTTGGATCTGAAGTCTGAGATCCAAGATTGGATTGGATCCGGAATCTGAAACCTAAATTGGATTTGGATCTGAAGATCTGGAATCTAAGATGGAATTGGATTCTGGATCTCAAGGGAGTTTGGATCTAAAGTCTGAGATCCAAAGGTGAAGATTGTATTTGGAAATCTGGATCCAAGTTGGGATTGGGTTCTAACTTTGGATTTTGATAGTTCGAATGGGACTTTTGAGGATGAATCTGGGAAAAACCCAGATTGAATTTAAAATTTAGGAAGAATCAGAATCAATCTCAAAACCTTGATTTTGAATTTTGAGAAGCATTTTTTGAAGATAAAGAATAATTTTGAATTTGAAATCAGAAGATGAATCAGAAACTTCAAAGTTAAATTGAACTTTGAAGTTTGAATTTTGAATTTTGAATTTGGAAATTGAAGTAAAAAAATGAATTTTGAAATTTCAAAGCCAATTTTGGACTTTGAAATCGAATTTGAATCTTGAAAGTGAGATAGAAATTGAATTTGAAATAGAAGCTTGAAGAAAGATATTCAAGATCACTTGGGGTTTTGAAAGGGAATTTTGAAGATATGATGCAATTTTATCCTGAATGATGAATGAATCTAAATAATTTTGAAATTGGATTTTGAAAATCATATTTCATTCTTTAAATGAATGTAAATAAGGTTGAAGACATAATACATATCTGACTATGGTCATTGAATGTATCATATAATAATCATATTTAAATTCAGGTGAAGAATAGAACATATTGTGGTGCTTTTATAGAGTTTAAAATGAAATTAACTCTCAATAGATCCTAACTATGGCCATTGATATATATTTTGAGTTAATTTTAAATTAAACTCTGATAAAAGAAGAAGATATTTTAGAAAATATGATGATTTTTTTAAAAGGATCCAGTGTGGATCCAGTGTTATTCTATAAAAGATGAAAATCCTAAGTCTTGTTCACATCCTGACTATGGCCATTGATGCAAATCGTCAACTTAGGATTTAATCACCATTTATAAAATGGTGCACGTGCCCTTCGTGTAAAACCCGCAATATTTCGACAATTATCAAACTAAATAAAGGATAAAATCCTTTGAAATAAATACGATAAAATGATGTTGAGTTGATCCAAATGGATCTTAAAATCGAAACTGGATCAACTGGATCCAGTATCTGGATTCGGATACGATGAATGAATTCGGATCCTGGATGGATCCGAAACCCTATTAGAATCCAATTGGATCTAAAGGGATCCAAATAGGATCGAACCATAATTAAGATCCAAAAATGTAGTTAGAAAGTTCATAAGATTTAAAATATAATTATTATCCAACTCATATTTGAGATTCATCGAGAATCAATACGTATATAAGAGAATTTTAGTTGCAAGAATGAGCAACTAAAGAGGAGTTGGTGTAGTGGTCAAGATGTTGTACTCACAGGGAAGAGATCCCTAGTTCAAATCCCTCTGTGCGTCAGGGACACTTTTTGCGAAAATATTTTATAACCAACGATTATTTTTTAGTAACTCCTCATTAAAGTGACTTTAATAGGAAAACGTGTTTTCAAGAGGTAAGAGGGGCTGGACGAATTCCCAAATGGGAAACTCAAAATGGCTATAATGAGAACTTAAATGTGGAGGGCGGTTTTCAAGAAAGACTAAAATCCCTACATTTTTGCTAAACTAAAAAAAAGTAGGTGGTAACGTGAGGAGTTACCACTTACCAAAAAAAAAATTTAAATATCTAAGAAACAAAGATCTCTCCCCTTTTTCCAATGATTTTTCCTTTTTGAAAGACTTGCAACACAAGTATAGGAAGGGCACCACTAAAAAGAAAAAAAAAACGGTTGACAAACCATATGCACATGAAGACAAAAGGGCAGTATGGTACATTTGATTTAGAATGTAGAAAAAAGAGGAGAAAATGTGAATGGTGGATAGGTTCTAAAATTTTAGAAATTTAAAATTCAGGCTTAAATGAAGGAGATTAATTAGGGAAAGGTGGGCCTTGAGAAAAGAAAAAAAAAAAAACGTGAACTCATTTTGGGCTCCATCGTTTTCCTCTCTCAACTCTCTCCCTCTCAACGTCTTTTCACCTTCTCTCCCACCGTGAGTGTGGACTCCATTGATGGACATGTGAACTCCATTGTTGGACGTGTGGACTCCATTGTTGAAGTGGTGTGCCGCTCCGCGAAGAAGAAATATCGCCTTGTTCGCTCGGAACTCCAACAAGAGGTAAGGGGTACTATATCTTTATGGGTGTGTTTGATGCCTTGTAGCACAAGTATATTGCAGCACCCTGCACATATATAAAAAAATTACATACATTCATTTAAAATGAAAAATGGCGAATGGGAGATCCAATCGGTCCTCGTTGCATAGGCTATGTTTGAATCTCCTATCATGGAAAGTCGATCTGCCCTTCTAGGGAGATTATAGACATAGTTTAGATCACCATGTCATAGACATCGTTTTCAGTTTATAATATATATATGTATATATATAATAACCCCGATGGTTTCTATAGCAGGTATATTCAATTACGTTTGGAAATGTTCATGTGAATACATTCTGGAGGAACCCATCACCAGTTTCTTTTTATCATCGGAGTCTATACACTCTTATAATAGAATCGTGTTTATGTAAATACATTCTGAACGACCCCATCACTTGGCTTCTTTTTCACATGGGTCTATAAAATCACATAAAAGGTTCACGCCTATTGATTAGGATACATAGAAATTTAGTTGTTTTTGAATTTTTCGTAGGTATAAATAACCACGTTCATGCCTATTGATCTAGTCATAAAGAAGAAGAAAAAAAAAATTATACACATGAGCCATACAATCATGTCGTGGGTTGTGCGCTTGTAACCGGTGATAGGTAGATACACATGTTCTACCCTTGAGATTGAATACTTTGACTGCTGAAAATGAAGAAAAGAAAAACGAAAAATTTATTTTTTTCTTCATGTTTGTTGGTCTTGCCCCTATCGTGAGTGTTTGGAAGTTAAATTGAAACATGGCAGGTTGCATTGGACATTAAACAATTATGCACTGGTTGCTGATTTATTTTTTTTGACAATACGTGGCTGAGATTTTTCCTTAGGGAAACAACATGTGTTAAGTTGGGAAATAAAATATTTAGTGGGTAGTTTAGTGGTTGCTGATTTATTTTTTTGACATTACGTGGCTGAGATTTTTCCTTAGTGAAACAACATATTTTGGGAAATAAAATATTTAGTGGGTAGTTTAGTGGTTGCTGATTTATTTTTTTTGACATTACGTGGCTGAGATTTTTCCTTAGTGAAACAATATGTGTTAAGTTGGGAAATAAAATATTTATTGGGTAGTTTAGTGGTTGCTGATTTATTTTTGACATTACATGGCTGAGATTTTTCCTTAGTGAAACAACATGTGTTAAGGCGGGAAATAAAACATTTAGTGGGTGATTCACCCAAGAATATTGGCTGCACCCAGATATACAAAGGTATGCTTAAGAGTTTCAGAAAAAAAAAAAAAAAACAAGGTATGAAACTAACGTTTTGGAAAGGCTCATATGCATTGTATTTTATTTTGAAACAGTACATGTGTTTCTTTGTGACAGAGCTATATGCTGTTTTGTTTAAGCATATATGAATTAATATCATGTGTTAGACGTTGTATATGAAGAGAATATTCTCATATTGCGATTTGATGCATTTTCTTTTTGCCATATATGTACCTGTGAGTTTATTTGCATATTAATATAAATTTGAAAATGGTGTTGCATACACCTATACACTTAAATGTGTTTCCAGCATGTGAATAACCTACATACATGATATGTTAGTTGGTGGCTCTTGCAATTGTGCCGATCAGCCTACACGATCTGCATGCACATCATTGAATGAATCAAAATGAATAAATAAATTCCAGATTTCAAATAGTTGTAGCAAGTGTGACTCCACTATGAACGAAAACCGGTCATGGGATTCATGATAGTCACATTACAGTACATGCGAACCTACAACTGCCATTGAACTTATATAACTATCATGTGATAGCATATGCAAATTCTCGTAGTATTATATGGAAGCACTTATGAAGATGTCATATGCCATGAGGGCGTATGAATAATAGGGTATGAAAGCATACACCCTAGCCTAAAAAAAATAAAAATAAAAATAAAAAAAATACAGAATATCAAGCATATATATGTATATACTAGATAAAATACATTTATATAGGTCTCAACGGCCATTGCCAAGTTATCACAAACAGTGATTGTTAAATTGTCATACGTGATTGAATATGCATACATATCAAGAATGTGTGATCTTGACCATGACACAGAGAAAGGTGAAAAATTTGATAATATAGAGTATCATTTCATGCGATGAATACAAATCTATTATCTAATTTTTGATGGTCATATTGCCTATTTAGTATGAACCTGAAGTTGTCATAAGATTTCCTTATGAAATATGTGTTACATCTGAGATTCACTACTATGCACATACTCAGAGTAGGTCAGAGATTTTCTTTTAGGTATATACATTAGCTATGGTAAAAGCACGTAGCAGTACACATGTTTAGATAGCATGATGATTTTATTATATGCTTATGAAAAGAATGTGATATGTTGATGAATGTGTCAAGTGAATGGAATATCCATGACGTTTTCATGTCGAGCATAGTTTTGTATGTGGTTGAAATATAAAGGTTGCGATAAATGTTTCAGTGCATGAATCGTCTGTTGTTAAATGCATATTTTTGTTATAATTGCACAAAGAAGATATATTACAAAGGCACGATAGTACAAATTGAAACTGAGCATGTCAAATCCTTGTGGTGCCATATGGGCACATATAATACTAAGTGAGTTGCATATAATTGAATCATAACTGCATGTAAATGTTATGACATGTCTTGTGCCGATTGATATATGCTTGTTCTGCAAATATTTGCATAAAAAAAGGGCATTTGTCTTCTCATGACCATGTGAAAGCTCAAAATAGAGCTTGCGGTCTTGCGGGACCATCATAGTACCATACAAGCACCTATGAAAAGTTGTACTTGTGACATGCCTTATGAGTGCATGGTCAGTGGGGTATGAAACATACACCCGAGCTCAAGTATAAAACTTTAAAATGCTTAAGCATAAGTACTCGGCTCATAGTTGAGCTAAAATTCTGGGAAGAACATGGTTGGCGCCTATGGGGCATTCGATGGGTAATGTGTATACACGGATATCACCCCGAATGTGGGTTAGGATTTTGGAAATCCTCTGTGGTGCAATGACTTGCACATAAAAAAATAAATAAAATGGAAAATTTGCACACAAAACATAAGTGTGGGATTCTGGGTATACCTGAAAGATGGTATATGTTACTGGTTTCCCGGGATACTGGGTATACCTGAAAACGGTATATGTTACTCGTTTCCCAGGGCTCTGGGTACACCTGAAAGACGGTGTATGTTACTGGACCCATGGTCTACCTTGGAGAGGGTAGATGGTACAAGCTCCGTCGGACAATTTTTGTTTTGGTGAGAGCGAGTCGTCTCACCCGGTCCCCAGTCCACGGAGTTAGGGGGGCAGGACTACCAATGCGACCTAGGTGGTAGATCCAAGTCTTCTACAGAAGTACAGGGTGCATCCTAATTCTAGTTCTAGCCATTGGGGAGTACTCTCTCGGTCGTGAATAGTCCCCTTTGGATATTCGTACGAATAGTCATATGGGTTATAAAATAATAAACCCCCGTGTGGTCTCGGTCCGCTACGATGTCGAATGCCTGTGTGTACCCACAGGGTAATTAACAAGATGAAACATAAAGTTAGTGCATCATTAAATCACTATGAATTTTTTTTGATAGCCTTAGAACGCATAAATGCATGATTGAATCACTATGAACTTTTTTTGACAGCCTTAGAAGACGTATATGCATGATTGAATCAGTATGAATCTTTTTTTACAGCCTTAGAACACATATATGCATGATTGAATCACTACGAATTTTTTTTGATAGCCTTAGAACTCATATATGCATGATTGTATCACTATGAAATTTCTTTGACAACCTTAGAAGACATATATGCATGATTGAATCACTATGAAATTCTTTTGACAACCTTAGAACACATATATGCATTAATTAATCACTATGAATTTTTTTTGAGAGCCTTTGAACATATATATGCATGATTGAATCACTTAAAAAAAAATTAACAGCCTTAGAACACATATATGCATGATTAAATCACTATGAAAATTGTTTGAGACTTAGAACATATATATGCATGATTAAATCTCTATAAATTTTTTTTGACATCATTAAAACACATATATGCATGATTGAATCTCTGTAAAAATTTTGGAAAACCTTATAACACAAATCCGCATGATTGAATCACTATAAAATTTTTTTAACAGCCTTAGAACACTTGTATGGAAGTTTGAATCACTATAAAAAAAATTTGACAGCCTTAGAATACATATATGCATGAATGAATCACTATAAATTTTTTGTGATAGCGTTAGAACACATATATGCATGATTGAATCACTATGAAATTTTTCTGACAGTCTTAGAACACATAAATGAATGATTGAATCACTATAAAAAAATTTTGACAACCGTAGAACAGATATATGCATGATTGAATCACTATAAATTTTTTTTAACAACCTTAGGACACATATATACATGATTGAATCACTATGAATTTTTTTTTACTACCTTAGAACATACATATGTACGATTCAATCACTATGAAATTTTTTTGGCAGCCTTTGAATAAATATATTCATGATTGAATCACTATGATTTTTTTTTTACAGCCTTAGAACACATATATGCATGATTGAATCCCTATGAAATTTTTTTGACATCATTAGAACACATATATGCATGATTGACATCATTACAAACTTAGAACATATATCTACATGATTGAATCACTATGAAATTTTATTGACAGTCATAGAAAACATATATGCTTGATTGAGTCACTATGATTTTTTTTTGACAGTCTTAGAACACATATATGCATGATTGAGACACTGTGAATTTTTTTTATAGCCTTAGAACACATTTATGCATGATTTAATCTCTATGAAATTTTTTTGACAGCCTTAGAACACATATATACATGATTGAATCACTAAAAAAATTTTTTTGATAGCATTATAACATATATATGCATGATTGAATCACTATAAGAAAATTTTGACAGCCTTAAAACACATATATGCTTGATTAAATCTATGTGAAATTTTTTTGACAGCCTTAGCACACATATATTCATGATTGAATCACTAAGAAAGTTTTGATAGTCTTAGAATACATATATGCATGTTTGAATCACTATGAATTTTTTTGACTACCTAAGAACACATATGTGCATGATTGAATCACTATGAAATTTTTTTGACAACCTTGGAACACAAATATGCATGATTGAATCACTATGAAATTTTTTTATTGCCTTGGAACACATATATGCATGATTAGATCACTATGAAAATTGTTTGAGACTTAGAACACATATATGCATGATTAAATCTCTATAAAAAAATTTTGACATCATTAAAACACATATATGCACGATTGAATCTCTATAAAATTTTTGGAAAACCTTATAACACATATCCGCATGATTGAATCACTATAATTTTTATTTAACAGCCTTAGAACACTTGTATGGATGTTTGAATTACTATAAAGAAATTTTGACAGCCTTAGAATACATATATGCATGAATGAATCACTATAAATTTTTTGTGATAGCGTTAAAACACGTATATGCATGATTGAATCACTATGAAATTTTTCTGACAGTCTTAGAACACATAAATGAATGATTGAATCACTATAAAAAAATTTTGACAACTGTAGAATAGATATATGCATGATTGAATCACTATGAATTTTTTTTAACAACCTTAGGACACATATATACATGATTGAATCACTATGAAAATTTTTTGACTGCCTTTGAACATACATATGTACGATTCAATCACTATGAATTTTTTTTGACAGCCTTTGAATAAATATATTCATGATTGAATCACTATGATTTTTTTTTGACAGCCTTAGAACACATATATGCATGATTGAATCCCTATGAAATTTTTTTGACATCATTAGAACACATATATGCATGATTGACATCATTACAAACTTAGAACATATATCTGCATGATTGAATCACTATGAAATTTTATTGACAGTCTGTGATCATCACAAAAATTTTCCTCTCTTGTGGTTTCTCTCTCTTCCTTCTCTTTTCCTTTTCTAGCCTCTATTTTCCTCCTTTTTGAAGGGAGAAAAATAAAAGACAGAAAAGAAAGTGAGAAGAGAAAAAAAGAGAGAGGAACTCTTTCGCGGGGTCTCACTTGACCTTAATTTGAAAATATTTAGCAAATAACTCGTCTCCGTTTTGAAAATGTTTGCGGGAAAATGGAGAGACGGGATTCGCTCGTCGGTATAAGGTTCGGCCGTTCCTGGCGCCTTTACCAGGGGTAATCGAACCAAGGATCGAATTTATGCCTTTTGCTTTGCCTAAATATTATCTAAGAATTTATCCTAAATCTAAATGCACAAAGAATCATGCTTGTGCAATGCAAGGATGTATGCTCTTTTGAAAGATGTTTTGAAAAAATTTCCAAGTATTCTGAGATGAACTTGATAATGAAGTGAAGAAATGATTTAAAGGATTAATTTGGATCTTAGATTTGGAATCCAACTCAGGATTTTAAATGGCTCAGGAAGAAGAGAATTGAATTTCCAAGTTTTGGAATGATCAGGATTTAGAGAGATAAATCTGTAGAAAGAGGAATTTAGAATTGGAATTTTTGAGATAAGAATGATTTTTCAAAGTCATAATGGACTTTGATTTAGAATTGATTTTCAAGGATGGATTTTGAATTCAATATCAGACTAGGAATTTGAATATAAATTTGAAATTGTCTTAGAGAATAGAAGATGAAATTAGATTTGAAATGAAATTTTGATCTAATATCTGAGATGGAACTGGATCTGAGATTTGAGATCCGAGATAGGGTTGGATTCTGGAATTCTAAGTGGGATTGGATCCGAAGTCTAAGATCCGAGATATAGTTGAATTTTGGAGCCTAAATGGAATTGGATCAGAAGTCTAAGATCTGAGATGAAGTTGGATATGAAATCTGGATCCTAAAGGAGAATTGGACTCTGGATCCTAAAATGGATTTTGGATCTGAAGTCTGAGATCCAAGATTGGATTGGATCCGGAATCTGAAACCTAAATTGGATTTGGATCTGAAGATCTGGAATCTAAGATGGAATTGGATTCTGGATCTCAAGGGAGTTTGGATCTAAAGTCTGAGATCCAAAGGTGAAGATTGTATTTGGAAATCTGGATCCAAGTTGGGATTGGGTTCTAACTTTGGATTTGGATTTTGATAGTTCGAATGGGACTTTTGAGGATGAATCTGGGAAAAACCCAGATTGAATTTAAAATTTAGGAAGAATCAGAATCAATCTCAAAACCTTGATTTTGAATTTTGAGAAGCATTTTTTGAAGATAAAGAATAATTTTGAATTTGAAATCAGAAGATGAATCAGAAACTTCAAAGTTAAATTGAACTTTGAAGTTTGAATTTTGAATTTTGAATTTGGAAATTGAAGTAAAAAAATGAATTTTGAAATTTCAAAGCCAATTTTGGACTTTGAAATCGAATTTGAATCTTGAAAGTGAGATAGAAATTGAATTTGAAATAGAAGCTTGAAGAAAGATATTCAAGATCACTTGGGGTTTTGAAAGAGAATTTTGAAGATATGATGCAATTTTATCCTGAATGATGAATGAATCTAAATAATTTTGAAATTGGATTTTGAAAATCATATTTCATTCTTTAAATGAATGTAAATAAGGTTGAAGACATAATACATATCTGACTATGGTCATTGAATGTATCATATAATAATCATATTTAAATTCAGGTGAAGAATAGAACATATTGTGGTGCTTTTATAGAGTTTAAAATGAAATTAACTCTCAATAGATCCTAACTATGGCCATTGATATATATTTTGAGTTAATTTTAAATTAAACTCTGATAAAAGAAGAAGATATTTTAGAAAATATGATGATTTTTTTAAAAGGATCCAGTGTGGATCCAGTGTTATTCTATAAAAGATGAAAATCCTAAGTCTTGTTCACATCCTGACTATGGCCATTGATGCAAATCGTCAACTTAGGATTTAATCACCATTTATAAAATGGTGCACGTGCCCTTCGTGTAAAACCCGCAATATTTCGACAATTATCAAACTAAATAAAGGATAAAATCCTTTGAAATAAATACGATAAAATGATGTTGAGTTGATCCAAATGGATCTTAAAATCGAAACTGGATCAACTGGATCCAGTATCTGGATTCGGATACGATGAATGAATTCGGATCCTGGATGGATCCGAAACCCTATTAGAATCCAATTGGATCTAAAGGGATCCAAATAGGATCGAACCATAATTAAGATCCAAAAATGTAGTTAGAAAGTTCATAAGATTTAAAATATAATTATTATCCAACTCATATTTGAGATTCATCGAGAATCAATACGTATATAAGAGAATTTTAGTTGCAAGAATGAGCAACTAAAGAGGAGTTGGTGTAGTGGTCAAGATGTTGTACTCACAGGGAAGAGATCCCTAGTTCAAATCCCTCTGTGCGTCAGGGACACTTTTTGCGAAAATATTTTATAACCAACGATTATTTTTTAGTAACTCCTCATTAAAGTGACTTTAATAGGAAAACGTGTTTTCAAGAGGTAAGAGGGGCTGGACGAATTCCCAAATGGGAAACTCAAAATGGCTATAATGAGAACTTAAATGTGGAGGGCGGTTTTCAAGAAAGACTAAAATCCCTACATTTTTGCTAAACTAAAAAAAAGTAGGTGGTAACGTGAGGAGTTACCACTTACCAAAAAAAAAAATTTAAATATCTAAGAAACAAAGATCTCTCCCCTTTTTCCAATGATTTTTCCTTTTTGAAAGACTTGCAACACAAGTATAGGAAGGGCACCACTAAAAAGAAAAAAAAAACGGTTGACAAACCATATGCACATGAAGACAAAAGGGCAGTATGGTACATTTGATTTAGAATGTAGAAAAAAGAGGAGAAAATGTGAATGGTGGATAGGTTCTAAAATTTTAGAAATTTAAAATTCAGGCTTAAATGAAGGAGATTAATTAGGGAAAGGTGGGCCTTGAGAAAAGAAAAAAAAAAAAACGTGAACTCATTTTGGGCTCCATCGTTTTCCTCTCTCAACTCTCTCCCTCTCAACGTCTTTTCACCTTCTCTCCCACCGTGAGTGTGGACTCCATTGATGGACATGTGAACTCCATTGTTGGACGTGTGGACTCCATTGTTGAAGTGGTGTGCCGCTCCGCGAAGAAGAAATATCGCCTTGTTCGCTCGGAACTCCAACAAGAGGTAAGGGGTACTATATCTTTATGGGTGTGTTTGATGCCTTGTAGCACAAGTATATTGCAGCACCCTGCACATATATAAAAAAATTACATACATTCATTTAAAATGAAAAATGGCGAATGGGAGATCCAATCGGTCCTCGTTGCATAGGCTATGTTTGAATCTCCTATCATGGAAAGTCGATCTGCCCTTCTAGGGAGATTATAGACATAGTTTAGATCACCATGTCATAGACATCGTTTTCAGTTTATAATATATATATGTATATATATAATAACCCCGATGGTTTCTATAGCAGGTATATTCAATTACGTTTGGAAATGTTCATGTGAATACATTCTGGAGGAACCCATCACCAGTTTCTTTTTATCATCGGAGTCTATACACTCTTATAATAGAATCGTGTTTATGTAAATACATTCTGAACGACCCCATCACTTGGCTTCTTTTTCACATGGGTCTATAAAATCACATAAAAGGTTCATGCCTATTGATTAGGATACATAGAAATTTAGTTGTTTTTGAATTTTTCCTAGGTATAAATAACCACGTTCATGCCTATTGATCTAGTCATAAAGAAGAAGAAAAAAAAAATTATACACATGAGCCATACAATCATGTCGTGGGTTGTGCGCTTGTAACCGGTGATAGGTAGATACACATGTTCTACCCTTGAGATTGAATACTTTGACTGCTGAAAATGAAGAAAAGAAAAACGAAAAATTTATTTTTTTCTTCATGTTTGTTGGTCTTGCCCCTATCGTGAGTGTTTGGAAGTTAAATTGAAACATGGCAGGTTGCATTGGACATTAAACAATTATGCACTGGTTGCTGATTTATTTTTTTTGACAATACGTGGCTGAGATTTTTCCTTAGGGAAACAACATGTGTTAAGTTGGGAAATAAAATATTTAGTGGGTAGTTTAGTGGTTGCTGATTTATTTTTTTGACATTACGTGGCTGAGATTTTTCCTTAGTGAAACAACATATTTTGGGAAATAAAATATTTAGTGGGTAGTTTAGTGGTTGCTGATTTATTTTTTTTGACATTACGTGGCTGAGATTTTTCCTTAGTGAAACAATATGTGTTAAGTTGGGAAATAAAATATTTATTGGGTAGTTTAGTGGTTGCTGATTTATTTTTGACATTACATGGCTGAGATTTTTCCTTAGTGAAACAACATGTGTTAAGGCGGGAAATAAAACATTTAGTGGGTGATTCACCCAAGAATATTGGCTGCACCCAGATATACAAAGGTATGCTTAAGAGTTTCAGAAAAAAAAAAAAAAAACAAGGTATGAAACTAACGTTTTGGAAAGGCTCATATGCATTGTATTTTATTTTGAAACAGTACATGTGTTTCTTTGTGACAGAGCTATATGCTGTTTTGTTTAAGCATATATGAATTAATATCATGTGTTAGACGTTGTATATGAAGAGAATATTCTCATATTGCGATTTGATGCATTTTCTTTTTGCCATATATGTACCTGTGAGTTTATTTGCATATTAATATAAATTTGAAAATGGTGTTGCATACACCTATACACTTAAATGTGTTTCCAGCATGTGAATAACCTACATACATGATATGTTAGTTGGTGGCTCTTGCAATTGTGCCGATCAGCCTACACGATCTGCATGCACATCATTGAATGAATCAAAATGAATAAATAAATTCCAGATTTCAAATAGTTGTAGCAAGTGTGACTCCACTATGAACGAAAACCGGTCATGGGATTCATGATAGTCACATTACAGTACATGCGAACCTACAACTGCCATTGAACTTATATAACTATCATGTGATAGCATATGCAAATTCTCGTAGTATTATATGGAAGCACTTATGAAGATGTCATATGCCATGAGGGCGTATGAATAATAGGGTATGAAAGCATACACCCTAGCCTAAAAAAAATAAAAATAAAAATAAAAAAAATACAGAATATCAAGCATATATATGTATATACTAGATAAAATACATTTATATAGGTCTCAACGGCCATTGCCAAGTTATCACAAACAGTGATTGTTAAATTGTCATACGTGATTGAATATGCATACATATCAAGAATGTGTGATCTTGACCATGACACAGAGAAAGGTGAAAATTTTGATAATATAGAGTATCATTTCATGCGATGAATACAAATCTATTATCTAATTTTTGATGGTCATATTGCCTATTTAGTATGAACCTGAAGTTGTCATAAGATTTCCTTATGAAATATGTGTTACATCTGAGATTCACTATTATGCACATACTCAGAGTAGGTCAGAGATTTTCTTTTAGGTATATACATTAGCTATGGTAAAAGCACGTCGCAGTACACATGTTTAGATAGCATGATGATTTTATTATATGCTTATGAAAAGAATGTGATATGTTGATGAATGTGTCAAGTGAATGGAATATCCATGACGTTTTCATGTCGAGCATAGTTTTGTATGTGGTTGAAATATAAAGGTTGCGATAAATGTTTCAGTGCATGAATCGTCTGTTGTTAAATGCATATTTTTGTTATAATTGCACAAAGAAGATATATTACAAAGGCACGATAGTACAAATTGAAACTGAGCATGTCAAATCCTTGTGGTGCCATATGGGCACATATAATACTAAGTGAGTTGCATATAATTGAATCATAACTGCATGTAAATGTTATGACATGTCTTGTGCCGATTGATATATGCTTGTTCTGCAAATATTTGCATAAAAAAAGGGCATTTGTCTTCTCATGACCATGTGAAAGCTCAAAATAGAGCTTGCGGTCTTGCGGGACCATCATAGTGCCATACAAGCACCTATGAAAAGTTGTACTTGTGACATGCCTTATGAGTGCATGGTCAGTGGGGTATGAAACATACACCCGAGCTCAAGTATAAAACTTTAAAATGCTTAAGCATAAGTACTCGGCTCATAGTTGAGCTAAAATTCTGGGAAGAACATGGTTGGCGCCTATGGGGCATTCGATGGGTAATGTGTATACACGGATATCACCCCGAATGTGGGTTAGGATTTTGGAAATCCTCTGTGGTGCAATGACTTGCACATAAAAAAATAAATAAAATGGAAAATTTGCACACAAAACATAAGTGTGGGATTCTGGGTATACCTGAAAGATGGTATATGTTACTGGTTTCCCGGGATACTGGGTATACCTGAAAACGGTATATGTTACTCGTTTCCCAGGGCTCTGGGTACACCTGAAAGACGGTGTATGTTACTGGACCCATGGTCTACCTTGGAGAGGGTAGATGGTACAAGCTCCGTCGGACAATTTTTGTTTTGGTGAGAGCGAGTCGTCTCACCCGGTCCCCAGTCCACGGAGTTAGGGGGGCAGGACTACCAATGCGACCTAGGTGGTAGATCCAAGTCTTCTACAGAAGTACAGGGTGCATCCTAATTCTAGTTCTAGCCATTGGGGAGTACTCTCTCGGTCGTGAATAGTCCCCTTTGGATATTCGTACGGATAGTCATATGGGTTATAAAATAATAAACCCCCGTGTGGTCTCGGTCCGCTACGATGTCGAATGCCTGTGTGTACCCACAGGGTAATTAACAAGATGAAACATAAAGTTAGTGCATCATTAAATCACTATGAATTTTTTTTGATAGCCTTAGAACGCATAAATGCATGATTGAATCACTATGAACTTTTTTTGACAGCCTTAGAAGACGTATATGCATGATTGAATCAGTATGAATCTTTTTTTACAGCCTTAGAACACATATATGCATGATTGAATCACTACGAATTTTTTTTGATAGCCTTAGAACTCATATATGCATGATTGTATCACTATGAAATTTCTTTGACAACCTTAGAAGACATATATGCATGATTGAATCACTATGAAATTCTTTTGACAACCTTAGAACACATATATGCATTAATTAATCACTATGAATTTTTTTTGAGAGCCTTTGAACATATATATGCATGATTGAATCACTTAAAAAAAAATTAACAGCCTTAGAACACATATATGCATGATTAAATCACTATGAAAATTGTTTGAGACTTAGAACATATATATGCATGATTAAATCTCTATAAATTTTTTTTGACATCATTAAAACACATATATGCATGATTGAATCTCTGTAAAAATTTTGGAAAACCTTATAACACAAATCCGCATGATTGAATCACTATAAAATTTTTTTAACAGCCTTAGAACACTTGTATGGAAGTTTGAATCACTATAAAAAAAATTTGACAGCCTTAGAATACATATATGCATGAATGAATCACTATAAATTTTTTGTGATAGCGTTAGAACACATATATGCATGATTGAATCACTATGAAATTTTTCTGACAGTCTTAGAACACATAAATGAATGATTGAATCACTATAAAAAAATTTTGACAACCGTAGAACAGATATATGCATGATTGAATCACTATAAATTTTTTTTAACAACCTTAGGACACATATATACATGATTGAATCACTATGAATTTTTTTTTACTACCTTAGAACATACATATGTACGATTCAATCACTATGAAATTTTTTTGGCAGCCTTTGAATAAATATATTCATGATTGAATCACTATGATTTTTTTTTTACAGCCTTAGAACACATATATGCATGATTGAATCCCTATGAAATTTTTTTGACATCATTAGAACACATATATGCATGATTGACATCATTACAAACTTAGAACATATATCTACATGATTGAATCACTATGAAATTTTATTGACAGTCATAGAAAACATATATGCTTGATTGAGTCACTATGATTTTTTTTTGACAGTCTTAGAACACATATATGCATGATTGAGACACTGTGAATTTTTTTTATAGCCTTAGAACACATTTATGCATGATTTAATCTCTATGAAATTTTTTTGACAGCCTTAGAACACATATATACATGATTGAATCACTAAAAAAATTTTTTTGATAGCATTATAACATATATATGCATGATTGAATCACTATAAGAAAATTTTGACAGCCTTAAAACACATATATGCTTGATTAAATCTATGTGAAATTTTTTTGACAGCCTTAGCACACATATATTCATGATTGAATCACTAAGAAAGTTTTGATAGTCTTAGAATACATATATGCATGTTTGAATCACTATGAATTTTTTTGACTACCTAAGAACACATATGTGCATGATTGAATCACTATGAAATTTTTTTGACAACCTTGGAACACAAATATGCATGATTGAATCACTATGAAATTTTTTTATTGCCTTGGAACACATATATGCATGATTAGATCACTATGAAAATTGTTTGAGACTTAGAACACATATATGCATGATTAAATCTCTATAAAAAAATTTTGACATCATTAAAACACATATATGCACGATTGAATCTCTATAAAATTTTTGGAAAACCTTATAACACATATCCGCATGATTGAATCACTATAATTTTTATTTAACAGCCTTAGAACACTTGTATGGATGTTTGAATTACTATAAAGAAATTTTGACAGCCTTAGAATACATATATGCATGAATGAATCACTATAAATTTTTTGTGATAGCGTTAAAACACGTATATGCATGATTGAATCACTATGAAATTTTTCTGACAGTCTTAGAACACATAAATGAATGATTGAATCACTATAAAAAAATTTTGACAACTGTAGAATAGATATATGCATGATTGAATCACTATGAATTTTTTTTAACAACCTTAGGACACATATATACATGATTGAATCACTATGAAAATTTTTTGACTGCCTTTGAACATACATATGTACGATTCAATCACTATGAATTTTTTTTGACAGCCTTTGAATAAATATATTCATGATTGAATCACTATGATTTTTTTTTGACAGCCTTAGAACACATATATGCATGATTGAATCCCTATGAAATTTTTTTGACATCATTAGAACACATATATGCATGATTGACATCATTACAAACTTAGAACATATATCTGCATGATTGAATCACTATGAAATTTTATTGACAGTCTGTGATCATCGCAAAAATTTTCCTCTCTTGTGGTTTCTCTCTCTTCCTTCTCTTTTCCTTTTCTAGCCTCTATTTTCCTCCTTTTTGAAGGGAGAAAAATAAAAGACAGAAAAGAAAGTGAGAAGAGAAAAAAAGAGAGAGGAACTCTTTCGCGGGGTCTCACTTGACCTTAATTTGAAAATATTTAGCAAATAACTCGTCTCCGTTTTGAAAATGTTTGCGGGAAAATGGAGAGACGGGATTCGCTCGTCGGTATAAGGTTCGGCCGTTCCTGGCGCCTTTACCAGGGGTAATCGAACCAAGGATCGAATTTATGCCTTTTGCTTTGCCTAAATATTATCTAAGAATTTATCCTAAATCTAAATGCACAAAGAATCATGCTTGTGCAATGCAAGGATGTATGCTCTTTTGAAAGATGTTTTGAAAAAATTTCCAAGTATTCTGAGATGAACTTGATAATGAAGTGAAGAAATGATTTAAAGGATTAATTTGGATCTTAGATTTGGAATCCAACTCAGGATTTTAAATGGCTCAGGAAGAAGAGATTTGAATTTCCAAGTTTTGGAATGATCAGGATTTAGAGAGATAAATCTGTAGAAAGAGGAATTTAGAATTGGAATTTTTGAGATAAGAATGATTTTTCAAAGTCATAATGGACTTTGATTTAGAATTGATTTTCAAGGATGGATTTTGAATTCAATATCAGACTAGGAATTTGAATATAAATTTGAAATTGTCTTAGAGAATAGAAGATGAAATTAGATTTGAAATGAAATTTTGATCTAATATCTGAGATGGAACTGGATCTGAGATTTGAGATCCGAGATAGGGTTGGATTCTGGAATTCTAAGTGGGATTGGATCCGAAGTCTAAGATCCGAGATATAGTTGAATTTTGGAGCCTAAATGGAATTGGATCAGAAGTCTAAGATCTGAGATGAAGTTGGATATGAAATCTGGATCCTAAAGGAGAATTGGACTCTGGATCCTAAAATGGATTTTGGATCTGAAGTCTGAGATCCAAGATTGGATTGGATCCGGAATCTGAAACCTAAATTGGATTTGGATCTGAAGATCTGGAATCTAAGATGGAATTGGATTCTGGATCTCAAGGGAGTTTGGATCTAAAGTCTGAGATCCAAAGGTGAAGATTGTATTTGGAAATCTGGATCCAAGTTGGGATTGGGTTCTAACTTTGGATTTGGATTTTGATAGTTCGAATGGGACTTTTGAGGATGAATCTGGGAAAAACCCAGATTGAATTTAAAATTTAGGAAGAATCAGAATCAATCTCAAAACCTTGATTTTGAATTTTGAGAAGCATTTTTTGAAGATAAAGAATAATTTTGAATTTGAAATCAGAAGATGAATCAGAAACTTCAAAGTTAAATTGAACTTTGAAGTTTGAATTTTGAATTTTGAATTTGGAAATTGAAGTAAAAAAATGAATTTTGAAATTTCAAAGCCAATTTTGGACTTTGAAATCGAATTTGAATCTTGAAAGTGAGATAGAAATTGAATTTGAAATAGAAGCTTGAAGAAAGATATTCAAGATCACTTGGGGTTTTGAAAGAGAATTTTGAAGATATGATGCAATTTTATCCTGAATGATGAATGAATCTAAATAATTTTGAAATTGGATTTTGAAAATCATATTTCATTCTTTAAATGAATGTAAATAAGGTTGAAGACATAATACATATCTGACTATGGTCATTGAATGTATCATATAATAATCATATTTAAATTCAGGTGAAGAATAGAACATATTGTGGTGCTTTTATAGAGTTTAAAATGAAATTAACTCTCAATAGATCCTAACTATGGCCATTGATATATATTTTGAGTTAATTTTAAATTAAACTCTGATAAAAGAAGAAGATATTTTAGAAAATATGATGATTTTTTTAAAAGGATCCAGTGTGGATCCAGTGTTATTCTATAAAAGATGAAAATCCTAAGTCTTGTTCACATCCTGACTATGGCCATTGATGCAAATCGTCAACTTAGGATTTAATCACCATTTATAAAATGGTGCACGTGCCCTTCGTGTAAAACCCGCAATATTTCGACAATTATCAAACTAAATAAAGGATAAAATCCTTTGAAATAAATACGATAAAATGATGTTGAGTTGATCCAAATGGATCTTAAAATCGAAACTGGATCAACTGGATCCAGTATCTGGATTCGGATACGATGAATGAATTCGGATCCTGGATGGATCCGAAACCCTATTAGAATCCAATTGGATCTAAAGGGATCCAAATAGGATCGAACCATAATTAAGATCCAAAAATGTAGTTAGAAAGTTCATAAGATTTAAAATATAATTATTATCCAACTCATATTTGAGATTCATCGAGAATCAATACGTATATAAGAGAATTTTAGTTGCAAGAATGAGCAACTAAAGAGGAGTTGGTGTAGTGGTCAAGATGTTGTACTCACAGGGAAGAGATCCCTAGTTCAAATCCCTCTGTGCGTCAGGGACACTTTTTGCGAAAATATTTTATAACCAACGATTATTTTTTAGTAACTCCTCATTAAAGTGACTTTAATAGGAAAACGTGTTTTCAAGAGGTAAGAGGGGCTGGACGAATTCCCAAATGGGAAACTCAAAATGGCTATAATGAGAACTTAAATGTGGAGGGCGGTTTTCAAGAAAGACTAAAATCCCTACATTTTTGCTAAACTAAAAAAAAGTAGGTGGTAACGTGAGGAGTTACCACTTACCAAAAAAAAAAATTTAAATATCTAAGAAACAAAGATCTCTCCCCTTTTTCCAATGATTTTTCCTTTTTGAAAGACTTGCAACACAAGTATAGGAAGGGCACCACTAAAAAGAAAAAAAAAACGGTTGACAAACCATATGCACATGAAGACAAAAGGGCAGTATGGTACATTTGATTTAGAATGTAGAAAAAAGAGGAGAAAATGTGAATGGTGGATAGGTTCTAAAATTTTAGAAATTTAAAATTCAGGCTTAAATGAAGGAGATTAATTAGGGAAAGGTGGGCCTTGAGAAAAGAAAAAAAAAAAAACGTGAACTCATTTTGGGCTCCATCGTTTTCCTCTCTCAACTCTCTCCCTCTCAACGTCTTTTCACCTTCTCTCCCACCGTGAGTGTGGACTCCATTGATGGACATGTGAACTCCATTGTTGGACGTGTGGACTCCATTGTTGAAGTGGTGTGCCGCTCCGCGAAGAAGAAATATCGCCTTGTTCGCTCGGAACTCCAACAAGAGGTAAGGGGTACTATATCTTTATGGGTGTGTTTGATGCCTTGTAGCACAAGTATATTGCAGCACCCTGCACATATATAAAAAAATTACATACATTCATTTAAAATGAAAAATGGCGAATGGGAGATCCAATCGGTCCTCGTTGCATAGGCTATGTTTGAATCTCCTATCATGGAAAGTCGATCTGCCCTTCTAGGGAGATTATAGACATAGTTTAGATCACCATGTCATAGACATCGTTTTCAGTTTATAATATATATATGTATATATATAATAACCCCGATGGTTTCTATAGCAGGTATATTCAATTACGTTTGGAAATGTTCATGTGAATACATTCTGGAGGAACCCATCACCAGTTTCTTTTTATCATCGGAGTCTATACACTCTTATAATAGAATCGTGTTTATGTAAATACATTCTGAACGACCCCATCACTTGGCTTCTTTTTCACATGGGTCTATAAAATCACATAAAAGGTTCATGCCTATTGATTAGGATACATAGAAATTTAGTTGTTTTTGAATTTTTCCTAGGTATAAATAACCACGTTCATGCCTATTGATCTAGTCATAAAGAAGAAGAAAAAAAAAATTATACACATGAGCCATACAATCATGTCGTGGGTTGTGCGCTTGTAACCGGTGATAGGTAGATACACATGTTCTACCCTTGAGATTGAATACTTTGACTGCTGAAAATGAAGAAAAGAAAAACGAAAAATTTATTTTTTTCTTCATGTTTGTTGGTCTTGCCCCTATCGTGAGTGTTTGGAAGTTAAATTGAAACATGGCAGGTTGCATTGGACATTAAACAATTATGCACTGGTTGCTGATTTATTTTTTTTGACAATACGTGGCTGAGATTTTTCCTTAGGGAAACAACATGTGTTAAGTTGGGAAATAAAATATTTAGTGGGTAGTTTAGTGGTTGCTGATTTATTTTTTTGACATTACGTGGCTGAGATTTTTCCTTAGTGAAACAACATATTTTGGGAAATAAAATATTTAGTGGGTAGTTTAGTGGTTGCTGATTTATTTTTTTTGACATTACGTGGCTGAGATTTTTCCTTAGTGAAACAATATGTGTTAAGTTGGGAAATAAAATATTTATTGGGTAGTTTAGTGGTTGCTGATTTATTTTTGACATTACATGGCTGAGATTTTTCCTTAGTGAAACAACATGTGTTAAGGCGGGAAATAAAACATTTAGTGGGTGATTCACCCAAGAATATTGGCTGCACCCAGATATACAAAGGTATGCTTAAGAGTTTCAGAAAAAAAAAAAAAAAACAAGGTATGAAACTAACGTTTTGGAAAGGCTCATATGCATTGAATTTTATTTTGAAACAGTACATGTGTTTCTTTGTGACAGAGCTATATGCTGTTTTGTTTAAGCATATATGAATTAATATCATGTGTTAGACGTTGTATATGAAGAGAATATTCTCATATTGCGATTTGATGCATTTTCTTTTTGCCATATATGTACCTGTGAGTTTATTTGCATATTAATATAAATTTGAAAATGGTGTTGCATACACCTATACACTTAAATGTGTTTCCAGCATGTGAATAACCTACATACATGATATGTTAGTTGGTGGCTCTTGCAATTGTGCCGATCAGCCTACACGATCTGCATGCACATCATTGAATGAATCAAAATGAATAAATAAATTCCAGATTTCAAATAGTTGTAGCAAGTGTGACTCCACTATGAACGAAAACCGGTCATGGGATTCATGATAGTCACATTACAGTACATGCGAACCTACAACTGCCATTGAACTTATATAACTATCATGTGATAGCATATGCAAATTCTCGTAGTATTATATGGAAGCACTTATGAAGATGTCATATGCCATGAGGGCGTATGAATAATAGGGTATGAAAGCATACACCCTAGCCTAAAAAAAATAAAAATAAAAATAAAAAAAATACAGAATATCAAGCATATATATGTATATACTAGATAAAATACATTTATATAGGTCTCAACGGCCATTGCCAAGTTATCACAAACAGTGATTGTTAAATTGTCATACGTGATTGAATATGCATACATATCAAGAATGTGTGATCTTGACCATGACACAGAGAAAGGTGAAAATTTTGATAATATAGAGTATCATTTCATGCGATGAATACAAATCTATTATCTAATTTTTGATGGTCATATTGCCTATTTAGTATGAACCTGAAGTTGTCATAAGATTTCCTTATGAAATATGTGTTACATCTGAGATTCACTATTATGCACATACTCAGAGTAGGTCAGAGATTTTCTTTTAGGTATATACATTAGCTATGGTAAAAGCACGTCGCAGTACACATGTTTAGATAGCATGATGATTTTATTATATGCTTATGAAAAGAATGTGATATGTTGATGAATGTGTCAAGTGAATGGAATATCCATGACGTTTTCATGTCGAGCATAGTTTTGTATGTGGTTGAAATATAAAGGTTGCGATAAATGTTTCAGTGCATGAATCGTCTGTTGTTAAATGCATATTTTTGTTATAATTGCACAAAGAAGATATATTACAAAGGCACGATAGTACAAATTGAAACTGAGCATGTCAAATCCTTGTGGTGCCATATGGGCACATATAATACTAAGTGAGTTGCATATAATTGAATCATAACTGCATGTAAATGTTATGACATGTCTTGTGCCGATTGATATATGCTTGTTCTGCAAATATTTGCATAAAAAAAGGGCATTTGTCTTCTCATGACCATGTGAAAGCTCAAAATAGAGCTTGCGGTCTTGCGGGACCATCATAGTGCCATACAAGCACCTATGAAAAGTTGTACTTGTGACATGCCTTATGAGTGCATGGTCAGTGGGGTATGAAACATACACCCGAGCTCAAGTATAAAACTTTAAAATGCTTAAGCATAAGTACTCGGCTCATAGTTGAGCTAAAATTCT